>NC_138302.1:17477500-17497500 GCF_965601325.2 Salmo salar
CTCCCTGATGTTCAGGATTTGGGGAAGGAGGGGCTGATCCTAGATCTGTAGTTAACAGCAGCTTCTACCCAGGAGCAGTTTAGGAACGGACGTTAAGTCTGGCAAACAGTGTTTAGTCTCAAGGAGAGTCAGTGACCTAAACTGCTCTCAAACGCCTGGGTAGAATTATAAGTAACAACAGATTTAGGATCAGTTTACCCGGTTTGAAATCCCAACCTTGACGACTAGAGGACAAAAAATACAGCTGACCTTAGACCAATGTCAACGGGCAACTTCATCCAACTTCAAGATCTTTTACCTTGGCAGCCATTTTATGAATGACCAGTAATCCAGACAATGCTAAAATATGTCCCAAATGGTACCCTAGGTCCTGTTCCCTACATAGTGCACTGCACTTCTTCCCTATTCCCTGATCAGAGGTAGTGCACTAGTATACTGTAGTGAACAGAGTCCAAGACCAGGAAGTCCTATTCCCACTGAATGCGCTGTATATATCGTTTTTCACACTCTACCTCTTTGAAAATATACAATCCGCTGTCCTTTCCTGTCCCGACCATGTGACCATGTGACCATGTGACCATGTGTGTGTGACACCCCTACAACCCTTACCCTGTCCCAGCTGGGCCTTGTTGAGGGCCTCCTTGGCCGATCCGAACCCCAGCTCCCTGCACACCACGCTGGCTGCCTTCAGGTCCCACAGGTGGTCCGACACGGTCCCCCACTTCCCCTCTCTCAGTACCTCCACCCTGCCCTCCCCCAGCCTGGGGCCTGCTTTCAGACGCACCCCCAGCTAGAGGGGGAGAGAGGGGAGGGGGAGAGAAGTGAGAGAGGGGTAGGAGGGGGGAGAGAACGGTGAGGTAAAAGTGTGAGTCATAAGAATGGCTAAAGGATGATTTGTGAATAATAGCTGTACAGGTGAAGATAAGAGAGGTTTTCATTCAGAGGAAAGCCTGAACGCTGAGTCCTTTTCATTTCTAATAAATGTGAGAGACCCAACTACCAGAACAGGTTTCTTACTTGTCATCTCTCCACCCTCTCTTCCCTGTCCCCCTCTCTTCCCTGTCCCCCTCTCTTCCCTGTCCCCCTCTCTTCCCTGTCCCCCTCTCTTCCCTGTCCCCCTCTTTTCCCTGTCCCCCTCTTTTCCCTGTCCCCCTCTTTTCCCTGTCCCCCTCTCTTCCCTGTCCCCCTCTCCTCCCTGTCCCCCTCTCTTCCCTGTCCCCCTCTCTTCCCTGTCCCCCTCTCTTCCCTGTCCCCCTCTCTTCCCTGTCCCCCTCTCCTCCCTGTCCCCCTCTCTTCCCTGTCCCCTCTCCTCCCTGTCCCCCTCTCTTTTCCCTGTCCCCCTCTCTTCCCTGTCCCCCTCTCTTCCCTGTCCCCCTCTCTTCCCTGTCCCCCTCTCTTCCCTGTCCCCCTCTCTTCCCTGTCCCCCTCTCCTCCCTGTCCCCCTCTCTTCCCTGTCCCCCTCTCTTCCCTGTCCCCCTCTCCTCCCTGTCCCCCTCTCCTCCCTGTCCCCCTCTCTTCCCTGTCCCCCTCTCTTCCCTGTCCCCCTCTCTTCCCTGTCCCCCTCTTTTCCCTGTCCCCCTCTCTTCCCTGTCCCCCTCTCTTCCCTGTCCCCCCTTTCCTTCTCCTCTCTCCCACTCTCTACCCCTCTCCTTCTCCTCTTTCTCTCCCCTTCTCTCTCCTCTTCTCGCCCACTCTCCCTCCCTCTCTCCCTCCTTACCTGGACGGCGGGGGGAGTGGGGGGTCTCCCCGAGGAGAGGCGTGTGAACTGGTGTCCAGGTACACAGCGCACCACGGCGTGCATGCCCCCCTGACAGGTGACCTGGTTCCTGGGGAGGGAGAGCTGGGAGTGGCATTGGGAGAGGACAGGTTCCGTACCCAAACACTTGACCTGCTCTACCCAGTAACCCTTCTTACTGGACAGACCTGCTAGTCTGGAGGGGAGAGGGGGAGGAAGGAGAGAGAAGGGGAGGTGAGAGAGGGGGAGAGGAGGGGAGAGGAGGAGAGGGGAAGAAGGGAGAGAGAAGGGGAGGTGAGAGAGGGGGAGAGGAGGGGAGAGGAGGAGAGGGGAAGAAGGGAGAGAGAAGGGGAGGGGAGAGAGGGGGAGAGGAGGGGAAGGGAGAGAGAAGGGGGAGGGGGAGAGGAGTGGAGGGGAGAGAAGGGGAGGGGAGAGAAGGGAGAGAAATATTAATCATCATCACCATCATAACAAATGAAAGACAAACAGAGAACAAACAAAAAACAAACAAGCAGATATGTACCTTGTAGAGGGATCTGCCAACTTGGCGTCCCATAGTTTCCTGAAAGAAACAGAAGAGAATTACTACCAGCTCTCCTCTACAGTCAGAATACTGGTTAAATACCTCTACCAGCCCTCCTCTACAGACAGAATACTGGTTAAATACCTCTACCAGCCCTCCTCTACAGACAGAATACTGGTTAAATACCTCTACCAGCCCTCCTCTACAGTCAGAATACTGGTTAAATACCTCTACCAGCTCTCCTCTACAGTCAGAATACTGGTTAAATACCTCTACCAGCCCTCCTCTACAGTCAGAATACTGGTTAAATACCTCTACCAGCTCTCCTCTACAGACAGAATACTGGTTAAATACCTCTACCAGCCCTCCTCTACAGTCAGAATACTGGTTAAATACCTATACCAGCTCTCCTCTACAGTCAGAATACTGGTTAAATACCTCTACCAGCCCTCCTCTACAGACAGAATACTGGTTAAATACCTCTACCAGCCCTCCTATTCAGACAGAATACTGGTTAAATACCTCTACCAGCCCTCCTCTACAGACAGAATACTGGTTAAATACCTCTACCAGCCCTCCTCTACAGTCAGAATACTGGTTAAATACCTCTACCAGCCCTCCTATTCAGACAGAATACTGGTTAAATACCTCTACCAGCCCTCCTCTACAGACAGAATACTGGTTAAATACCTCTACCAGCCCTCCTCTACAGTCAGAATACTGGTTAAATACCTCTACCAGCTCTCCTCTACAGTCAGAATACTGGTTAAATACCTCTACCAGCCCTCCTCTACAGTCAGAATACTGGTTAAATACCTCTACCAGCCCTCCTCTACAGTCAGAATACTGGTTAAATACCTCTACCAGCCCTCCTCTACAGACAGAATACTGGTTAAATACCTCTACCAGCCCTCCTCTACAGTCAGAATACTGGTTAAATACCTCTACCAGCCCTCCTCTACAGTCAGAATACTGGTTAAATACCTCTACCAGCCCTCCTATTCAGACAGAATACTGGTTAAATACCTCTACCAGCCCTCCTCTACAGTCAGAATACTGGTTAAATACCTCTACCAGCCCTCCTATTCAGACAGAATACTGGTTAAATACCTCTACCAGCTCTCCTCTACAGACAGAATACTGGTTAAATACCTCTACCAGCTCTCCTCTACAGACAGAATACTGGTTAAATACCTCTACCAGCCCTCCTCTACAGTCAGAATACTGGTTAAATACCTCTACCAGCCCTCCTATTCAGACAGAATACTGGTTAAATACCTCTACCAGCCCTCCTCTACAGTCAGAATACTGGTTAAATACCTCTACCAGCCCTCCTATTCAGACAGAATACTGGTTAAATACCTCTACCAGCCCTCCTCTACAGACAGAATACTGGTTAAATACCTCTACCAGCCCTCCTCTACAGTCAGAATACTGGTTAAATACCTCTACCAGCCCTCCTCTACAGTCAGAATACTGGTTAAATACCTCTACCAGCCCTCCTCTACAGTCAGAATACTGGTTAAATACCTCTACCAGCCCTCCTCTACAGACAGAATACTGGTTAAATACCTCTACCAGCCCTCCTCTACAGTCAGAATACTGGTTAAATACCTCTACCAGCCCTCCTCTACAGTCAGAATACTGCTTAAATACCTCTACCAGCCCTCCTCTACAGACAGAATACTGGTTAAATACCTCTACCAGCCCTCCTATTCAGACAGAATACTGGTTAAATACCTCTACCAGCCCTCCTATTCAGACAGAATACTGGTTAAATACCTCTACCAGCCCTCCTCTACAGACAGAATACTGGTTAAATACCTCTACCAGCCCTCCTATTCAGACAGAATACTGGTTAAATACCTCTACCAGCCCTCCTATTCAGACAGAATACTGGTTAAATACCTCTACCAGCCCTCCTCTACAGACAGAATACTGGTTAAATACCTCTACCAGCCCTCCTATTCAGACAGAATACTGGTTAAATACCTCTACCAGCCCTCCTCTACAGACAGAATACTGGTTAAATACCTCTACCAGCCCTCCTATTCAGACAGAATACTGGTTAAATACCTCTACCAGCCCTCCTCTACAGACAGAATACTGGTTAAATACCTCTACCAGCCCTCCTCTACAGTCAGAATACTGGTTAAATACCTCTACCAGCCCTCCTATTCAGACAGAATACTGGTTAAATACCTCTACCAGCCCTCCTATTCAGACAGAATACTGGTTAAATACCTCTACCAGCCCTCCTATTCAGACAGAATACTGGTTAAATACCTCTACCAGCCCTCCTATTCAGACAGAATACTGGTTAAATACCTCTACCAGCCCTCCTCTACAGTCAGAATACTGGTTAAATACCTCTACCAGCCCTCCTATTCAGACAGAATACTGGTTAAATACCTCTACCAGCCCTCCTCTACAGTCAGAATACTGGTTAAATACCTCTACCAGCCCTCCTCTACAGTCAGAATACTGGTTAAATACCTATACCAGCTCTCCTCTACAGTCAGAATACTGGTTAAATACCTCTACCAGCCCTCCTCTACAGTCAGAATACTGGTTAAATACCTCTACCAGCCCTCCTATTCAGACAGAATACTGGTTAAATACCTCTACCAGCCCTCCTCTACAGACAGAATACTGGTTAAATACCTCTACCAGCCCTCCTCGACAGACAGAATACTGGTTAAATACCTCTACCAGCCCTCCTATTCAGACAGAATACTGGTTAAATACCTCTACCAGCTCTCCTCTACAGTCAGAATACTGGTTAAATACCTCTACCAGCCCTCCTCTACAGACAGAATACTGGTTAAATACCTCTACCAGCCCTCCTATTCAGACAGAATACTGGTTAAATACCTCTACCAGCCCTCCTCTACAGACAGAATACTGGTTAAATACCTCTACCAGCCCTCCTATTCAGACAGAATACTGGTTAAATACCTCTACCAGCCCTCCTCTACAGACAGAATACTGGTTAAATACCTCTACCAGCCCTCCTATTCAGACAGAATACTGGTTAAATACCTCTACCAGCCCTCCTCTACAGACAGAATACTGGTTAAATACCTCTACCAGCCCTCCTATTGCTTCTGTGGTTACCCACAATGCCCTAGTGAGGGATCTGAATGTTCCTATTGTAAAGCCAGGTCAACATACACTCTCTCGCTCTCACTCTCGCTCTTTCTCTCTCTCTCTCTCCTGCTCTTTTTCTCTCTCTTTCTCTCTCTTTATCTCTCTTTATCTCTCTTTATCTCTCTCTTTCTTGTCTCTCTTTGTCCCTCCCCTTCTCCCAGGGTCTGTCTCTCTCCCTCCCTCTGTCCCCCTCTCTCTCTCCCTCTGCCCCCCCCCCCTCTCTCCCTCTGTCCCCTCTCTCTCTCTTCCCCTCCCCCCTCTCTCTCTCTCCCCCTCTGCCCCCCCCCCTCTCCCCCTGCCCCTCCCTCTCTTCCCCTCCCCTCTCTTCTCTCACTCATCATTTTTCCTTTCCTTCTTCTTCTTTTCAATCCTCCCTTCATGGGTATTTTAGTCCTGTTGGATGTATGTGTACATGTCTGGTCTAGGAAACCCATGGAAAGAACTATAAATATGCACATAGAATACATTAGATCAAAGCTAACAGAAAGTACAGACACAAGCCCTGGGTTGCCCACATGTCCACGTGTCAGATGTTACAAAACTGTGCACATATCTCAAATGTCACCCTATTCCTTCTGTAGTGCACTTTCTTATGTAGTGCTCTAGACCAGCGGCCTGTGGGATCTGGTAAAAAGTCACAAGTAGTGCCCGATATAGAGGATAGTGTCATTGGGGACGCATGTTGTGAATCTGTTTCATAACCAAAAGGAGGAGTACCCCTCTCAGACAGAGGAAAGGAACAGGGATGCATGGCTTCATTTGTTGGTCAGTAAAGTACCGGTGCAGGCCCACTTTACTGGTGCAGTTGTACCGTCCCAATTGGCACCCTATCCCCTACATAGTGCACTACTTTTGACCAGGGCCCATAGGAAAAAGAAGAGTCCAAGGAATAGGATGGACCCTGGTCAAAAGTAGTGCACCATATAGGGAATGGGATGCCGTTTGGGACTTTGTGTGTTCATAGGTTCCTGTAGACCACATTGGAAACTTCGGGGTTCCAAGTCCAGAAGTTCTATAACAGGAAGCACAGTGGGAAAGTAGAGACAGAACTCCATAAAAACTGTTATTCACTAAACAGACGTCTTCTGAGAGGACACAGGAGGAAGTATCCTTTAATATGACAGCTAACAGATGGACGCACACACACACACACACACACACACACACACACACACACACACACACACACACACACACACACACACACACACACACACACACACACACACACACACACACACACACACACACACACACACACACACACACACAGAAAGAGAGAGAGAAACGCACACTGGCACTATTTGAGCCAAGAGAGGAATTAGTTTCAGGTCGACCACTTCAAACACCAGTGACCAGAGTCTTTCAATGCCAGGATTGTGGGTTTGACTCCCTCTAAGTGGATTTGGATTAAAGTGTCTGCTAAATGGCTTATATTATTATTATAATTATAATTATTATTATGTTTGTATAACAGCCCCAGATAAACACGTCCTGGTATAGCTTACACCACAGGGACTTTGGCAGTAGGAACAAAAACAGAAGAAAATGGAGTGGAACGGGGAGGTACTACCTGTCTGAACTAGTCCAATAAGAACGTTTTGTTTTCATTTTCCTTGGAAAGATACATTTGTTTGTGTAGATCGCATTCATGGTAAACGCTGCAGATGTCGGCTCAAACGTGAATTTTCCCTGTGGCTCAGTTGGTAGAGCATGGTGTTTGCAACGCCAGGGTTGTGGGTTCGATTCCCACGGGGGGCCAGTACAAAAAAAAAAAAAAAAAAGGCATGAAATGTATGTATTCACTACTGTAAGTCGCTCTGGATAAGAGCGTCTGCTAAATGACTAAAATGTAAAATGTAATGACCTTTGAAAGGCACCTCCGACACTGCCTCAACAAAGAGCGATGCGTTTCGGATTGGACTGATTTAGACCAAAACAACAACACAATAAACAAGAGGAGGTGATCCTGTCTACCAGACAGAGGGGTTCTTAGATGCCCAACATCAGTCAAGTATCGTGTTAAAATGTCACTGACAGAAACCACACTGAGAAACAGCCCACTAGAATCAGAGACAGAAACCACACTGAGAAACAGCCCACTAGAATCACTGACAGAAACCACACTGAGAAACAGCCCACTAGAATCAGAGACAGAAACCACACTGAGAAACAGCCCACTAGAATCAGAGACAGAAACCACACTGAGAAACAGCCCACTAGAATCAGATACAGAAACCACACTGAGAAACAGCCCACTAGAATCACTGACAGAAATCACACTGAGAAACAGCCCACTAGAATCACTGACAGAAATAACACTGAGAAACAGCCCACTAGAATCAGAGACAGAAACCACACTGAGAAACAGCCCACTAGAATCAGAGACAGAAATCACACTGAGAAACAGCCCACCAGAATCAGAGACAGAAACCACACTGAGAAACAGCCCACTAGAATCAGAGACAGAAACCACACTGAGAAACAGCCCACTAGAATCAGAGACAGAAACCACACTGAGAAACAGCCCACCAGAATCAGAGACAGAAACCACACTGAGAAACAGCCCACTAGAATCAGAGACAGAAACCACACTGAGAAACAGCCCACTAGAATCACTGACAGAAATCACACTGAGAAACAGCCCACTAGAATCACTGACAGAAACCACACTGAGAAACAGCCCACTAGAATCACTGACAGAAATCACACTGAGAAACAGCCCACTAGAATCAGAGACAGAAACCACACTGAGAAACAGCCCACTAGAATCACTGACAGAAATCACACTGAGAAACAGCCCACTAGAATCAGAGACAGAAACCACACTGAGAAACAGCCCACTAGAATCAGAGACAGAAACCACACTGAGAAACAGCCCACTAGAATCACTGACAGAAATCACACTGAGAAACAGCCCACCAGAATCAGAGACAGAAACCACACTGAGAAACAGCCCACTAGAATCAGAGACAGAAACCACACTGAGAAACAGCCCACTAGAATCACTGACAGAAACCACACTGAGAAACAGCCCACTAGAATCAGAGACAGAAACCACACTGAGAAACAGCCCACTAGAATCACTGACAGAAATCACACTGAGAAACAGCCCACTAGAATCACTGACAGAAATCACACTGAGAAACAGCCCACCAGAATCAGAGACAGAAACCACACTGAGAAACAGCCCACTAGAATCAGAGACAGAAACCACACTGAGAAACAGCCCACTAGAATCACTGACAGAAACCACACTGAGAAACAGCCCACTAGAATCAGAGACAGAAACCACACTGAGAAACAGCCCACTAGAATCAGAGACAGAAACCACACTGAGAAACAGCCCACTAGAATCAGTGACAGAAACCACACTGAGAAACAGCCCACCAGAATCAGAGACAGAAACCACACCCAGAAACGGCCCACCGGAGTCTAGGAACAGCTCCACACCCAGAAACAGCCCACCAGAGTCTAGGAACAGCTCCACACCCAGAAACAGCCCACCAGAGTCTAGGGACAGCTCCACACCCAGAAACAGCCCACCGGAGTCTAGGAACAGCTCCACACTGTCCATGTATGATAATTCATTGTGATCTAAAAGTCTAAACTGATCCTAGATCAGCAGTCTTACTCTGAGACGCTTAATACATAATGGCACCTCTCCTACCGCTCAGACCTCACTGTTATCAGGAGTCTTGGTCCGGTGCCAGTCTGCTAGTTACTTTATGCAACACGATGGGGTTCCACCACAAGATCCCTCACTGGACACTTTGGAGACTGAGAGAGGGGGCATACAAGTCAAACATTTTATGAACTCCAGAAGTTAGGAAACAAGGACAATGGTGAAGGCGTATTGAGCTGAAATGGCTTAAACACTCGTCGCTGAAGGCGAGGGGGAACACATCTGTAAAAACCTCAACAATTAAACAACAGATAAAAGAGTCTGTTCAGACCAAGAGAGAGCCACATGATTGGTCAGTGGGGGAGTGGGGTAAGAGCCACATGATTGGTCAGTGGGGAGTGGGGTAAGAGCCACATGATTGGTCATTGGGGGAGTGGGGTAAGAGCCACATGATTGGTCAGTGGGGGAGTGGGGTAAGAGCCACATGATTGGTCAGTGGGGGAGTGGGGTTAGAGTCACATGATTGGTCAGTGGGGGAGTGGGGTTAGAGTCACATGATTGGTCAGTGGAGGAGTGGGGATAGAGCCACATGATTGGTCAGTGGGGGAGTGGGGATAGAGCCACATGATTGGTCAGTGGAGGAGTGGGGATAGAGCCACATGATTGGTCAGTGGAGGAGTGGGGTTATCTAATCAAATCAAATGTAATTTCTTCATAAACAACGGGTGCGGACTAACAGTGAAATGCTGACTTACGGGTCCTTCCCAACGATGCAGAGAGATAGAAAATAGAGAAATAATAGAAAAGTAAAATACATAATAATACAAGTGATAATAGATACACAGTCAGTGGGGTTATAGCTGACACAGCAGGTCAGTCAGTGGTGTTATAGCTGACAGCAGGTCAGTCAGTGGGGTTATAGCTGACAGCAGGTCAGTCAGTGGGGTTATAGCTGACACAGCAGGTCAGTCAGTGGGGTTATAGCTGACACAGCAGGTCAGTCAGTGGGGTTATAGCTGACACAGCAGGTCAGTCAGTGGGGTTATAGCTGACAGCAGGTCAGTCAGTGGGGTTATAGCTGACACAGCAGGTCAGTCAGTGGGGTTATAGCTGACACAGCAGGTCAGTCAGTGGGGTTATAGCTGACAGCAGGTCAGTCAGTGGGGTTATAGCTGACAGCAGGTCAGTCAGTGGGGTTATAGCTGACACAGCAGGTCAGTCAGTGGGGTTATAGCTGACACAGCAGGTCAGTCAGTGAGGTTATAGCTGACAGCAGGTCAGTCAGTGGGGTTATAGCTGACACAGCAGGTCAGTCAGTGGGGTTACAGCTGACACAGCAGGTCAGTCAGTGGGGCTATAGCTGACAATGCAGGTCAGTCAGTGGGGTTATAGCTGACACAGCAGGTCAGTCAGTGGGGTTACATCTGACACAGCAGGTCAGTCAGTGGGGTTATAGCTGACAATGCAGGACAGTCAGTGGGGTTATAGCTGACAGCAGGTCAGTCAGTGGGGTTACAGCTGACACAGCAGAGTGAATGGACTAGGATATTTAGGTTGTGTCTGAAATGGTACCCTATTTCTTAGTGAGCAAGAGGTGTGAGGGCGAGGAGGAGACGTGACTGTTTGCATGTAGAGTACCTTTGGCCAAAGGGTTGGGAAAACTTGGCCAGGACTGGACCAGTTTGGGAAGACTTGGCTAAGACTGGACCGGGTTGGGAAGACTTGGCTAAGACTGGACCGGGTTGTGAAGACTTCGCTAAGACTGGACCAGGTTGGGAAGACTTGGCTAAGACTGGACCAGGTTGGGAAGACTTGGCTAGGACTGGACCGGGTTGGGAAGACTTGGCTAGGACTGGACCAGGTTGGGAAGACTTGGCTAAGACTGGACCAGGTTGGGAAGACTTGGCTAGGACTGGACCGGGTTGGGAAGACTTGGCTAGGACTGGACCAGGTTGGGAAGACTTGGCTAAGACTGGACCAGGTTGGGAAGACTTGGCTAGGACTGGACCAGGTTGGGAAGACTTGGCTAGGACTGGACCAGGTTGGGAAGACTTGGCTAAGACTGGTTCAGGTTTGGAAGACTTGGTTAGGACTGGACCGGGTTGGGAAGACTTGGCTAGGACTGGACCGGGTTGGGAAGACTTGGGTAGGACTGGACCGGGTTGGGAAGACTTGGCTAGGACTGGACCGGGTTGGGAAGACTTGGCTAGGACTGGACCGGGTTGGGAAGACTTGTCTTGGACTGGACCTGGTTGGGAAGACTTGGCTAGGACTGGACCGGGTTGGGAAGACTTGGCTAGGACTGGACCAGGTTGGGAAGACTTGGCTAGGACTGGACTGGGTTGGGAAGACTTGGCTAGGACTGGACCTGGTTGGGAAATAAGGCTGGACCAGATGAGGCCAAAGTGAACTTGGCCAACCAGTAGAGTAAGACCAAACCAGACTAAAGTACTATTTGGCACCACAGAAGAGACAGTCACTCACTGACACATAAACCAACCTCTCAACCTCAAGTTAAATGCCCAGAACACCAGGACCAGCCCAAATGGCACCATATTCCCTATTTAGTGTACTGTTTTAGAACAGGGCTCTCTGGTCAAAACGTAGTGCAGTAAATAGGGAATATGATGCTATTTGGGACACAGCCCAGCTGTCCATCCCTGACAGATACTGTTGTTAGGCTCTCTGAATCAAACGGTAGAACAGAGATGGCTGAGCTTGTCCTTCTGTCATTCATCTACTCTGTGGTTCATGTGCAAGGAGGCTAAGTCACCATCATTCATCTACTCTGTGGTTTAGGTGGAAGGAGGCTAAATCACCATCATTCATCTACTCTGTGGTTTAGGTGGAAGGAAGCACCGGTCACCGGTTTAAAAATAAATAATATTGTCTGCCATCTGCTCTTCCAAATGACTGGCTGACAAAATGGGAGGCCAGCACAGGGCCCACTGACTGACTACTGAGGTGAAATGTTTGTCTAAAAACCTCTAGAGTTGTGTGTGTGTATAAACACCTTTAAGCTCTGTGTCAACATTGGCCTAACGCTCTCTTTGAAACAGATTTAGAAACTGTAGAGGGATTTGGAGAGACGAAAGGCTGGCATCAAATCACTGTTATTTCCTCTGAGAGGGGGAACAGCAAACGTGGCAATGTTTTCATCTCATGAAGAAAAAGAACGAAAAAAAACACTTTTTTTTTTCTCTCTGGTGGTGAAACATTCACAACCTCTCACAACCTCTATCCAGCCTTACACCTCGTCAACTGGGGCAGAAAAACATCAGTTAAAAAGCTGAAAATCTTCCCCAAAAAGTGGATTCCTAGACGAGGAACCTGTGGAGGTCTCGGTGGGTTTAGTGACATAGAGTTGGAGAGAGGGCACCACTTTGCGTCTTTGCCATAATGGTGTGCCAATTACTCCCTCTATCCAACTCTATGGTTTGTGACCTCAATCAGGAAGTGACTGTAAAGAGGAACAGATTTTAAAAAATGTAGCAGTGTGTGTGTGTGCCCTCCACCTCTCCATCTCTCAATTTCTCCATCTTTCTATCTCTCTATCTCTCCATGTCTCTATGCATGTGTGTGTGAAATGATGTGTGTGTGTGTGTGTGTTTATTCAGCAGCCTAACCTGGACATTAGCTGTAATTATCTGGGATGTAAAGACAGTTTAGGTTAGAGGAGACTTCCTCCACACAGGCCGTAAATAAAGCCTGTGGCTGGATAGACTGACAGAGGTGGTCTGTGTGTCTGTAGGCTTTGAAGGTCTGTGCCTTTATAAAGGTTATTTACAGATGGACGAGATTCACCGAGACATCCATCGCCCGGGTAATGGATTCTACAGTTCTAAGTGTTCTAGAATATGACTGTAAAAGTGACAGGTGGGGGACTTAGTGAATTAATGGAACTACTGTAGCCTACAAAAACACAACCAAAGATAATTGTATCACTAAACGTTTTTCACTGAAAGACACAAACCTTTCCCAACCAAACCATGTATAGCCACTGAAACACAGTTACACTGAAACCAGAGGTAGGGTGCAGAGAGAGAAGAGAGGGAGAGAAACAGATAGAGAACGAGAGATAGATGTGGTGAGAGATAGATAGATAGATAGAGAACAGAAACAGATAGATAGAGAATGAGAGATAGATGGGATGAGAGATAGATAGATAGAGAACAGAAACAGATAGATAGAGAATGAGAGATAGATGGGGTGACAGATAGATAGATAGAGAACAGAAACAGATAGATAGAGAACGAGAGATAGATGGGGTGGCAGATAGATAGATAGATAGATAGATAGATAGATAGATAGATAGATAGATAGATAGATAGATAGATAGATAGATAGATAGATAGATAGATAGATAGATAGATAGATAGATAGATAGATAGATAGATAGATAGATAGATAGATAGATAGATAGATAGAGAACAGAAACAGATAGATAGAGAATGAGAGATAGATGGGGTGAAAGATAGAAAGAGAGAGAGAAAACTAGAGAGTTTTTATAAGACTTATAGGAAGTGCTGTCGTATGCTATTTCCACCGGTTGTGTATAATTACAGGAGATTAGAGGATAAGTTCCTGGTCTCCATCCAAACACACATGATGCTCCTCCTACAGCCAGCCTCTGACATTAATAACATACTCTTTAAGGATACGTCCCAAATCACACCCTATTCCCTATTTAGGGCACTACTTTTGACCAGGGCTTTGATTTAAAAAAAAGTAGTGCACTAAAAAGGCAATAGCTAATTATTTGGGACACACACCTGCTCTTTAAGACTATTTAAAAGTGCATAGCCTACTATGATGAGGCAAAGTCCAGACATACAGGCATGGTTAGCCCAATGTTAGTGAGTAACTGCTGGTGTGGTTGGTGTTAGTAATGCTGGTGTGGATGGTGGTAGTAATGCTGGTGTGGTTGGTGGTAGTAATGCTGGTGTGGTTGGTGGTACTAATGCTGGTGTGGATGGTGGTAGTAATGCTGGTGTGGATGGTGGTAGTAATGCTGGTGTGGATGGTGGTAGTAATGCTGGTGTGGATGGTGGTAGTAATGCTGGTGTGGATGGTGGTAGTAATGCTGGTGTGGATGGTGGTAGTAATGCTGGTGTGGATGGTGGTAGTAATGCTGGTGTGGATGGTGGCAGTAATGCTGGTGTGGATGGTGGTAGTAATGCTGGTGTGGATGGTGGTAGTAATGCTGGTGTGGATGGTGGTAGTAATGCTGGTGTGGATGGTGGTAGTAATGCTGGTGTGGATGGTGGTAGTAATGCTGGTGTGGATGGTGGTAGTAATGCTGGTGTGGATGGTGGTAGTAATGCTGGTGTGGATGGTGGTAGTAATGCTGGTGTGGATGGTGGTAGTAATGCTGGCGTGGATGGTGGTAGTAATGCTGGCGTGGTTGGTGGTAGTAATGCTGGCGTGGATGGTGGTAGTAATGCTGGCGTGGATGGTGGTAGTAATGCTGGCGTGGATGGTGGTAGTAATGCTGGCGTGGATGGTGGTAGTAATGCTGGTGTGGATGGTGGTAGTAATGCTGGTGTGGATGGTGGTAGTAATGCTGGCGTGGATGGTGGTAGTAATGCTGGCGTGGATGGTGGTAGTAATGCTGGTGTGGATGGTGGTAGTAATGCTGGTGTGGATGGTGGTAGTAATGCTGGTGTGGATGGTGGTAGTAATGCTGGTGTGGATGGTGGTAGTAATGCTGGTGTGGATGGTGGTAGTAATGCTGGTGTGGATGGTGGTAGTAATGCTGGTGTGGATGGTGGTAGTAATGCTGGCGTGGATGGTGGTAGTAATGCTGGTGTGGATGGTGGTAGTAATGCTGGTGTGGATGGTGGTAGTAATGCTGGTGTGGATGGTGGTAGTAATGCTGGTGTGGTTGGTGGTAGTAATGCTAGCTCTGTGGAGAGTGGGCACACACACATATGTACCCCCCCACACACACGCACCCACACACATGCACACACACACACACACACACACACACACACACACACACACACACACACACACACACACACACACAATTCAGAAGAAGATGCTAAACTCCTCTTCACTATCCCCCCTTTAACTTGAACTGATTTCACTCTGTTTTCAATGGAAAAGCTGCTCCTCACATAGTAGTACATGGTAACAATAGATAAACAGCAGACAGACAGATATGCACACACACACACACACACACACCACACACACACACACACACACACACACACACACACACACACACACACACAAAAATGGGGACGTCAAAATGGGAACACAGCTTTCCACACACACACACCCTCTCTCCCTTACCTGTAGACGGTGTGGTCGTATGCCTCGGCGGAGGGGTATCCCAGCATGCCACACACCACACGGCTGCTGCTGAGGTCCCAGCCCAGGTCGCACACGTGACGCCACCTCCCAGCATGCTTCACTTCCAAAACACCCTCTGACAGCAGGCCTGTGCGGACGCCTGTCAGAACGGGCCGGAGACGTACCTCCTCCAGCCTCACCTTACTGGCCGCCTGGGGGAGGGGAGAGGAGGGGGAGGGGGGAGGGGGGGAGAGGGGATAGGAGAAAGGGGATGGGGAGGGGAGAGGAGGGGGAGGGGGGAGAGGGGATAGGAGAAAGGGGATGGGGAGGGGAGAGGAGGGGGAGGGGGGAGAGGGGGATAGGAGAAAGGGGGATGGGGAGGGGAGAGGAGGGGGGAGGGGGGGAGAGGGGATAGGAGAGAGGGGATGGGGAGGGGTGAGGAGGGGAGGGGGGGGGGAGGGGATAGGAGAGAGGGGATGGGGAGGGGTGTGAGGAGGGGGAGGGGGATAGGAGAGAAGGGATGGTGAGGAATGTGGGAGAGGACAGAACAGAATACAACTTTAGTTGCCATCGCAGTCTCTCCACAAAAAGGACATGAAGGAACAAACACACTGAAAACAGGGTATGTTGAATGTACTGTGATGGACTGTGTGTGTGTGTGGTGTGTGTGTGTGTGTGTGTGTGTGTGTGTGTGTGTGTGTGTGTGTGTGTGTGTGTGTGTGTGGTGTGTGTGTGTGTGTGTGTGTGTGTGTGTGTGTGTGTGTGTGTATATCAAAAGTTTGGGGTCACTTAGAAATGTCCTTGTTATTGAAATTATTTTGGCCATTAAAATTACATCAAATTGATCAGAAATACAGTGTAGACATTGTTAATGTTAATAGTACCCGCAAAACACCAATCTCAACGTCAACAGTGAAGAGGCGACTCCGGAATAGTGGCCTTCTAGGCAGAGTTACAAAGAAAAAGCCATATCTCAGACTGGCCAATAAAAAGAAAAGATTAAGATGGGCAAAAGAACACAGACACTGGACAGAGGAACTCTGCCTAGAAGGCCAGCATCCCGGAGTCGCCTCTTCACTGTTGACGTTGAGACTGGTGTTTTGTGGGTACTATTTAATGAAGCTGCCAGTTGAGGACTTGTGAGGTGTCTCTAATGTACTTGTCCTCTTGCTCAGTTGTGCACCGGGGCCTCCCACTCCTCTCTCTATTCTGGTTAGAGCTAGTTTGCGCTGATCTGTGAAGGGAGTAGTACACAGAGTTATACGAGATCTTCAGTTTCTTGGCAATTTCTCGCATGGAATAGCCTTCATTTCTCAGAACAAGAATAGACTGACGAGTTTCAGAAGAAAGACCTTTGTTTCTGGCCATTTTGAGCCTGTAATCAAACCCACAAATGCTGATGCTCCAGATATTCAGCTAGTCTAAAGAAGGCCAGTTTTATTGCTTCTTTAATCAGGACTACAGTTTTCAGCTGTGCTAATGTAACAATATAGCTTCCGTCCCTCTCCTCGCCCCAACCTGGGCTCGAACCAGGGACCCTCTGCACACATTAACAACTGCCTCACACGAAGCATCGTTACCCGTCGCGCCACAAAAGCCACGGCCCTTGCAGAGCAAGGGGAACAACTACCTCAAGGTCTCAGAGTGAGTGACGTCACCGATTGAAACGCTATTAGCGCGCACCCAGCTAACTAGCTAGCCATTTCACATCGGTTACACTAACATAATTGCAAAAGGGTTTTCTAATGATCAATTAGCCTTTTAAAATGATAAACTTGGATTAGCTAACACAACGTGCCATTGGAACCACAGGAGTGATGGTTGCTGATAATAGGCCTCTGTACGCCTGTGTAGATTATTCCATAAAAAATCTGCCGTTTCCAGCTACAATAGTCATTTACAACATTAACAATGTCTACACTGTATTTCTGATCAATTTGATGTTTTTTTAATGGCCCAAAAATGTGCTTTTCTTTCAAAAACAAGGACATTTCTAAGTGTCCCCAAGTTTTGAAGGGCAGTGTATATATGTGTGTATACAGTATGTGTGTATAATGTGTGTATATGTATGTGTCTATGTGTGTGTGTGTATACATATATGTGTGTGTATAATGTGTGTGTACGCGCATACATATGCGCGTGTATTACATTCCAAAACAGTCGTAAGGTCGTGAACTTAGCCTCAGTTGATAACATGTTACGAGGTCTAACAGGGGTGAAAGATGGACATGTCTTTCCTCTGTGGAGGCTCTGGAAATAGCCCTGTGTTTAGAGGAGTTGGGTCTGTTTAACTACTAGAGGTTGAGGCCTGAAACGTGAGGGATACTGCCCATTATGAATTGGATCCGGGAGAAGGTTGTAGGGCTGTCTGTAATTACAGCCTATCTGGGCTGTGGGGCTCCTGGCTCCACCAATCAGCTTCCTGTACCCCGGGAGGTCGCCATGGGGCTACTTGAGGCTACTTGCGGCGACCGTGGGTAGGGTTACAGTACAGTAGTGTTGGGGTGTTGAGTGTGGGTGGATGGGTGGGTGTGGTAGGTGGGTGGGTGGGTGTGTGGGGGGTGTCGAGTATGTGTGTGTGGTGTGGGGGGGGGGGGGGGTTGAGTGTGTGTTTGTGAATGTGAGAGAGAGAGAGAAAGGGGAAGAAAGAGAGAGGCAGAGCAAGACAGAGAGAATGAGAGAAAGTGTTTTTTCCTCACCTGTCCATTCTGTGATGTCTGTCTCCAGGCCCACGTTGGGGATTTCGGCCTCTGGTTCAACATGGTTCCCACTGGGCTGCCTGGTGATCTCTGCCCCCCCATCTGGCCGCCTTGTGGTCCGGTCCGCCCCACCTCCTGGGCCTGCCTGTAGGCTGCACCATTTCCCCAGCCGGGGGGGGATCTGATGCCCCTGGGGCACGGCCGGGTTCTCCTGTCTCGTCCTGGCCTCCCCTCCCGCCTGACTCTGGCCGTTCCGGGTACGCAAGTGGATATCATGACCCCGACGCTGTTGCCGTGAACTTTGACCCTGACTTCTGGGGGGTGCTGCGGTGGAGGGCGATCTCATGACCCCTTCTCCCGGGGGATGTGAATGTGAGCAGGGGGGAGGAGGGGGCACCCTGTCTTGGACTGTGGATAGACGTGGCGGTTGAGGAGAGGTGTTGGGGATCCTCTGTGGTCGGGCCGAGGCCACTGGGACGGCCAGGGAGCCCTCTACGTGGTTAGTGGAGTAGTCAACCCTCCTCTGGGTGCATACAGACGACTCCCAGGTCCTCAGAGTGGGTGCAGTCATTTATCCCCCAGCCGTTGGAGTGACAGTCGAGCCAGGGAGAGCTCCGTCCCCATGCAGTGCACGTTATCCAACCAGAATCAGACCTAATGGGAGAAGAAGAGCACACTTCCTCATTAGCAGCCAATCAAGAGCGATCAATAAGATAAAACTGATTCTCCCAGTTGACCAGCCCACATAAGTAAAGGTTGAACCAATGTCATGAAACACAATCTCCAGGACAGGCAGAAGGATAGGCAACAGTGGTGCTCTCTTGTGAAAGCCTTATGTTCCAGCAACGAAGAGGATTATTAAGGAAGTAGGCAAATGAATTAAGGTGTTACTGTACCTTGTCCTTCCCCAAAATAAAAATTTAATAAAAAAAGGCTTTATAAAATAAATTTGATTGATTAATGGATTGATTGATTGCATAAAGGTGTTACCGTTACCTTGTCCTTCTCCAAACTTAGAGCTGTGAGCCCAGGTGAGACTGCGTGGAGAAGCCCAGCTCTCGACACACCACGTTGGCCAGGTTAATATCCACCTCGTCATCACACACCGTCCCCCACGCCCCGTTATAGAACACCTCTACACGACCCTCGTTGGGGCCCCGCCTCTCACCCGCCAGGCGCACCCTCGGCCCTGATCCCTGGGGCGAGGGAACGGGGGAGGAGGAGGGAACTCACACACAGGAGGAGGCCCAACATCCTTACTCAGTCTGGAACGGAGAGATCAGAGAGAGACAGAGAGCGAGAGAGAGAGAGGGAGATAGAGTGAGAGAGAGCGACAGAGAGAGAGGGAGATAGAGTGAGAGAGAGCGACAGAGAGAGAGACAAAGAGGAGAGAGAGAGAGAGAGAGAGAGACAGAGAGAGACAGAGAGAGAGAGAGAGCATATCACTTAAAATCACACACAAAAAATACATTGTTTCTCAGACACTTGTGAAAATTACATAAAAACAATAAACATTATTGTAAACAACCAACATGAAAAGCCTTTTGAAATGATAGTTTTTTGTGTGCACAACCACCAGTAGAACCCTCAGATCACATGGAAACATTCCACTGTGGAAACGTGTCATTAGCCATGCACATGCCTCCATTTATCCATCGGCTTCATAGCCAGAGAACAGTCAGACCCCGAAGCACAGTGGACATATCACTGATAAGAGACGCACAGAAACACTCAGTGTCTCAGGCTGCGTTCCAAATGGCACCCTGTTCCCTACATAGTGCACTACTTTAGACCAGAGCCCTATGGCACTCAAATGGCACCCTATTCCCTACATAGTGCACTACTTTAGACCAGAGCCCTATGGCACTCAAATGGCACCCTATTCCCTACATAGTGCACTACTTTAGACCAGAGCCCTATGGCACTCAAATGGCACCCTATTCCCTACATAGTGCACTACTTTAG
>NC_138302.1:17502500-17610000 GCF_965601325.2 Salmo salar
TATCAAAATGTTTTACAGCAAACAATGGAAAACTACTACGATTGTTTATATCCAATATTAGCTGTAAGCTAAAACATTGGAACTGAGCATGGACCCAAGCCGAGGCCTACTGTTTAACTTAGCGACTGTGTCCACAACACAATGAAGCAGACCACAACTACATAAAACAGAACTAAGACTACTTTATTTACAACTACCTTTTGAGAAGAAACATATTACTTGTTAAACACGATCTCTTTCTCTGAGCAACTGTATAATTATAAAATAATAACTTCCTCATTTTTTGTAGCATACAATATAGATCAGTATTTGAATGATTTATTTTATACAGTCATTATTGCTCATCTTTATCAAGGGTGTCAATCATTTTGGACCTCACTGTATAACCAACCTATTACAACTTGGCATGTCTTAAAACTGTCTCCTCATTCAGGTACAAAGTACTGAATGCCAGCGTCATCCCCGAGGGCCAGTTCATGGACAACAAGAAGGCTTCTGAGAAGCTGCTTGTGTCCTTTCATATAAATCACAATGATTTTTCAATCACTTCCGAACCCACTGTGTTTCTTTTCCTGTACCTGAGTGAATCCATTCTCTCTGTGATCCACTCACATGTCTGTCTTGTTGTTGACTTAAATAAACATCATCTCCATTCAACATTTGAAGGTCCAGACCCAAATGGACCCCTAAGCCCTATCCACATGTGTAGGTAATATTATGTGGGTAGGCCTTGCCCTCTGATAGGCTAGGGGTGGAAGTTTCAACCATATTGCTTATACCAATCAAATCCTCTCATATCTCCACAAGTGCATAGGGCATTAGGTTTATGGAGCGATTTGGGATTGGGTCTAAGAATGTGGTAATTCTGTATTGAGTGCTTTCAGTGGTCAAGTGAATTCTATAAATCATTTTTCAATGTTTTAAATGGGATTGTCATTTGCCCTCTGTGACATCATCATAGCGTGCCTGTAAAAAGGGGGAGGGGCTCAGCCAGCCCACTGTAGAAATAATGACATCACCACCATAGTTTTTAAAGGGATGTTGGGGTCTTTAAATTTCAATAGGCTCATTATTGAGACTTAGCGCTGGTATAAAACATCTTAAAGGATTTCATGTTCCCACACAAGCCTTTGTTTAATGAAGATGATGCAAAAATCTTCCATTATAAACTTAACTTTAAGCTTACTCTACTTTAACCATGTGGTAAAAAAATGTAAAACCTTAAAATAGTGTTCTGTATGTCTTCATGATTTGGCTACACTCAAAGTTCACATATGAACGACTCAACTCAAAGTTCACATATGAACGACTCAACTCAAAGTTCACATATGAACAACTCAACTCAAAGTTCACATATGAACAACTCAACTCAAAGTTCACATATGAACGACTTCAAAGATCAAGCCTAGGCACCTGTGTAGATCAGGGCTGTATGTACACTGCCTTGTAAAAGTAGTCCTACCCTTTGGATTTATTCACATTGTATTGTTACAAAGTAGGATTAAAATGGATTTAATTGTAAAAAAAAAAAAAAATCTACAATCTACACAAAATACTCTGTAATGTCAAAGTGGAAGAAAAAGGTTTGTTATTTCTAAAGGGAAAATACATCAATCTAGTTGTTGCATAAGTATTCAGCTCTCTGAGTTAATACATGTTAGAAACACCTTTGGCAGTGATTACAGCTGTGAGTCTTCTTGGGTAAGTCTCTAAGAGCTTTACACACCTGGATGGTGCAATATTAGCCCATTATTCTATTCATAATTCTTCAAGCTCTGTCAAGATGTTGGGGATCACGGCTAGAAATGGCCAAGTTATGCCATTGTCAAACAGATTTAAATCTAAACTGTAACTAGGCCACTCAGGAACATTCACTGTCTTCTTTGTAAGAAACTCCAGTGTAAAGCTGACCTTGTGTTGTAAGTTATTGCCCTGCTGAAAAGTGAATTCCTCTCCCAGAGTGTGGGGTAAAGCAGGTTTTCCTCTAGGATTTTGCCTGTGCTTAGCTCCACCCATTTTCATTTTATCCTGAAAAACACCCTAGTATTTGCAGATGACAAGCATACCCATACCATGATGCAGCCACCACCTAGCATTAAAATAAGAAGGCAGTTACTCAGTGATGTGGTGTGTTGGATTTGCCCCAAACATAAGGCTTTGCATTTAGGCCAAAAAGTGTATTCCTTTTCAGTATTGTTTTGCAGTATTACTTTAGTGACTTGTTGCATACATGCATGTTTTGGAATATTTGTATTCTATATACTTGTGTTCTTCTTTTCACACATTTAAGTAATCATTGTGGAGTCACTACAATGTTGTTGATCCATCCTCAGTTTTCTCCTATCACAGTCACTGAACACTGTAACTGTTTTAAAATCACCAATGTCCTCATGGTAACATCCCTGAGCAGATTCCTTCCTGTCCTGCAGCTCAGTTCAGAGGGATGACTGTATCTTTGATGTGTCTGGGTGGTATAATACATCATCCACAGCATCATTATGAACTTGACCATGCTTACAGAGATATTCAATGTCTGATTTGTTATTGTTACCCATCTACCAATCGCTGGCTTTCTTTACGAGGCTTTCTCAAAGCTCCCTGGTCTTTGTTGTTGAATCTTGACTGAGGGACCATACAGATGATGTATGAATGGGGGACAGAGGATGGGTTAGTCATTCAACCGCTGTTATGTCACACAGAGTGAGTCCATGTAACTTATAAGGTGCAGTAGGCTTGACTAAACAAAGGGGCTGAATACTTACGCAACGACTAGATTTGAGTTATCACAGTTTTATTCATCTTTTAAAAAAAAAAAATCTTCCACTTTGACATTACAGAGTTATTTCAGTAGGTTATTGACCAAAAATGACATTTAAATCCAATTTACTTCCACGTTGTAAGATAATAAAATGTGAAGTAATCCAAGAGGTATGAATACTTTTGCAAGGTACTGTATCAAGACACTGTATCAAGGTACTGTATCAAGGTACTATATCAAGGTACTATATCAAGGTACTGTATCAAGACACTGTATCAAGGTACTATATCAAGACACTGTATCAAGGTACTGTATCAAGACACTGTATCAAGGTACTGTATCAAGGTACTATATCAAGGTACTATATCAAGGTACTGTATCAAGACACTGTATCAAGGTACTGTATCAAAGTACTATATCAAGGTACTATATCAAGACACTGTATCAAGGTACTGTATCAAGACACTGTATCAAGGTACTGTATCAAAGTACTATATCAAGGTACTATATCAAGACACTGTATCAAGGTACTGTATCAAGGTACTGTATCAAGGTACTGTATCAAGGTACTCTATCAAGGTACTGTATCAAGACACTGTATCAAGGTACTGTATCAAGAATGCTGATCTAGGATCAGATAACCCCTGACCCCACCCCGTCCATGTCATCTTATCAGACCCCCCCTGACCCCACCCCGTCCATGCCATCTTATCAGACCCCCTGACCCCACCCCGTCCATGCCATCTTATCAGACCCCCACTGACCCCACCCAGTCCATGTCATCTTATCAGACCCCCCTGACCCCACCCAGTCCATGTCATCTTATCAGACCCCCCCTGACCCCACCCCGTCCATGTCATCCTATCAGACCCCCTGACCCCACCCCGTCCATGTCATCTTATTCATTATGATCTAAAAGGCTCCTACTCTGAGCTGCATGATACATATATGTATTTTAACCTTTATTTAACTAGGCAAGTCAGTTAAGAACAAATTCTTATTTACAATGATGAATGATACCGGGGAACAGGAGCAGAACGACAGATTTTGCTCTCTGAAAGGATTGGTCCCTGAAAGGATTGGATAGGAAAGCAATATGGTGAAAACTCCTGGCCTATCAGAAGGCAGGGTTGACCTACCACCATAGAGCTTATTTATCCCATTCTTTCAGATCTACACAAGCTGACTAGACTAGCTGGTGCTACTCCTGGAATACATCAAACAAGTGGAAAGACTAGAGAGATCCAGGAGGGGTTTGGGAAACACTGGACTAGAGTCTAGGGATCACAGGACGTTGGTGGCACACATGGTTTCCAGTTGTTTGATGCCATTCCATTTGCTCCGTTCCAGCCATTATTATGAGCCGTCCTCCCCTCAGCAGCCTCCACTGCTAGGGATTGATTCAGGAATGGGCCAACAGCCAACCTTTCTCTCACCACAGCTCCACAGCTCCACCCAGTGGAGAGACTGGAGAACTACTACCTCTTAAAACTTTCCCCAAACCAACAGCACCTTGGTGTTTTAGACAGCTCTGTTGAGGTTTAGAGGGTATTAAATGCAACTGTCATCTTGATAACAATAACTGTTTTACAGATTCTAGCTTGACCCTGTGTTAATGAGCTCTTTGTAATGAAACACACACACCCACACAAACACATACGAGGCCTGAAGGCACAACCCACATTGAGTTTACAGTAACAATGGAGAGAAGTGGAAGGTCCTCAACCAACAGTAACAATGGAGAGAAGTGGAAGGTCCTCAACCAACAGTAACAATGGAGAGAAGTGGAAGGTCCTCAACCAACAGTAACAACGGAGAGAAGTGGAAGGTCCTCAACCAACAGTAACAATGAAGAGAAGTGGAAGGTCCTCAACCAACAGTAACAATGGAGAGAAGTGGAAGGTCCTCAACCAACAGTAACAATGGAGAGAAGTGGAAGGTCCTCAACCAACAGTAACAATGGCGAGAAGTGGAAGGTCCTCAACCAACAGTAACAATGGAGAGAAGTGGAAGGTCCTCAACCAACAGTAACAATGGAGAGAAGTGGAAGGTCCTCAACCAACAGTAACAATGGAGAGAAGTGGAAGGTCCTCAACCAACAGTAACAATGGAGAGAAGTGGAAGGTCCTCAACCAACAGTAACAATGGAGAGAAGTGGAAGGTCATGAGAAAGGAGCATCATAAACTACTACTCACAGACTTCATGGTCATTCTGAAGTCTTTCATTGTGTTCTTCTACAGTGGGACTTAAACAGCACCATTTCAATAAACCTACATGGCAATCAGTCTTCCTGCTTTGGTAAAACAACCTTGGAAGTGCTCAGTACATTAACTAAAAACATATCATGAATGTCACTTGTCTTTAACAAGTTTCGCCAGTTGTCCTAAAATCCGCTATGGTCAATTAGTACGTTTGCCTGTACCAAATAAACCACACATTGATCTGCCTCAATCCCTTGTTGTTCTGTAAATATGTATTTATCCTGCCTTACAATAAATATAGACATGTTTATTTCTATGTTTACAACCTGTTAAATAAACAATCATTAGACAATGAGCATCATCATACAGAGTTATTTATTGACATCATCAAATCACAGCATACACACACAGCAACTCAGGTTTGGGGAAATTATCAGTCCTAAAACAATGCAAGTCTATGTGTATACAACATACACAGTACAATGAAATCACACTGTAGTGCATAAATTCATTACTAGAATCAAAACAAGTATTTCTGTGCCCTTGAAAGTTACACTGGGCTGTAGGTTTGGATGGAGATCAGGGGAGTAGTGCAGGAGGGACCCCATCCTTCATATGACATGCTGGGGGGTTCCCAAGGCTCACTCCAGACTCTGGGCCCCTGGGGGTCAAAGAGAATCTCACAGTTAGAGAGGAAACACACCAGAATGACAGTTCCTCTGACCAGGCCATAATTTTCCTGATCATTTCCCAAAGAATCTACATGTTGAATCTGTGAAACAGCCACTGTTCGCTGGCATCCAGCACGTGGTCACTAAAACACAGCTTGGCGACAGCTGTCAGCTACTTATTGCCTAAAGCTTATGTGGTATATTAGCTCATGAAATTAACTTGAATTAAAAACTCACAGCTGATTGGCCCGATGGCTATGGGCTTGAGGAGGACAGATTCAGACACAGAGCGAGAATTTCTTCCAGAGCACACCTGTAGAGAGAAAGAGACCAACCACTCTGTCAGAGAAACCAACCACTACGTCAGAGAAACCAACCACTCCATCAGAGAAACCAACCACTACGTCAGAGAAACCAACCACTCCGTCAGAGAAACCAACCACTCCGTCAGAGAAACCAACCACTACGTCAGAGAAACCAACCACTCTATCAGAGAAACCAACCACTACGTCAGAGAAACCAACCACTCCGTCAGGGAAACCAACCACTACGTCAGGGAAACCAACCACTCTGTCAGAGAAACCAACCACTCTGTCAGAGAAACCAACCACTCCGTCAGAGAAACCAATCACTACGTCAGAGAAACCAACCACTCCGTCAGAGAAAGCAACCACTCCGTCAGAGAAACCAACCACTACGTCAGAGAAACCAACCACTCCGTCAGAGAAACCAATCACTACGTCAGAGAAACCAACCACTCCGTCAGAGAGACTAAACACAAAAGTCAAAGGACTCACTGGAGTGCAGGAGGAGCTCCCCTGGTCACACAGGCTGAGGCTGCAGTGAAGGAAGATGTAACGGTAGTCCCCCTGCAGTAGAGCAGAGAAGCGAGCCCTGAGGGACGAGCCACTTTCTTCCACTGTCACCTGGGTACGATTTGTAGGACACCTAGGAGAAGAGCCAAGAAACAGCAAAGGGTTGAAGGTATGCACGGCTACACAGACCGTACACAGCATCAAACATACCATACTTCACACACAAAACAAACACACATAGACATGCAAACAGCTGATGAATAGAGTCATGGACCTGTCCTGAATCATGTAGGTCCGTGGGAGATTATCAGGGCTGGGGGATTGGTTGGCATAGCAGTCCCTTAGAACTACAACAAAACGCTCCATCCCGGACTCCTCTACGGACACGCCCACGCACAGAGTGGAACCAATCGGCAGGAGGACTTCACCAGCTGGGTAAGACTCTGTGTAGTTGGAGTTACGATACAGAAACATGGAGGCTCTGGCCTTGGCACCGACTCCAACTGCTCCACGACTATTCCTATCAAGAGGTGAACATGAAGCCAGAGGACATCAGATATTAGACAGCTTGATAACTTCAGATATCAAAGTTATTACAAAAAAACGTGTTAACACGTGTGAACAAATCTTTTATCTAAATGTTTTATTTAACTAGGCAAGTCAGTTAAGAACAAATTCTTATTTACAATGACGGCCTACACCAGCCAAACACGGACGACGCTGAGACAATTGTGCGCCGCTCTATGGGACTCCCAATCACAGCCGGTTGTGATACAGCCTGGAATAGAACCAGGGTCTGTAGTGACGCCTCTAGCACTGCTTAGACCGCTGCGCCACTCGGGAGCCCCCCTTAACACTTCCGAACACTTTTTATATGTGAACTCTTAATGTAGGTGTTTCATGTATAACAATATCTTCAATTGGAAAACCAGAAGACAGAATTGTTCGAAACAGTTTGATTTCATAATGACTGTTCTGTCAGAATAAACTTAATAAACATTCTGTGTATTTTCTCACAGTAGGTAGGGTCTGAGGGCCACATCCAGACTGCTCTCTGTCTCCAGAGGATAGACACAGGAGAAAGGATAGCTCACGGGTCGGGAGAGAGAGTCGTTTCTCCCATCTACTGGATAAACAAATAAGCTGTTGGAGTAGACAGCATGGGTGGTGTTAGTCTGAAATAGAAGAAAAGTGTTTACAGTTAAATTAATATTCAGGTCTTATATACAGACCTACTAACAGTAAGGATCAGTTATAGTCTAAACTCTTCCAGTGTTGAATAACCTCCAGTCAGACATTGAGGTAATGTGTTCTCACCTCCAGAGTGTTTCCACAGCGTCCCTCCCGTCGCTCCACCTGGTACCACACCGTGCCGTTACGATCCTCGTGGGCGGAGCACATAGTGTCGGCCAGGTGAGCTGTGGAAGCGTTCAGACCAGCGGCCTTCAGGTTAGCCCTGTTTAGACCCACCTGTATTATGCTCTGCCCACACACTACCTCTGGGGCCATGATTGGAGGATTGGTGGTGGTAACAGTTATCCGAGGTGTTGTAGGTGTATGGGCTGTTATAAAAGGTTGATAGAGAGAGGGAGTAGATAAAGAATGAAAGAGAGGAAGAGAGAAAAACAAGAGAATACAAAACGACTGTTAGCCAGGTGTGAAGAGCGAATAGTGCGGCACGGAACTCGTTCCTCTGATACACTGGTATTCTGTTGTGGAATAGTCTCCCACTGCCTATTAAACTGTCCCAGTCCCGGGGGGTTAAAGGATAGGTCAAAGTTGAGTAGCTGTTAGTGTGACTGCATTAATGCCTCTGCTACATCAGAAAAGTGAAGGCAGAGGTCTGGCTCCCGAGGCCGTCGTAGCTGTTAGAGTTTTTTTGATAATGATAATAGATTTATTCATGTCCATGAGGACAAAATGAATGGATCAGAATAGGTTGACTGTATTTTCATATTCCTGCATCTATTTTTTTGTAGTTATTTACTATATGCTGTGTTGTTTTCTCAGTGTTGCATGTATTCCATCAGAAGTTGGAAAATGTTGGAAATCAATTTAACCCCTGGGTTGTACTCAGTGCATCTTTTTCCCAATAAGTCAATCAATCACTGAGGAGAAAGATGTATTTTTCTTAACACTCACCTTTCCTCTCACACCTCCAGGTGATCTTATCCTCACTCATACAGGTGTCATCATCTCTACAGGTAGAACACACCTTGGTGTTGACGTCTGGAAGAGCAGAGGGGAGGGGGGGGTTCATGGATTTGCTGTGACTAGTACACACTCAGGTTATACGACTGATGTACAATGTATTTGTCACTACGGTTGTGAAACCACCGTTGTGGGGTGTCTAAAGTCTCTCCTGACATACTGTTAATATAAATACAGAGACTTGATTCTGGGTTCAGAGAGTGAATTGGACACTTTGGAACATTCTTACTGTCTTTAAGAATCAGTAACAAGGACATTATGATGTCATACCTGCACAGTAGGCCAAGTTGCAGGTAATTGCAGGGACAAACTTGTAGACATAGTAGTTTCCATAGCAGGCTTTGACATGGATGGGAGTTTGTTGAAACAAGCAGCAGTTACCAGACCAGCTCCCACAGACGCCCCTCAGAACCACCCCGTCTAACAGCTGGGGATGGGGCTCTGTGAGCCACATGGGGGCGTGGGTTCCACACATGTCCATCTCCACACACCTCTCTGGCATCTGAACACTGGTGTTCCCCAGGAACAGGCGATACCAGCCCTGCCAGTTGACATCCTTGTCGCAGTGCTCTCCATAAACGTTGGCATTGTTGTTGGTGGCACGCCAGTCGTCATTCAGTACGGTGTAGTGTTGGCAGGGGTCTGCACAGCAAGATGTTCCACCGACACTGATACAGTCTCCTCCCACTGGATGCTGTGTGCCCCTACAGCCAACCATACCTGCTAAAATAATTCTCCCATAAAACGTCTGGGCTCTGGTCTAAAGTCGTGCACTATACACTACCGTTCAAAAGTTTGGGGTCACTCAGAAATGTCCTTGTTTTTGAAAGAAACGCACCTTTTTTGTCCATTAAAATAACATCAAATTGATCAGAAATACAGTGTAGACATTGTCAATGTTGTAAATGACTATTGTAGCGGGAAATAGCTGATTTTTAATGGAATATCTACATAGGCGTACAGAGGCCCATTATCAGCAACCATCACTCCTGTGTTCCAATGGCACGTTGTGTTAGCTAATCCAAGTTTAACATTTTAAAAGGCTAATTGATCATTAGAAAACCCTTTTGCAATTATGTTAGCACAGCTGAAAACTGTTGTGCTGTTTAAAGAAGCAACACAACTGGCCTTCTTTAGACTAGTTGAGTGTCTGGAGCATCAGCATTTGTGAGTTCGATTACAGGCTCAAAATGGCCAGAAACAAAGACCTTTCTTCTGAAACTCATCAGTCTATTCTTGTTCTGCGAAATGAAGGCTATTCCATGCGAGAAATTGCCAAGAAACTGAAGATCTCGTACAACTCTGTGTACTACTCCCTTCACAGAACAGCGCAAACTGTCTCTAACCAGTATAGAAAGAGGAGTGGGAGGCCCCGGTGCACAACTGAGCAAGAGGACAAGTACATTAGTGTCTAGTTTGAGAAACAGATGCCTCACAAGTCATCAACTGGCAGCTTAATTAAATAGTACCCGCAAAACACCAGTCTCAACGTCAACAGTGAAGGGGCGACTCCAGGGGTCTGGCCTTCTAGGCAGAGTTGCAAAGAAAAAGCCATATCTCAGACTGGCCAATAAAAAGAAAAGATTAAGATGGGTAAAAGAACACAGACACTGGACAGAGGAACTCTGCCTAGAAGTTGCCTTATTTTCACAATCCATTCACACACACACACACACACACACACACACACACACACACACACACACACACACACACACACACACACACACAAACACCTGTTACCCCCTCCGCCCACCCAACCAGGAGCTCCAAATCTAGCCCATCAAGGTGAGCACATGTTTTGGGTGACAACAGACCACGTGAGCCTGAGTTACGCAAGGACTTTACAAAGAGCTCCCCCTTTCTTTCTCTCACTCTCTCTCTCTCTCTCTCTCTCTCTCCACTATCTCTCTCTCTCTCTCTCTCTCTCTCTCCACTATCTCTCTCTCTCTCTCTCTCTCTCTCTCTCTCCACTATCTCTATCTCTCCTCTCTCTCTCTCTCCCACATTTCTCTCTCTCTATCTCTCTATCTCTACCCATTCTCCATCTTTCCCCACTCTCTCTCTCTCTGTCTCCCCCTTTCTCTCTCTCCCTCTCTCTCTCTCTCTCTCTCCTTTCTCTCTCTTTCTTTCTTTCTTTCTTTCTTTCTTCCCCCTCTCTCTTTATCTCTACCCACTCTCTCTCTCTCTCCATCTTTCCCCACTCTCTCCCCCCTCTTTCTCTCAGTCTAATTGTACAGAAGTATCCTGTGCTCAAACTACACACACAATTAGTAATTTTTATTACACAGTAAATAAGAATAGAATATGTTTCTAAACACTTGTACATTAATGTGAATGCTAAAATGATTACAGATAAGCCTGAATGTTTTATTTTACCTTTATTAAACTAGGCAAGTCAGTTAAGAACAAATTCTTATTTTCAATGACGGCCTAGGAACAGTGGGTTAACTGCCTTGTTCAGGGGCAGAACGACAGATTTGTACCTTTTCAACTCAGGGATTTGAACTTGCAACCTTCCAGTTACTAGTCCAACACTCGAACCACTAGGCTACCCTGAATAGTGAATTAGGATGAGTGAGAAAGTTACAGAGGGTCAATGATCATACCTCAAGACATGCTAACTTCTCACCATTGTCAGTAACAGGTTAGCATGTCTTGGGGGTATGATATTTTCACAACAGTAATTCATACAACAGGAATTTGCATTTTCTAGCCCACCCACTTTTAACCCCACCTCTCACCCAATTTTCCATCTACCCTCTCCCCCACAACCCTACCCTCCCCCCACCCATCTCTTCCATTTGGCCGGGTAAAGAGCAGACAAATCATCACAAACAAGTCTTAAACATAAATAATATTAACAATAATAACAACAATAATAATAACAACAATAATATAATAACAATATTAATAATAATAATAATAATAACAACAATAATTATAATAATAACACAAGAAACAAAGCAAAAACATACAACAACCAAAAATAATGATAATAGAAGCATATAAAAAGTAGAAGTAGAGTTATTTATTTGATCGTCAGCGACAGTGTCTGACTACTGTAAAGCAATACACTCTACTACAAGGACAAGGCCAGCCTGAACTTCCTGTCTGGAGAGTCACACAGAGGTTGTGAACACACACACAATGCAAACAATGGTAACCTTGGAGACAATAGGGCATTCATATCGAACGTTACAAATGCGCATGTATCAAAATGTTTTACAGCAAACAATGGAAAACTACTACGATTGTTTATATCCAATATTAGCTGTAAGCTAAAACATTGGAACTGAGCATGGACCCAAGCCGAGGCCTACTGTTTAACTTAGCGACTGTGTCCACAACACAACGAAGCAGACCACAACTACATAAAACAGAACTAAGACTACTTTATTTACAACTACCTTTTGAGAAGGAACATATTACTTGTTAAACACGATCTCTTTCTCTGAGCAACTGTATAATTATAAAATAATAACTTCCTCATTTTTTGTAGCATACAATATAGATCAGTATTTGAATGATTTATTTTATACAGTCATTATTGCTCATCTTTATCAAGGGTGTCAATCATTTTGGACCTCACTGTATAACCAACCTATTACAACTTGGCATGTCTTAAAACTGTCCCCTCATTCAGGTACAAAGTACTGAATGCCAGCGTCATCCCCGAGGGCCAGTTCATGGACAACAAGAAGGCTTCTGAGAAGCTGCTTGTGTCCATTCATATAAATCACAATGATTTTTCAATCACTTCCGAACCCACTGTGTTTCTTTTCCTGTACCTGAGTGAATCCATTCTCTCTGTGATCCACTCACATGTCTGTCTTGTTGTTGACTTAAATAAACATCATCTCCATTCAACATTTGAAGGTCCAGACCCAAATGGACCCCTAAGCCCTATCCACATGTGTAGGTAATATTATGTGGGTAGGCCTTGCCCTCTGATAGGCTAGGGGTGGAAGTTTCAACCATATTGCTTATACCAATCAAATCCTCTCATATCTCCACAAGTGCATAGGGCATTAGGTTTATGGAGCGATTTGGGATTGGGTCTAAGAATGTGGTAATTCTGTATTGAGTGCTTTCAGTGGTCAAGTGAATTCTATAAATCATTTTTCAATGTTTTAAATGGGATTGTCATTTGCCCTCTGTGACATCATAGCGTGCCTGTAAAAAGGGGGAAGGGCTCAGCCAGCACACTGTAGAAATAATGACATCACCACCATAGTTTTTAAAGGGATGTTGGGGTCTTTAAATTTCAATAGCCTCGTTATTGAGACTTAACACTGGTATAAAACGTCTTAAAGGATTTCATGTTCCCACACAAGCCTTTGTTTAATGAAGATGATGGAAAAATCCTCCATTCTAAACTTAACTTTAAGCTCACTTTAACCATGTGGTAAAAAAAAATTCACCTTAAAATAGTGTTCTGTATGTCTTCATGATTCGGCTAAACTCAAAGTTCAAATCAAAGTTTATTTGTCACGTGCGCCGAATACAGTTACTTACAGGCTCTAACCAATAGTGCGGAAAACAAAGGTACGCGTGTGTGTGTGTGTGTGTGTGTGTGTGTGTGTGTGTGTGTGTGTGTGTGTGTGTGTGTGTATGTGTGTGTGTCTGTGTGTGTGTGTGTGTGTGTGTGTGTGTGTGTGTGTGTGTGTGTGTGTGTGTGTGTGTGTGTGTGTGTAAGTAAGGAAATAAAACAACAGTAAAAAGACATTTGAAAATAAGAGTAGCAAGGCTATATACAGACACCGGTTAGTCAGGCTTATTGAGGTAGTATGTACATGTGGGTATGGTTAAAGTGACTATGCATATATGATGAACAGAGAGTAGCAGTAGCGTAAAAAGAGGGGTTGGCGGGTCGTGGGACACAATGCAGATAGTCCGGTTAGCCAATGTGCGGGAGCACTGGTTGAACGACTCAACTGTTCACATATGAACGACTCAACTCAAAGTTCACATATGAACGACTCAACTCAAAGTTCAGATATGAACGACTCAAATCAAAGTTCAGATATGAACGACTCAACTCAAAGTTCACATATGAACGACTCAACTCAAAGTTCAGATATGAACCACTCAACTCAAAGTTCAGATATGAACGACTCAACTCAAAGTTCAGATATGAACGACTCAACTCAAAGTTCAAATATGAACGACTCAACTCAAAGTTCAGATATGAACGACTCAACTCAAAGTTTAGATATGAACGACTCAACTCAAAGTGAAGGCAAGAGGATGACGTGGTCTAAGAGGATGAGTGAGTCCATGTAACTTTTAAGGCTTATTAGGCTTGTCTAAACAAAGGGGCTGAATACTTACGCAACGACTAGATTTGAGTTTTGACATTTTTATTAATCTTTTTTTTTTAAATTAGAATTTTTCTTCCACTTTGACATTACAGAGTTATTTCAGTAGGTTATTGACCAAAAATTATATTTACTTCCACGTTGTAAGACAATAAAATGTGAAGTAATCCAAGGGGTATGAATACTTTTGCAAGGTACTGTATCAAGGTACTGTATCAAGACACTGTATCAAGGCACTGTATCAAGGTACTATATCAAGACACTGTATCAAGGTACTGTATCAAGGTACTATATCAAGGTACTATATCAAGGCACTGTATCAAGGTACTGTATCAAGGTACTGTATCAAGACACTATATCAAGGTACTGTATCAAGGTACTGTATCAAGGTACTATATCAAGGTACTGTATCAAGGTACTGTATCAAGGTACTGTATCAAGAGTGCTGATCTAGGATCAGATCCCCCCTGACCCCACCCCGTCCATGCCATCTTATCAGACCCCCCTGACCCCACCCCGTCCATGTCATCTTATCAGACCCCCCTGACCCCACCCCGTCCATGTCATCTTATCAGACCCCCCCTGACCCCACCCCGTCCATGTCATCTTATCAGACCCCCCCTGACCCCACCCCGTCCATGCCATCTTATCAGACCCCCCCTGACCCCACCCCGTCCATGCCATCTTATCAGACCCCCCTGACCCCACCCCGTCCATGCCATCTTATCAGAACCCCCCTGACCCAACCCCGTCCATGTCATCTTATCAGACCCCCCCTGACCCCACCCAGTCCATGTCATCTTATCAGACACCCCCTGACCCCACCCAGTCCATGTCATCCTATCAGACCCCCCCTGACCCCACCCCGTCCATGTCATCTTATCAGACCCCCCCTGACCCCACCCCGTCCATGTCATCTTATCAGACCCCCCCTGACCCCACCCCGTCCATGCCATCTTATCAGACACCCCCTGACCCCACCCAGTCCATGTCATCCTATCAGACCCCCCCTGACCCCACCCCGTCCATGCCATCTTATCAGACACCCCCTGACCCCACCCAGTCCATGTCATCCTATCAGACCCCCCCTGACCCCACCCCGTCCATGCCATCTTATCAGACACCCCCTGACCCCACCCAGTCCATGTCATCCTATCAGACCCCCCCTGACCCCACCCCGTCCATGTCATCTTATCAGACCCCCCCCTGACCCCACCCAGTCCATGTCATCCTATCAGACCCCCCCTGACCCCACCCCGTCCATGTCATCTTATCAGACCCCCCCTGACCCCACCCCGTCCATGTCATCTTATTCATTATGATCTAAAAGGCTCCTACTCTGAGCTGCATGGTACATATATGTATTTTAACCTTTATTTAACTAGGCAAGTCAGTTAAGAACAAATTCTTATTTACAATGATGAATGATACCGGGGAACAGTGGGTTACCTGCCTTGTTCAGGAGCAGAACGACAGATTTTGGTATCTGAAAGGATTGGTCTCTGAAAGGATTGGATAGGAAAGCAATATGGTGAAAACTCCTGGCCTATCAGAGGGCAGGGTTGACCTACCACCATAGAGCTTATTTATCCCATTCTTTCAGATCTACACAAGCTGACTAGACTAGCTGGTGCTACTACTGGAATACATCAAACAAGTGGAAAGACTAGAGAGATCCAGGAGGGGTTTGGGAAACACTGGACTAGAGTCTAGGGATCACAGGATGTTGGTGGCACACGGTTTCCAGTTGTTTGATGCCACTCCATTTGCTCCGTTCCAGCCATTATTATGAGCCGTCCTCCCCTCAGCAGCCTCCACTGCTAGGGATTGATTCAGGAATGGGCCAACAGCCAACCTTTCTCTCACCACAGCTCCACAGCTCCACCCAGTGGAGAGACTGGAGAACTACTACCTCTTAAAACTTTCCCCAAACCAACAGCACCTTGGTGTTTTAGACAGCTCTGTTGAGGTTTAGAGGGTATTAAATGAAATTGTCATCTTGATAACAATAACTGTTTTACAGATTCTAGCTTGACCCTTTGTTAATGAGCTCTTTGTAATGAAACACACACACCCACACAAACACATACGAGGCCTGAAGGCACAACCCACATTGAGTTTACAGTAACAATGGAGAGAAGTGGAAGGTCCTCAACCAACAGTAACAATGAAGAGAAGTGGAAGGTCCTCAACCAACAGTAACAATGGAGAGAAGTGGAAGGTCCTCAACCAACAGTAACAATGGAGAGAAGTGGAAGGTCCTCAACCAACAGTAACAATGAAGAGAAGTGGAAGGGCCTCAACCAACAGTAACAATGGAGAGAAGTGGAAGGTCCTCAACCAACAGTAACAATGGAGAGAAGTGGAAGGTCCTCAACCAACAGTAACAATGGAGAGAAGTGGAAGGTCCTCAACCAACAGTAACAATGGAGAGAAGTGGAAGGTCCTCAACCAACAGTAACAATGGAGAGAAGTGGAAGGTCCTCAACCAACAGTAACAATGGAGAGAAGTGGAAGGTCCTCAACCAACAGTAACAATGGAGAGAAGTGGAAGGTCCTCAACCAACAGTAACAATGGAGAGAAGTGGAAGGTCCTCAACCAACAGTAACAATGAAGAGAAGTGGAAGGTCCTCAAACAACAGTAACAATGAAGAGAAGTGGAAGGTCCTCAACCAACAGTAACAATGGAGAGAAGTGGAAGGTCCTCAACCAACAGTAACAATGGAGAGAAGTGGAAGGTCCTCAACCAACAGTAACAATGGAGAGAAGTGGAAGGTCCTCAACCAACAGTAACAATGGAGAGAAGTGGAAGGTCCTCAACCAACAGTAACAATGGAGAGAAGTGGAAGGGCCTCAACCAACAGTAACAATGGAGAGAAGTGGAAGGTCCTCAACCAACAGTAACAATGGAGAGAAGTGGAAGGTCCTCAACCAACAGTAACAATGGAGAGAAGTGGAAGGTCCTCAACCAACAGTAACAATGGAGAGAAGTGGAAGGTCCTCAACCAATAGTAACAATGGAGAGAAGTGGAAGGTCCTCAACCAACATTAACAATGAAGAGAAGTGGAAGGGCCTCAACCAACAGTAACAATGGAGAGAAGTGGAAGGTCCTCAACCAACAGTAACAATGGAGAGAAGTGGAAGGTCCTCAACCAACAGTAACAATGGAGAGAAGTGGAAGGTCATGAGAAAGGAGCATCATAAACTACTACTCAGACTTCATGGTCATTCTGAAGTCTTTCATTGTGTTCTTCTACAGTGGAACTTAAACAACACCATTTCATTACACCAATCAGTCTTCCTGCTTTGGTAAAACGACCTAGGAAGTGTTCAGTACATTGACTAAATACATATCATGAATGTCACTTGTCTTTAACGAGTTTAGCCAGTTGTCCTAAAATCCGCTATGGTCAATTAGTACGTTTGCCTGTACCAAATAAACCACACATTGATCTGCCTCAATCCCTTGTTGTTCTGTAAATATATATTTATCCTGCCTTACAATAAATATAGACATGTTTATTTCTATGTTTACAACCTGTTAAATAGATAATCATTAGACAATGAGCATCATCATACAGAGTTATTTATTGACATCATCAAATTACAGCATACACACACAGCAACTCAGGTTTGGGGAAATGATCAGTCCTAAAACAATGCAATTCTATGTGTATACAACATACACAGTACAATGAAATCACACTGTTGTGCATAAATTCATTACTAGAATCAAAACAAGTATTTCTGTGCCCTTGAAAGTTACACTGGGCTGTAGGTTGGGATGGAGATCAGGGGAGTAGTGCAGGAGGGACCCCATCCTTCATATGACATGCTGGGGGGTTCCCAAGGCTCACTCCAGACTCTGGGCCCCTGGGGGTCAAAGATAATCTGACTGTTAGAGAGGAAACACAGCAGAACGACGGCCGAGTGCTTTTGACCAGAATATCGGGCACAAATTTTTGTTCATTTCCCGACTATTCTACATTTAGGTCCAAAGCCTATACAATATATTAGCTCATAAACTATGTAAGTCATTACTAAAGTAAAATATTTACAGATGATTGGCCCGATGGTGAGGGGCTTGAGGCGGATGGACTTGGACACAGAGCGGGATCTCCTCCTGGAACACACCTGTAGAGAGAGAGACAAAACACTAAGTCAGAGAAACCTAACATTAAGTCAGAGAGACCAACCACTAAGTCAGAGAGACCAAGCACTAAGTCAGAGAGACCAACCACTAAGTCAGAGAGACCAAGCACTAAGTCAGAGAGACCAACCACTAAGTCAGAGAGACCAAGCACTAAGTCAGAGAGACCAAACACTAAGTCAGAGAGACCAACCCCTAAGTCAGAGAGACAAAGCACTAAGTCAGAGAGACCAACCACTAAGTCAGAGAGACCAAATACTAAGTCAAAGAAACCTGAAAGCCCAAGAAGAGAGTTATTGAGTCTGAGAAGAACATCAGGACTCACTGGAGTGCAGGAGGAGCTCCCCTGGTCACACAGGCCGAGGCTGCAATGCAGGAAGATGTAACGGTAGTCCCCCTGCAGTAGAGCAGAGAAGCGAGCCCTGAGGGACGAGCCACTTTCCTCCACTGTCACCTGGGTACGATTTGTAGGACACCTAGGAGAAGAGCCAAGAAACAGCAAAGGGTTGAAGGTATGCACGGCTACACAGACCGTACACAGCATCAAACATACCATACTTCACACACAAAACAAACACACATAGACATGCAAACAGCTGATGAATAGAGTCATGGACCTGTCCTGAATCATGTAGGTCCGTGGGAGATTATCAGGGCTGGGGGATTGGTTGGCATAGCAGTCTTCCAGAACAACAACAAAACGTTCTGCCTCGGACTCCTCTACGGACACGCCCACGTGCAGGAAGGAACCCGCAATCAGGGTGACTGGCTGACCAGCTGGGTAAGGCTGTGTGTAGTTGGAGTCGCGGTACAGAGACATGTAGGCCTTGGCCTTGGCACCGACTCTGACAACTTTATGATCACTTCTGTGATGAGGTACAAAGAGGTGAAGCTACAAATCAAATCAAACATTATGAACATTAAAATAACAGCTGAAAGCTCATAATGACGACACTGTTCGAAAAAAGTGTTCCAAACGGGTTCTTTGGCTCATAGGAGGACTGTCCTCTTTGGCTGTCCTCATGGTTCCAGGTTGAACCCATTTTGGTTCTAGGAGAACCCTTTGGGTTCCATGAAGAACCCTCTGTGGAGAGGGTTCTACATGGAACTCAAAATAATTATATCTGGAACCAAAAGGTTTCTGCCTGGAACCAAAAGGGGTTATTCAAAGGGTTCTTCTATGGGGACAGCCGAAGAATCCTTTTAGGTTCTAGATAGCACCTTTTTTTCTAATAGTGTAGTCTGCACAAACACAACAGAATTAACAGAATGGACTTTCTGCATATTTTCTCACAGTGGGAGAGGTCTGATAGCCATATCCAGGCTGCTTTCTGTCTCCAGAGGATAGACACAGGAGAAGGGAAAGCTGAAGGGTCGGGAGTCGTTTCTCCCATCTACTGGATAAACAAATAAGCTGTTGGAGTAGACAGCATGGGTGGTGTTTGTCTGGGAAAAAAAAGGGGGGGGGGGGGTTAAGAAATATGTCATATTCATGTATTTATTAGGCCTGCTTGCATTAGTGATGTGTAGACTACAGTGAAATCCCAGTGATTTCATAGACAATTAACCACCATTAACACAAATGTCATATCCGTCTTCAACCCTATTTATTTACGTAACCTTTATTTAAGCACCAGTTGTCAGAGCAGTTCACAGATCACTGCACCTGTTCATAGCCCATCTGTAAATAGCCCATCCAACTACCTCATCCCCATAATGTTATTTATATATTTTTGCTCCTTTGCACCCCAGTATCTCTACTTGCACATTCATCTTCTGCACATCTATCACTCCAGTGTTTAATTGCTAAATTGCACTCAATTTTGCCACTATGGCCAATTTATTGCCTTACATCCCTTATCTTACCTCATTTGCACACACTGTATGTAGACTTTTTCTATTGTGTTATTGTTTGTGTCGCACTGCTTTGCTTTATCTTGGCCAGGTCGCAGTTGTAAATGAGAACTTGTTCTCAACTAGCCTACCTGGTTAAATAAAGGTGAAATATATATATATTTATTTTATTAAAAAGTAAGATGCTAACCAACTAAAGTGTATGTTTAGTAATAATTCATAAAACTTCTCCAGGGAAAATATTGGGGATGGAACAGCAATATAGGACCTTCTTGAACATAAAGTGAAAATATTTCTCACCTCTAGAGTGTTTCCACAGCGTCCCTCCCTGCGCTCCACCTGGTACCACACTGTGCCGTTACGATCCTCGTGGGCGGAGCAGCGGTGGTCAGCCAGGTGAGCAGAGGAAGCATCCAGACCAGCAGCCTCCAGGTAAACATTTGGAAGGCCCACTTTCAGGAGGCTCCGCCCACACACCAGCTCTGGAGCTAAGTAAACAACGCAGGAGGTTATTTAAGCAATAAGGTGTGTGAACAGGTACATGTGTGAGACTGAGATCCCTGTGTGGCTTCTTATACACCACGCAACTCGGAATGCCTGGATACATCCCTTAGCCGTGGTATATTGGCTTATCAACCAATCATCATTCAGGGCTGGAACCCTGAATGTTGATTGGCTGAAAGCCGTGGTATCTGAGACCATATACCACGGGTATGAGAAAACATGTATTTTACTGTTCTAATTCCGTTGATAATCAGTTTATAATAGTAATAAGGCAACTTGGGGGTTTGTGATATATGGCCAATATACCACGCCTCCTCTGACCTTATTGGTTAAAATATACGCATCTTAAAGATGCATCATTTCACCCCTAAATCTCTACGTTTCATAGTGTTTGAAAAAAATACAGATCTGGCAATACAGTTTATATTTGTTCAGCACTCACCTTTCCTCTCACATCTCCAGTTGGTCTCATTGTCGCTCACACAGGCATCAAAAACTCCACATGTAGAACACACCATGGTGTTGACATCTGGAAGAGACAGAGGTAGAGTTAAATGGCTTTGTTATGTCTAGTTATTTGAACATTCTTTGTGTCTTTAACAATCAGGGATAATCACTTTACGATAGCAATATACCTGCACAGTAGGCCATGTTGCATCTTGTTGTAGCGACAAACTTGTAGACATAGTAGTTTCCATAGCAGGCTTTGACATGGATGGGATTTTGCCTCCAGTAGCAGCAGTCATAATAATAGTGTCCACAGACGCTCCTCTGAACCACTCCGTCTCCCAGCTGGGGATGAGCTAATGGAAGCCACAAGGGGATCTCAGTCCCACACATGTAGCTTTCCACACACCTCTCTGGCATCTGAACACTGGTGTTCCCCAGGAACAGGCGATACCAGCCCTGCCAGTTGACAGACGTGTCACAGTGGTAGCCGTTAGCTGCACCGTTGTTGGTGGTGGAACGCCAGTCGTCATTCAGTACAGAGTAGTGCTGGCAGGGGTCTGCACAGAGGGATGATCCACCAACACTGATACAGTCCTCTCCCACTGGACACCATCTCCCCCCGCACTGAAACTGCACTGAGCGGGAGTCAGAACCAGGACTGGAGCGGAGGTCGTCTTCAGGAGGCACCAGGCAGTTGAAGGATCCGGGGGTGTTCTCACAGACCTGAGGAGGGCTGCAGGGTTGGTCTGGGAGGGAACACTCGTCAACGTCCACACAGCCCAGCTCCGAGGACCAGCGGTAACCTTGACGACAGCAGGAGCCTTTAGCGCAGAACTCAAGGTCGTAGCAGGTGATGCCGTCGCCAACGAAGCCATCTTGACAGGTGCAAGTGACGGACCAGGTTTGGAAAGCATCTCCCCTCTCACGTTCCACAGGTGAGTCTAGGCAGGTGGCTTGGCCATGACACGCTTCACAACTGGTAACAACCGAACCTGAGAAAACAATACCCCATAAAGCTTATGACAAGACACTACATTCAATTTAATCAATAAGGCCTGAGGAGGTCTGATATATTGGCCGTTATAAACTGGGTAGTTTGGGTCCTGGATGCTGATTGGTTGAAAGCTGTGGAATATCAGACATTATAAACTGGTTGGTTAGAGCCCTGAATGCTAATTGGCTGACAGCCGTGGTATATCAGACCGTATACCACGGGTATGAAAAAACATTTATATTTACTGCTCTAATTACGTTGGTAAACAGTTTATAATAGCAATAAGGCACCTTGAAGATTTGTGTTATATGGCCAATATACCACAGGCTAAGAACAGCCCTTAGCCGTGGTATATTGGCCATATACCACACCCCCTCGTGCCTTATTACTTAAATATACCACAAGTATGATGCAAAATTACTTGTTTACTGTTCTAATTACGTTGGTAACTAGTTAATAATAGCAATAATGCACATCAGGAGTTTGTGGTATATGGCCAATATGTCACTGCTAAGGGCTGTATCCAGGCACCACCCTTCACATCTTGCCTAAGAACAACAACACATAAAACCTCACATAATTCTGCTAAAAAACTATTACAATTTATCTCATCCAGTGGTACAGGTGAAGTCATTAGTTTACATACACCTTAGCCAAATACATTTAAACTCAGTTTTTCACAATTCCTGACATTTAATCCTAGTAAAGAATTCCCTGTCTTAGGTCAATTAGGATCACCACTTTATTTTAAGAATGTGAAATGTCAGAATAATAGTAGAGAATGATTTATTTCAGCTTTTATTTTTTTCATCACATTCCCGGTGGGTCAGAAGTTTACATACACTCAATTAGTATTTGGTAGCAATGCCTTTAAATTGTTTCACTTTGGTCAAACGTTTCCACAATAAGTTGGGTGAATTTTGGCCCATTCCTCCTGACAGAGCTGGTGTAACTGAGTCAGGTTTGTAGGCCTCCTTGCTCGCACACGGTTTTTCAGTTCTGCCCACAAATGTTCTATAGGATTGAGGTCAGGGCTTTGTGATGGCCACTCCAATGACTTTGACTTTGTTGTCCTTAAGCCATTTTGCCACAACTTTGGAAGTATGCTTGGGGTCATTGTCCATTTGGAAGACCCATTTGCGACCAAGCTTTAACTTCCTGAGTGATGTCTTGAGATGTTGCTTCAATATATCCACATAATTTCCCCCCTCATGATGCCATCTATTTTGTGGAGTGCACCAGTCCCTCTTGCAGCAAAGCACCTCCACAACATGATGCTGCCACCCCCGTGCTTCACAGTTGGGATGGTGTTCTTCGGCTTGCAAGCCAACCCCTATTTCCTCCAAACATAACGATGGTCATTATGGCCAAACAGTTATTTTTTTGTTTCATCAGACCAGAGGACATTTCTCCAAAAAGTACGATCTTTGTCCCCATGTGCAGTTGCAAACCGTAGTCTGGCTTTTTTATGGCTGTTTTGGAGCAGTGGCTTCTTCCTTGCTGAGCGGCATTTCAGGTTATGTCGATATAAGACTCGTTTTACTGTGGATATAGATACTTTTGTACCAGTTTCCTCCAGCATCTTCACAAGGTCCTTTGCTGTTGTTCTGGAATTGATTTGCACTTTTCTCACCAAAGTACGTTCATCTCTAGGAGACAGAACGCGTCTCCTTCCTGAGCGGTATGACGGCTGCGTGGTCCCGTGGTGTTTATACTTGCGTACTATTGTTTGTACAGATGAACGTGGTACCTTCAGGCGTTTGGAAATTGCTCCCAAGGATGAACCAGACTTGTGGAGGTCATTTCTGAGGTCATGGCTGATTTCTTTTGATTTTCCCATGATGTCAAGCAAAGAGGCACTGAGTTTGAAGGTAGGCCTTGAAATATAGCCACAGGTACACCTACAATTGACTCAAATGATGTCAATTAGCCTATCAGAAGCTTCTAAAGCCATGACATCATTTTATGGAATTTTCCAAGCTGTTTAAAGGCACAGTCAACATAGTGTATATAAACTTCTGACCCACTGGAATTGTAATACAGTGAATTGGAAGTGAAATAATCTGTCTGTAAACAATTGTTGGAAAAATTACTTGTGTCATGCACAAAGTAGATGTCCTAACCAACATGCCAAAACTATAGTTTGTTAACAAGAAATTTGTGGGGTGGTTGAAAAATTATTTTTAATGACTCCAACATAAGTGTATGTAAACTTCTGACTTCAACTGTGAGCACTTCAAGTGAGCACTGATGCCGTCTTTTGATAAGTAGTGGTCACTTTTTTCAAAATCAGGGGCGCTTCACCCCGTGGGCTAAATTGTCATCATCAGGGATTTCAAGTTTGTATCTGTCCATTTTTACCCAGCTGATCATAGCGAAAAATAAAATACTTCTGCATTTGGTGGTGTGTACACATTCATTCTCATTGGAAGTAGGCTCAGGATAAGTGGGCAGCTGATATTCAGAGATTAAATAGCCAAATTGATTAGTCACAGGAATCAGGACTAATAAATTCAATGCAACTGGCTGTTTTACAAACTGTAGGCCTACCATATGGATGGGCATTCTTAAAATTCCATTCTGGCTGACACTGTAGGCTACAGCCCAGTAATCACAGACCGATGCTGACGTCTTTTGGACGTCTTTATTTGGTCCTGTCTGGACCAGCCTTGATTTCCACGTCCATGGACATTGATTTTTGATCCGGTCCGGTTGTCTGTTTGGTTCAGATTTGGTCTGGTATGGACCGGCCTTGGTCCAAACATAAACGTCTATAAATGACGTCTTTTCAACTTTAATTAAGAACCGAAAATGAACAAGATTTAAATGTCCGGAAAATACGTTTCTTCAACATCCAGAAAATACATATTTTCAACCTCCAGAAAATACATATTTTCTACTTTCATTCAGAACCGAAATGTACCTGATTTCAACATCCAGAAAAAAACATTGTTTTCAATGTCTGGAAAATATGTATTTTCAACTTCTGGAAAATAAGTATTTTCACCTTTCATTCAGAATCTAAAATTAACCTATCTTCAACGTCTGTAAAATAAGTACTTAGGTGTCTTTTCAACATTATTTTGCTTACTGGGACTATTCTAGTTTTGCAGTGTATAGGAGGGTAGCAATTTCTTTCTCTTGCTTAGAGTGGCAGGTCCTGGCTGAAGCTAACATAAATTAACTACCCAAGTACTTTGTTTGTAATATCCAAACCATAACGCAAAATATGCTGATTTCAAAGCTGATTGCCACCAGCAACTTTATTCATTCACTTAATAGGTCCCTCCGTCACGTCTCTCCATCAGCCAAAGATGATCTATTGCCTCAGTAAAGTCAGTGCCCCCTTGCTGAGAAGGGTCAATTTGCAGACCATGTTTACTACATGCGGCACCCACTACATGTTGCGCCCATTACATGCCGCGGCCACTACTTGTCACACCCACTGCCATTGAGGTTGCTAGCTAGGACATCGGCACAGAGTGTCCTTTGCCCCCGCCTGCCAAGCACTGCTTTCCTGTAGTTATTTTAACGTTAAAGTGGGGGTAATCCCTCCCCAGTAGTCCCATTCAAGTTTGGTTGGTTACACTAGCTAGCTACTTCCCTCGCCGTAACATTAACAGAACTGCAGGAAAGCAGTGCTCGGTAGGCGGGGGCGAGTTTATCAATAGAGATTTACCATTCAAATAAATCATTACCATTATGTTGTTATGTAGTTAGATTGGTAAAAACGAAGTCAAATTGATTGTATAATTGATTCATTAATGCATACATGGCTGTCTCTTAAAAATGTTGACGTAAAACGATATGATATTCGACTCAAAAGATGCCCAATGATTAAACTGAGCAGTAGCTGAGTTTGTCTGTCTGGATCAAGTGCCATTGTGTGACTTTGACTGATATACTGTACATTCTTTTTTTTGTTGCTGTGGTATCGTTTTGATTACCGTTCTCCTAGCAGCAGGATATTATGCTAGCAGCAGGATCGCATATTTTTTTCACAATAGTCCCCTGCAGAAACATGCTAAACATTGGGAATATATATATATATATATATTATTTTTTTGTTTTTTGTTTTTGTGCAGTACAAGTGGTTTTTACATCATTGCAACCACCTTTGAAAAAAGGTGTGGATAATATGAAGTATTTTATATGTAATATTGTATTATTTACACCAGAATTTATTTTGAAAGTTTACACAAATACTGGTATTTTGAAAGCTATTGTGGAGGCTATATTTAAATAAATACACGTTTAATAAAATACAAACATAGGTTATTGGAATGTGTGCTTGGCAACGGATTTAATACAGAGTGCTGGTGAATGCTTACTCCACCCACTCCATTCACTGCAATGCAATAGAGTAGACTGAATATGAAATACCTTGTTCTCCACCCCCTCCATAACCCCCAATGCAATACACTGTAATAGACTGTACATAGGATACATATTGACTTGTAGAGATATAACTTCTCTACCTGTCTCAGCTAAAGTGGTGTGGGAAATACTCAGTAGGGTCTCTACTAACCAAATATATGTACTTTTGTAGGAGGTCTGTGTTATTAAACATATCCATCAAGACTTTGTTCTTTACCCACTCCATAGCTATCTATACCCCCTCCAAGCAGCAGGTCGTGCGACACAGTCCCTGTTCAAAACTTACCATATTTAGTACGTAGACAACCTACTGAGTATTTCCCACACCACTTTAGCTGAGACAGGTAGACAAGTTATATCTCTACAAGTCAATATGTATCCTATGTACAGTCTATTACAGTGTATTGCATTGGGGGCTATGGAGGGGGTGGAGAACAAAGTGCTGCTGGATATGTACGACACACACACAGTCGTACACACCTCACTCTTGCATATGCAGCCTACCTTTGAAGCACCTCTTTGAGTAGCCTATTCCTTTTCAGTTCTTCCTGTGCCAGCTCATTCAGATATTGCATTCCAAAGAAACCTACTTGACTTCCAAAGAATCATCAAAGAACCCTTTCTTTCAAAAACGGTTCATAGGATGCCTTACAAAGAACCCTCATCTTCCAAAAAGGGTTCTTCAGATGAAAATGGTTATTGGTAGAACCCTAACCTTCTGCAAAGAACTCTTTTGGAACCCTATTTTCTAAAAATGTCCCATGGCTAAGGGCTGTTCTTAGGCATGACGTGAAGCGAAGTGCCTGGATACAGCCCTTATTAGTGGTTTATTGGCCGTACACCACAAACTCTTGAGATGCCTTATTGCTATTATAAACCGGTTACCAACATAAATATAACAGTCAACAAATTGTTTTGTGTTATACCCATGGTATATTGCCTAACATACAGCTGGAATGCTGTTTTTAGCCAATTGGCATCCAAGACCCGAACTACCCGGTTTATAATAAGCTTTATGTTAATGATCCAGACTTTAATCATCAATACCCCTTCAAAGGAACGTGCCAGAATGATAGAAATTACAAACATGTTCAAAATCATCTGAATATAGGGAACAAGTCTATTGTTTATGAAATTCGGTGTCATATATCCTTTTTTGGAGACAAAATCTATGCCGTGTTTCCTACTTGCTGATTCATTGAACGTGGCATGTGCATAACTGCAACCAGTGAGCAAGTCAGAAATGTCTGAATTTCCTGCACGTGAACGCGGCAGTAGCCCTCCACTACTTTGAGGGTTAAGCGACCGTCTTAAAACTGCAACACCTGCTATTGCATGTGAAAAAATGTCAAAATCTTCTCAACCACATGACATAGTGATATCAAACCAATTTGACTTTGTTGACTTTGGGAAAATACTTCCTTCAAAGGGATACTTTGGGATCTTGGCCACAAAGCCCTTTATCTACTTCCCCAGACTCAGATGAACTAATGGATACCATTTGTATGTCTCTGCATCCAGTATGAAGGAAGTTAGAGGTAGTTTCAAGAGCTAATGATAACTAGCGTTAGCACAATAACTTGCATTCATTTACTAGTATGTTAGCAGTTAACATAAACTTCCAGTCATTGTGCTAATGCTAGTTAGCAACTTCCTTCTAACTGCATGCAGAGACATAAAAATGGTATCCATGTGTTCATCTGTATCTGGGGAAGAATAGAAACGGCTTCATTGCCAAATTCCTGATGTATCCCTTTACACTTCAATTGCTTCCAATACAGCAAGTAATTGCAGTGGATTGGAGGGGAAAGGTCCCTGAACCTATTACAGTTGGTTTGAGATGTCTAAGTCATGTGGTTGCAAAGACGTTTTTCAGTTAATCACTTGCACTTTTAAGACAGTCCCTTAGCTCTGAGTACACAGACAACAAACCATTGAAATCAATGTAAAGTCACTTTTTGAAAACGGTACAGAACAACAAAAACAACTTGTTCTCTACTGTCAGCTGATTCAGAATATGACATTTTTGTCATCCTGTCATATTTATTGAAGAGCAAAGTCTGAATCTTTAAAATAAATCTAAACACACTGCGGTTGACAAGACAAGGGGAGAAGTCTCAAAAAAACATTTTAAATCAGGAGGGGTTAAATATTGCCCAGATCTTTAACACAATAACACAATATCCCATATGACGTCCTGTTCCCTATATAGTGCCAGGGCTCTGGTCAAAAATGGTGCATCATATAGGGATTAGGAAGCCATTTGGGACTCAAGCCAATGTCTTGAAAGGGCAATAAAGAAGGTTAAATGCACATATTACACTTGACGAATACCGTGCTGAGTTAATAAATAATAATACTGAGGTAAAGGAAGGAGAGGAATATATATATATTATATCACCCCAGTGCTTTATTCTTGCACACAAAGCTTTCATCACCTGCACTGGGGAGCAACAATATTCTGAGTGAATCTCTCATTCCGTTACCTAAACGGGAATAAGCCAATCAACCCTTTACCTGAGCTGTCTGCAGTAACATGCTTAAAGAACAGGAGCGTCATCAGAATACCCGATGACATCATTCTGTTCAGCTTCTCTTCAGAACAGACACACGACTGAAAAATAAAGAATAAAAAATAATATATCTATTTTTTTGGTACAATTATAGCCAAAGGGAGCACTTCTGGCAGAGGAAGTTGATTCAAAAAATGCTTCTTTAATCATAAAACTAACGTGTTTCGGCCTAATAGTCTTCATCAGGGTCAAAACATGATAAAGGCTAACAAGCGTTTCGCTAGTTATTGAAGAAGCGTTTACAAATAACTAATTATCCACTTCCAGAGTTCCTGAATTCCCTCTTCACTTCAATTGTGGCAAAATCAAATAATAAAATGTGAAGTATTTTCATACAGAATGAATAAGCTATAGTTGAAACTATGGAAAAAGGAATCGCTCACTTACCAGTCAGCATATGATGGATTTGACCATTGAGCTAGAGAATATATCCACTAGTTTTCAGGGGGGGGGCACATCATGTGACTACAGTAAAGGGATATTGTTTTTAACGGAGTTACTAATTAATCGTTACTAATTAACTATTATAAATATAATCTATGCCAGTTAGCCTTGTGCCAATGTGCCCATGGTGATAACACTGAAACATTGAGGAACTAAATAAAGTGTATTGTTTAAAGCAGTGTTTCCCAATACCAAAATGGGGTGGGGAGTGGATACATTTTGCCCTAGCACCGAACACGTTTGATTCAACTAATCAACTCACCATCAAACATTTGATTTGAATCAGGTACGTTAGCACATTGGAAAAAAAGGGAAACACTGCTTTAAAGGGACATTTCACTCATAAATGAAAGACGTTCAGACCTCAAAAGTAGACTAATGTCAAGATGAAACCCACATCATTGGTTAGATCATGCCATATGCCTCATTCCAGAGGGTTTTCTTCACTGCTTATCTTTTCCATTCACGTTGGGTTGAGGCATACAGCTGAATCTACATCTTGACATTAGTTAACTTTGGAAATCTGAAAACTGAAAATGTCTGACAAACTTTTAGTTGAAAGTGTAATGCCCCTTTATGTACTGTATGGAGCTGAACTAATGAGCTCATCACTCAGAGATGGTGTTATGTTGGTCTGTCATGATAATAGGTCATACTGGTCGGAGCCTGAAGGGCCCATTGGGCAGGAGCCTATGGGTCGTTATTGTGTGGGCAAGTGGTAAAGTCAGAAGCCCCGCCTATTTCAAAAACGTTTCTTCTTAGAATCTGATTTTAAACCTAACCTCAACCACACTGCTTACTTTATGCCTAACCATAACTTTAAATGAAGACCAAAAAGCCCACTTTGATTTCCTCTTTCTGTAGCCCAGGTGTTTCCCAATCCTGGTCCTGGGGATCCAAAGAGAGGCACGTTTTTGGTTTCGCCCCTGTACTAACACACCTGACTTGAAATCGAATGCTTGATGATGATGATGATGTTGATTAGTGGAATGAAGTTGTGAGTGCTAGGGTAAACACAACCATGTATACCCCTTTTGGTCCCCAGGACCAGGATTGAGAAACAATGAGTGGTATGAGGCAGCTTGATGTACCAGTACACCCCCTGGACAGGACACTGTTTCTGTAGGGTGAGGCAGCTTGATGTACCAGTACACCCCCTGGACAGGACACTAGTCTATCTCCTGTTTCTGTAGGGTGAGGCAGCTTGATGGACCAGTACACCCCCTGGACAGGACACTAGTCTATCTCCTGTTTCTGTAGGGTGAGGCAGCTTGATGTACCAGTACCCCCCCTGGACAGGACACTAGTCTATCTCCTGTTTCTGTAGGGTGAGGCAGCTTGATGTACCAGTACACCCCCTGGACAGGACACTAGTCTATCTCCTGTTTCTGTAGTGTGAGGCTGCTTTCACCCCCTGGACAGGACACTAGTCTATCTCCTGTTTCTGTAGTGTGAGGCTGCTTTCACCCCCTGGACAGGACACTAGTCTATCTCCTGTTTCTGTAGGGTGAGGCAGCATGATGTACCAGTACAACCCCTGGAAAGATGCTGTCACTGATAACAAGTTACATTTTATTGGAGAACTCAATATCTTCCCATGATAATCTTCTGAGGTGTGCTCACAATCCATTTACACACAAACACACACACTCTCTCTCTCTCTCTCTCCACTCTCTCACTCTCACACACACACACACACACAGTGTCTATAAACGTGTATAATTGTCATTAGTCAGTTACGCAAGCAACTCGTATCTTATGCTGTACAAACAATCCGCTGGTCCATTCTCAAAAACCTCATAAAATGTAGCCTACTGGTTAATCTTAGTGGTCAGATTAAAGAAATTCACAACTGAGTTAGGAAATAGGACACACACAAACAAACACACACACTGTCGCACGCACGCGCGCACACACACACACACACACACACACACACACACACACACACACACACACACACACACACACACACACACCTGGATTCAGTCCAAGGCGTATTATAGAGCAACTATCTTTTGATGTATATTGTCGTGTGTTGAATTGGATTGAATCCCAGCCCCAGTACAGGGGCCTGAAGGAAACACCCACATTGAGTTTAATGTAACAATGGAGAGAGGTGGAAGGTCCTCAACCAACAGTAACAATGGAGAGAAGTGGAAGGTCCTCAACCAGCAGTAACAATGGAGAGAAGTGGAAGGTCCTCAACCAACAGTAACAATGGAGAGAAGTGGAAGGTCCTCAACCAACAGTAACAATGGAGAGAAGTGGAAGGTCCTCAACCAACAGTAACAATGGAGAGAAGTGGAAGGTCCTCAACCAACAGTAACAATGAAGAGAAGTGGAAGGTCCTCAACCAACAGTAACAATGGAGAGAAGTGGAAGGTCCTCAACCAACAGTAACAATGGAGAGAAGTGGAAGGTCCTCAACCAACAGTAACAATGGAGAGAGGTGGAAGGTCCTCAACCAACAGTAACAATGGAGAGAAGTGGAAGGTCCTCAACCAACAGTAACAATGGAGAGAAGTGGAAGGTCCTCAACCAACAGTAACAATGGAGAGAAGTGGAAGGTCCTCAACCAACAGTAACAATGGAGAGAAGTGGAAGGTCCTCAACCAACAGTAACAATGGAGAGAAGTGGAAGGTCCTCAACCAACAGTAACAATGGAGAGAAGTGGAAGGTCCTCAACCAACAGTAACAATGGAGAGAAGTGGAAGGTCCTCAACCAACAGTAACAATGGAGAGAAGTGGAAGGTCCTCAACCAACAGTAACAATGGAGAGAAGTGGAAGGTCCTCAACCAACAGTAACAATGGAGAGAAGTGGAAGGTCCTCAACCAACAGTAACAATGGAGAGAGGTGGAAGGTCCTCAACCAACAGTAACAATGGAGAGAAGTGGAAGGTCCTCAACCAACAGTAACAATGGAGAGAAGTGGAAGGTCCTCAACCAACAGTAACAATGAAGAGAAGTGGAAGGTCCTCAACCAACAGTAACAATGGAGAGAAGTGGAAGGTCCTCAACCAACAGTAACAATGGAGAGAAGTGGAAGGTCCTCAACCAGCAGTAACAATGGAGAGAAGTGGAAGGTCCTCAACCAACAGTAACAATGGAGAGAAGTGGAAGGTCCTCAACCAACAGTAACAATGGAGAGAAGTGGAAGGTCCTCAACCAACAGTAACAATGGAGAGAAGTGGAAGGTCCTCAACCAACAGTAACAATGGAGAGAAGTGGAAGGTCCTCAACCAACAGTAACAATGGAGAGAAGTGGAAGGTCCTCAACCAACAGCAACAATGGAGAGAAGTGGAAGGTCCTCAACCAACAGTAACAATGAAGAGAAGTGGAAGGTCCTCAACCAACAGTAACAATGGAGAGAAGTGGAAGGTCCTCAACCAACAGTAACAATGGAGAGAAGTGGAAGGTCCTCAACCAACAGTAACAATGGAGAGAAGTGGAAGGTCCTCAACCAACAGCAACAATGGAGAGAAGTGGAAGGTCCTCAACCAACAGTAACAATGGAGAGAAGTGGAAGGTCCTCAACCAACAGCAACAATGGAGAGAAGTGGAAGGTCCTCAACCAACAGTAACAATGGAGTCATGAGAAAGGAGCATCATAAACTACTACTCACAGACTTCATGGTCATTCTGAAGTCTTTCATTGTGTTCTTCTACAGAGGAACTTAAACAACACTATTTCATTACACCAATCAGTCTTCCTGCTTTGGTAAAACGACCTAGGAAGTGTTCAGTACATTAACTAAAAACATATCATGAATGTCACTTGTCTTTAACGAGTTTAGCCAGTTGTCCTAAAATCTGCTATGGTCAATTAGTGCTTTTGCCTATACCAAATAAACCACACATTGTTCTGCCTCAATCCCTTGTTGTTCTGTAAATATATATTTATCCTGCCTTACAATAAATATAGACATGTTTATTTCTATGTTTACAACCTGTTAAATAAACAATCATTAGACAATGAGCATCATCATACAGAGTTATTTATTGACATCATCAAATCACAGCATACACACGCAGCAACTCAGCTTTGGGGAAATGATCAGTCCTAAAACAATGCAAGTCTATGTGTATACAACATACACAGTACAATGAAATCACACTGTAGTGCATAAATTCATTACTAGAATCAAAACAAGTATTTCTGTGCCCTTGAAAGTTACACAGGGCTGTAGGTTTGGATGGAGATCAGGGGAGTAGTGCAGGAGGGACCCCATCCTTCATATGACATGCTGGGGGGTTCCCAAGCCTCACTCCAGACTCTGGGCCCCTGGGGGTCAAAGAGAATCTCACAGTTAGAGAGGAAACACACCAGAACGATGGCCGAATGCTTTTGACCAGAATATCTGCCGCCATTTTCCATCAATTTCCAGCTGATTCTAAATTTAGGCCCAAAGCCTGTACGGTATATTACCTCATGAACTAAGTACTTAAGTAAAGCACTTACAGGTGATTGGTCCAATTGTGAGGAGCTTGAGGGGGATGGATTTGGACACAGAGCGGGATCTCCTCCTGGAACACACCTGTAGAGAGAGAGAGACAAAACACTAAGTCAGAGAAACCAAACACTAAGTCAGAGAGACCAACCACTAAGTCAGAGAGACCAAGCACTAAGTCAGAGAAACCTAACCGATACCAAGTCAGAGAGAGAGAGAGAGAGAGTTGAGGACTCACTGGACTGCAGGAGGACCTCCTCTGGTCACACAGGCTGAGGCTGCAGTGTAGGAAGACGTCCCGGTAGTTTCCCTGGTACAGGAACAGCAGAGCAGAGAAGCGAGCCCTGAGGGACGAGCCGCTCTCCTCCACCCTCACCTGGGTTCGATTGCTAGGACACCTGGGAGAAGAGCCAAGAAGTCGCAAAGTGTAGCGTTCAATTTATTTACAGCTACACAGACATACCAACTCATACTACACACACACATAACACAAACACACAGACATGCAAACAGCTGATGAATGGAGTCACAGACCTGTGGTGAATCATGTAGAACCGCGGAAGGTCATCAGGGCTGGGGGATTCCGTGGCGTAGCAGTTGTCTAGAACGACCACATAACGCTCTGCCTCGGACTCCTCTACAGACACGCCCACATGCAGGGTGGAGCCCACCGGCAAGGTGACTCTGCCTGCTGGGTAAGGCTCTGTGTAGTTGGAGTTAAGGTACAGAGACATGGAGGCTCTGGCTTTGGCACCGACTCTAACAAGTCCATTACCAGGTCTGTCAAGAGGTGAAGCTACAAGTCAAATCAATGATTGCAAACATAAAATCAAGAAGGTAGATTGACAGGTGTACTGGCAGACCTAACCAATGCGTCATCCCATTGAATTGACCATTGACCTGGCGTAGGCACAGCTTAAATTAGTTATCTTCTCATTCTACATCCTTGATGAAATGAACAATGTAATGTCATTATGGCTGGTCTGCACAAACAAAGCAGAATGATGTGTGGTGTATTTTCTCACAGTAGGTAGGGTCTGAGGGCCACATCCAGACTGCTCTCTGTCTCCAGAGGATAGACACAGGAGAAAGGATAGCTCACGGGTCGGGAGAGAGAGTCGTTTCTCCCATCTACTGGATAAACAAATAAGCTGTTGGAGTAGACAGCATGGGTGGTGTTCGTCTGAAATAGAAGAAAAGTGTTTACAGTTAAATTAATATTCAGGTCTTATATACAGACCTACTAACAGAAAGGATCAGTTATAGTCTAAACTCTTCCAGTGTTGAATAACCTCCAGTCAGACATTGAGGTAATGTGTTCTCACCTCCAGAGTGTTTCCACAGCGTCCCTCCCGTCGCGCCACCTGGTACCACACTGTGCCGTTAGCCTCCTGGTGGGCAGAGCAGCGTCTGTCAGCCAGGTGAGCAGAGGAAGCGCTCAGACCAGCAGCCTCCAGGTGGGCCCTGTTCAGACCCACCTGTACGAGGCTCCACCCACACACCAGGTCTGGGGCAGTGATAGGAGGACGCGTAGGTTCCTTGATGGTGGTGCCAGGTATTGGGCCAGTTATTGTAGTGGTAGTTTCAGGTACTGGAGTTGTGGAGGGGGTACCAGGTACTGGAGTTGTGATGGGGGTACCGGGTACAGCAGTTGTGGATCCGGGTACTGGAGTTGTGGTGATGGTTCCAGGTACAGGAGTTGTGGTGATGGTTCCAGGTAGAGGAGTTGTGGTGATGGTTCCAGGTACAGGAGTTGTGGTGATGGTTCCAGGTACAGGAGTTGTGGTGGGGGATCCAGGTACTGGAGTTGTGGTGGTGGTTCCAGGTACAGGAGTTGTGGTGGGGGACCCAGGTACAGGAGTTGTGGTGATGGTTCCAGGTACAGGAGTTGTGGTGGGGGACCCAGGTACAGGAGTTGTGGTGATGGTTCCAGGTACAGGAGTTGTGGTGGGGGACCCAGGTACAGGAGTTGTGGTGATGGTTCCAGGTACTGGAGTTGTGGTGGGGGACCCAGGTAATAGATTTGGGGACCCAGGTACAGGAGTTGTGGTGATGGTTCCAGGTACAGGAGTTGTGGTGGTGATTCCAGGTACAGGAGTTGTGGTGATGGTTCCAGGTACTTGAGTTGTGGTGGTGGTTTCAGGAACTGGAGTTGTGGGGATGGTTCCAGGTACTGGAGTTGTGGTGATGATTTCAGGTACTGGAGTTGTTGTGGGGGTTTCAGGTACTGGAGTTGTGGTGATGGTTCCAGGTACTAGATTTGGGGTTCCAGGTACAGGAGTTGGGGTGGTGGTTCCAGGTACAGGAGTTGTGGTGATGTTTCCAGGTACAGGAGTTGCGGTGGTGGTTCCAGGTACAGGAGTTGTGGTGATGGTTCCAGGTACTGGAGTTGTGGTGGTGGTTCCAGGAACTGGAGTTGTGGGGATGGTTCCAGGTACTGGAGTTGTGGTGATGATTTCAGGTACTGGAGTTGTTGTGGGGGTTTCAGGTACTGGAGTTGTGGTGATGGTTCCAGGTACTAGATTTGGGGTTCCAGGTACAGGAGTTGGGGTGGTGGTTCCAGGTACAGGAGTTGTGGTGATGTTTCCAGGTACAGGTGTTGCGGTGGTGGTTCCAGGTACAGGAGTTGCTGTGGTGGTTCCAGGTACAGGAGTTGTGGTGATGGTTCCAGGTACTGGAGTTGCGGTGGTGGTTCCAGGTACAGGAGTTGTGGTGGGGGATCCAGGTACTGGAGTTGTGGTGATGGTTCCAGGTACAGGAGTTGTGGTGATGGTTCCAGGTGCAGGAGTTGCGGTGGTGGTTCCAGGTACAGGAGTTGTGGTGATGGTTCCAGGTACAGGAGTTGTGGTGATGGCTCCAGGTACAGGAGTTGCGGTGATGGTTCCAGGTACAGGAGTTGCGGTGGTGGTTCCAGGTACAGGAATTGTGGTGGAGGATCCAGGTACAGGAGTTGTGGTCATGGTTCCAGGTACAGGAGTTGTGGTGATGGTTCCAGGTACTGGAGTTGTGGTGGAGGATCCAGGTACAGGAGTTGTGGTGATGGTTCCAGGTACAGGAGTTGTGGTCATGGTTCCAGGTACAGGAGTTGTGGTGATGGTTCCAGGTACTGGAGTTATGGTGATTGTTCCAGGTACTGGAGTTGTGGTGATGGTTCCAGGTACAGGAGTTGTGGTGATGGTTCCACGTAGTGGAGTTATGGTGATGGTTCCAGGTACAGGAGTTGTGGTGATGGTTCCAGGAACTGGAGTTGTGTTGGTGGTTTCAGGTACAGGAGTTGTGGTGGTGGTTTCAGGTACAGGAGTTCTGGCGGGGGATCCAGGTACAGGAGTTGTGGTGGTGGTTCCAGGTACAAGATTTGGGGTTTTTGGTACTGGAGTTGTGGTGGTGATTCCAGGTACAGGAGTTGTGGTGGTGGTTCCAGGTACTGGAGTTATGATGGTGGTTCCAGGTACAGGAGTTGTGGTGATGGTTCCAGGTACTGGAGTTGTGGTCATGGTTACAGGTACAGGAGTTGTGGTCATGGTTCCAGGTACAGGAGTTGTGGTGATGGTTCCAGGTACTGGAGTTATGATGGTGGTTCCAGGTACAGGAGTTGTGGTCATGGTTACAGGTACAGGAGTTGTGGTCATGGTTCCAGGTACAGGAGTTGTGGTGATGGTTCCAGGTACTGGAGTTATGATGGTGGTTCCAGGTACTGGAGTTATGGTGATTGTTCCAGGTACTGGAGTTGCGGTGGTGGTTCCAGGTACAGGAGTTGTGGTGATGGTTCCAGGTACAGGAGTTGTGGTGATGGTTCCAGGTACAGGAGTTGTGGTGATGGTTCCAGGTACTGGAGTTGTGGTGATGGTTCCAGGTACAGGAGTTGCGGTGGTGGTTCCAGGTACAGGAGTTGCTGTGGTGGTTCCAGGTACAGGAGTTGTGGTGATGGTTCCAGGTACTGGAGTTGCGGTGGTGGTTCCAGGTACAGGAGTTGTGGTGGGGGATCCAGGTACTGGAGTTGTGGTGATGGTTCCAGGTACAGGAGTTGTGGTGATGGTTCCAGGTGCAGGAGTTGCGGTGGTGGTTCCAGGTACAGGAGTTGTGGTGATGGTTCCAGGTACAGGAGTTGTGGTGATGGCTCCAGGTACAGGAGTTGCGGTGATGGTTCCAGGTACAGGAGTTGCGGTGGTGGTTCCAGGTACAGGAATTGTGGTGGAGGATCCAGGTACAGGAGTTGTGGTCATGGTTCCAGGTACAGGAGTTGTGGTGATGGTTCCAGGTACTGGAGTTGTGGTGGAGGATCCAGGTACAGGAGTTGTGGTGATGGTTCCAGGTACAGGAGTTGTGGTCATGGTTCCAGGTACAGGAGTTGTGGTGATGGTTCCAGGTACTGGAGTTATGGTGATTGTTCCAGGTACTGGAGTTGTGGTGATGGTTCCAGGTACAGGAGTTGTGGTGATGGTTCCACGTAGTGGAGTTATGGTGATGGTTCCAGGTACAGGAGTTGTGGTGATGGTTCCAGGAACTGGAGTTGTGTTGGTGGTTTCAGGTACAGGAGTTGTGGTGGTGGTTTCAGGTACAGGAGTTCTGGCGGGGGATCCAGGTACAGGAGTTGTGGTGGTGGTTCCAGGTACAAGATTTGGGGTTTTTGGTACTGGAGTTGTGGTGGTGATTCCAGGTACAGGAGTTGTGGTGGTGGTTCCAGGTACTGGAGTTATGATGGTGGTTCCAGGTACAGGAGTTGTGGTGATGGTTCCAGGTACTGGAGTTGTGGTCATGGTTACAGGTACAGGAGTTGTGGTCATGGTTCCAGGTACAGGAGTTGTGGTGATGGTTCCAGGTACTGGAGTTATGATGGTGGTTCCAGGTACAGGAGTTGTGGTCATGGTTACAGGTACAGGAGTTGTGGTCATGGTTCCAGGTACAGGAGTTGTGGTGATGGTTCCAGGTACTGGAGTTATGATGGTGGTTCCAGGTACTGGAGTTATGGTGATTGTTCCAGGTACTGGAGTTGCGGTGGTGGTTCCAGGTACAGGAGTTGTGGTGATGGTTCCAGGTACAGGAGTTGTGGTGATGGTTCCAGGTACAGGAGTTGTGGTGATGGTTCCAGGTACTGGAGTTGTGGTGATGGTTCCAGGTACAGGAGTTGTGGTGATGGTTCCAGGTACTGGAGTTGTGGTGATGGTTCCAGGAACTGGAGTTGTGTTGGTGGTTTCAGGTACAGGAGTAGTTTTTGTGGATGTAGTTGTGGGTTCAGGGGTAGTTGTAGAAGATTGCTCTTTGAGAGAGTAAAATGAGAGGAGGGTGACAGAGAGGGAGAGTGGAGAGAGAATGAAAGAGACCGAGAGAAAGAAACAAGGTATAGAGTTACTATCAGTCAAGATGAGCATGAGTACCTCCTACTGTCAAAAACACAGCCATTATGAAACTCAACTACAAGGCATTGCACACCTTTGCCTTCCACCATGGTCCTGCCACCACCTACTGTATCTACACTGAGGAGTAAGATGTGTTTCCTTAACACTCACCTTTCCTCTCACACCTCCAGGTGATCTTATCCTCACTCATACAGGTGTCATCATCTCTACAGGTAGAACACACCTTGGTGTTGACGTCTGGAAGAGCAGAGGGGAGGGGTGTTCATGGATTTGCTGTGACTAGTACACACTCAGGTTATACGACTGATGTACAATGTATTTGCCACAAAATATATTTTTTGCACACATTGTTTTTACACACACGTTGTGTGGTGAACCCAGAACCAAGTCTCACGGCACACGTGATACTTGGTTCTGGGTTCAGAGAGTGAAGTGGACACCTTGGAACATTCTTACTGTCTTTAAGAATCAGTAACAAGGACATTATGATGTCATACCTGCACAGTAGGCCAAGTTGCAGGTAATTGCAGGGACAAACTTGTAGACATAGTAGTTTCCATAGCAGGCTTTGACATGGATGGGATTTTGTCTAAAGCTGCAGCAGTCACCATACCAGCTCCCACAGACGCCCCTCTGAACCACCCCGTCTAACAGCTGGGGATGGGGATCCGTGAGCCACATGGGGGCGTGGGTCCCACACATGTAACTGTCCACACACCTCTCTGGCATCTGAACACTGGTGTTCCCCAGGAACAGGCGATACCAGCCCTGCCAGTTGACATCCTTGTCGCAGTGCTCTCCATAAACGTTGGCATTGTTGTTGGTGGCACGCCAGTCGTCATTCAGTATGGTGTAGTGCTGGCAGGGGTCTGCACAGAGGGATGATCCACCAACACTGATACAGTCCTCTCCCATATCACACACACCACAGCTGGTTACAACCAATCCTGCACAAAAAAAACTGTGAGTTAATATATTAGGTTGAAAATGTATACATTACAATTCACCCTAAATACAGTATGTCAAATTCATTGAATGACAACAAACAAGAACAAGATTATCCTTATTAAAAAATCTGTATCTATACAAAAGTAGTTTCGAATGCCTGCACCTTTCACCTTCTCCTCGATCCCACATACTTCCCTACAAGTATCCCTATTAACCTCAGACAATCTTATCATCTACAGCATGTAAAATACCATTCTTCTCTACCTGAGATTATCACCAAGAGAAGAAACAACCACTTTGCTGTCATCATTCTGCACAGAAGTCTTCAGCTCAAGCGTGCAAGAACCTTAAAATATATGTTTTAATGGGTTACTTTCACATGCTATTTGGTACAGAATAGATTTTAAGTTTCGATTTAGTTTAAACCTCAACATTATTAAGACATCATGTAATCCAACAAATACTATCTCTGTGGACTCTCTACGACAACAGCCTTGCATTACTTACATCAAGTTGTATTAATGTACCATTCACAGAGGACGAATGTCAGAGTGGAGCAGTGGGCTTTCAATATACAGCCGTGTGACTATTAAAATAAAGAGTCATTATTTACTAATGACTGATTAGAGGGTTTGAGAAAGGATAACAATATATTTAAGATAACAGTGATTTTAATGTTTTGATTATGATCACATCGTTTCCTAGGGTACACAACTCCCACTGGGGCTATTCGTTAACACGTTTAGTGACCTTGCTCAAGTTTGAGTCAGTATGTAGTTGTTTGTATTCCAGATTGTTTCTTTCATCAAACATACTGGTTAACCTTGATGGTCATTGGTTTGATTACATACATTCACAACTGATTTGAGTACATGATGGTCTGAGCTAGGAAATATGACACACACACACACACACACACACACACACACACACACACACACACACACACACACACACACACACACACACGGGGCCTGAAGGCACCACCCACATTGAGTTTACTGTAACAATGGAGAGAAGTGGAAGGTCCTCAACCAACAGTAACAATGAAGAGAAGTGGAAGGTCCTCAACCAACAGTAACAATGGAGAGAAGTGGAAGGTCCTCAACCAACAGTAACAATGGAGAGAAGTGGAAGGTCCTCAACCAACAGTAACAACGGAGAGAAGTGGAAGGTCCTCAACCAACAGTAACAATGGCGAGAAGTGGAAGGTCCTCAACCAACAGTGACAATGAAGAGAAGTGGAAGGTCCTCAACCAACAGTAACAATGGAGAGAAGTGGAAGGTCCTCAACCAACAGTAACAATGGAGAGAAGTGGAAGGTCCTCAACCAACAGTAACAATGGAGAGAAGTGGAAGGTCCTCAACCAACAGTAACAATGGAGAGAAGTGGAAGGGCCTCAACCAACAGTAACAATGGAGAGAAGTGGAAGGTCCTCAACCAACAGTAACAATGGAGAGAAGTGGAAGGTCCTCAACCAGCAGTAACAATGGAGAGAAGTGGAAGGTCCTCAACCAGTAGTAACAATGGAGAGAAGTGGAAGGTCCTCAACCAGCAGTAACAATGGAGAGAAGTGGAAGGTCCTCAACCAACAGTAACAATGGAGAGAAGTGGAAGGTCCTCAACCAACAGTAACAATGAAGAGAAGTGGAAGGTCCTCAACCAGCAGTAACAATGGAGAGAAGTGGAAGGTCCTCAACCAGCAGTAACAACGAAGAGAAGTGGAAGGTCCTCAACTAAAATGTGTGTGTATGAAAGTGTGTAGATATATGTGAATATACTCCTTAGCGCCTCCACCCCTCTTCCCCCGCACAGTTGTGAGCTATAATTTTAATAAAGCTGATTTTAAACACAACAAACTCATGTCAGGAAAAGAAAAAAGGTGAAACTAATCTATGCCTGTTCTGATAAAAACCTTATGGCATTTAGCCTCGGGGGATGCCTTGCTTGGCCACACCCTGCTTCCTTGCTCCTGGCCTGCCCTGCCTCTTCCACCAATCCATATGTTTTTATGGACAGAAAAGAGCAGAGGCTCTGAGCGGTCCGATCAGGTCCATTGTCTATTGTCGGCTCTGACACACTGGCTTCTGTGACAACATAGGCAACACCATTAAGGGCCATCTCCATTTTACTTCTATGAGTTAGTAATTAAACTGAAAGTGTGCCTACCTTCATGTTCAACTCCAACCAAAAGTGCACATGGTCGTCCATACGGGAGAGAAACATTTGAAATCCACAAAGTGAGAAAGGCTATAGTGGACCTTTTTTTGCACTTCATTTCCAAATCATCCTAAAGGATATAAAAATGTATTGTGTAGCTCAATGAAGTTACTTATAGGTGAACTGGACATGAAGTGTGAAAATGCTTAGGTACCATTGACATGCATTGGATTTGCGCCGTAAATCTTAAAAAGTTAGATTTTGAAACAGTGGCCAGGTAAACAAAACCAAAGCATCTGTTGCTGTAATAGCTTGTCCATAGTCTGCTTGGAATGTCATTTGGGTGAACTATCCAAGTCCTGGTCTAAAGAGGAAGAGAATTGTTGTTTTTTTATCCTAGGACTAGCTAGGTTTAATCTGTGTCCAGGAAGTCGTCCCTCACTGTTGTGAATCAAACCCCTCCACAGTGTCAGTGTTGAGTCTGGTCCTGATTGGTAACACTGGCCAGGGTCGTGGTGCAGCAGGAAACGCCATCCTGGTCAGAGAGGCGTTCTGAGGCGTTCTTCTCTCTGGTTGCCGTGACCACAGAGTGCCAGTGTTGGACCGGGCCAGCTGCTGCTACCACTACCGGACCGACCGGAACCGTCGCCATCATCGACACACCGGGCAGAGTGTGTTGTTCTCGCCGCCCCGGGCCCCCACGCGTTCCTGCTGGTGATCAGGTTGGGTGTGACAGAGGAGGAGAGGAACGCCGTCGTGAGGTGGATCCAGGAGAACTTTGGAGAAGAGTCTTTAATGTTCACCATGGTGCTGTTCACTGGGGGAGACCAGCTAGAGGGGAAACCAGTGGAGGACCTACTGAAGGAAAACAGTCAACTGCTACAACTAATCAGTACCTGCAGGGACAGATATCATGTCTTCAACAACAAGGAGAAAGATGACCACACTCAGGTCACTGAGCTGCTGGAGAAGATAGAGGAGATGGTGGAGAGCAATGGTGGAAACCACTTCAATGTCAACACACACCCAGTAAGGGAGAAAGAAGGGTCTGGTGTGGTGGTCACCATGGTGATGTTAGTGGCAGTTGGAGCTGTGTATGGAGCAAAATACAAGATGGTGGGAACTTGGAGAGAAACAAAAGTGAAAATGAAAGGTTGACTACTGAGAAAATGATTATCAATGTATTATTATTAAATTACAGAGCTTTGATCTCAGCTTTGGTAAGACTCATTCCTGTAATTTATGTGAGTGTGCATGATAGTCATATGTCATTCAAGGTGAAAATATTAAGCAATACTGTATCATGCATTGTTTTATCTAACACATTTGTATGCTGATAGAAAATTACGTAAAAAATAATTACGTGAAATGATGGGGAAAAAATGAAATACATTCTTTTAAATAAACGAAATAGAATTAGCGTATCATGACCATATAAAATGATTTAACAAATCAATGAAAAGCATATCTATACTGTCTCTTCAAACAGTAGATAAGTGTTTTACCATGTGGTTATGTTTATGGTTTTACGAACAGATAATTAATTCACTGACAGTACACGTTCAGATGAATATGGGAAACCCATAAGAATTAGGGGGTAGGTCTATTAGAATCTTTATCTCTTATAGAACATACTTGGAAATGGGACGAAATGTCTGATTCATCCGATCCGCTAGGTGGCAGCACTGAGAATGTGGACGTCGAACAAAATCAGCAGAACCAGTCAGTGCTTCCCTTGCGCTGTGGCTACATGTGCGTTATTGTTTATCTTTCAATGCAAATGTGTTTATTGCAAACGGGGATTGCAATTATTTCCAGAGATGACTGTACTGGCCTCTCAGTAAATCGACTCTGAACACCCATACCGCCTCAGATTGTTGCCTTCGTCTTTGCAGGTAGGCTATTTGATGTCTCTTGCAGTAGTAACTAACTAGCTGATGGTTAGCTAGCTCTGGTCCAGTACGTGTTATTCTATTTAGGAGCAACTCGTTGTTTTCGGGCGATTAGACCAGAGCAAGCTGACCAAGCGTCATAAATCAGCCAATCAACTGAATAACTACAGTAGCTATAGCTTTCCACAATGCAATCTATCAGATAAACTTCGCTGCAAGTATCTAACTGTCGAGTTAATTGCCTATGTAATCAATGCATTATTTATCCAAAATTAACTTAGGTACTGCTTCGTTTTGCACCAACAGAATACATTTGGTAGACTTTTTTTTTTTTAATCCTTAAAAAAAGAGACCTCTCTTGCAGCAACATGTAGTGTTGAATTTCACAATGAAGATCTATTTATCCTATAATGATTTCATGGATTTTTAGGTTAGGGATGTGAAAGGTTTAAAAACCAGTCTGGGGGTCTTTCTCACCAATAATAGTTGATTTAATATATCTACTTTGGAGAGAGAATGCTATTGGTTTCCTTATTCTTTGGTCCATTTGATTCTAATTTATATTCTTCAATCTTACGTCGTACGCTTAATTTTCTCTAAATTCTAATATTCTTATTTATTTAATCTCCATTGAATATTGTTTCTTACAGATGATGACCAGCTCTGTCTTTAAAGGAGAGGACAAGACATCCCCCACAGGGTTCCAGCCTAGAGCTACAAGACCCTCAGACATTAGTTTAACAGAACAAGTTTCTCTGCCCAGATTGAGACTAGGGGTAATGTTCCCCTGCTCAGACGTTGCATTCATCAACCAATGGTTGCCTGCCACGCCATCAACTGTGTCATCGACTGACAGATTGCTATAACATGATTTGGTTAGTTGAAACTTAAAATACATATCCAGGCGCTGTGAGATCAGGTCAGGCGTCAGCAACTTCTGAGCAGAGGAACGCGCCTTACATTAACTCAAAGTGGAGGGAGGAGATTCACTGCATAGCGTTAACCTGAATCAAATCAAAATGGCTGCTGTCGTTTCTTTACCTATCGTGAGACTCCACAGACTAACAAAGGATCAACTGTCTCTCGCTGCTCAGAAGAACAATAACAAACCAGGCAGAAAACCAACAAATAAGAAGAACTTCACCACCACCAGAGGAAAGAAACAATCCACAGGAAAAGGAAATGACTCTGCTGACAGCAACAGTGTTTCTAGCCAGGAATCGCCGGCCCCTAAGCGGTGGAGTCGCCCCAAGGGAAGCAAAAACAAACCCAAAATAACTCTCAAACTTTCCAATGCCATCTTGAGGCCTGACGAGATAAAACAAGAGGTAGGTTTAAACTTGTGGCTTTTAAATTAACATTTAATTATTGAGATATTGTATAGCATTAGTATCTGTCTGTGTGAATGTTACAGCTATATGTTTACTAGATATATCTGTGTGAATGTTGCAGCTATATGTTTCCTAGATATCTGTCTGTGTGACTGTTAGTTATATGTTTACTAGATATCTGTCTGTGTGAATGTTAGTTATATGTTTACTAGATATGTCTGTGTGACTGTTAGTTATATGTTTACTAGATATCCGTCTGTGTGAATGTTAGTTATATGTTTACTAGATATCCGTCTGTGTGAATGTTAGTTATATGTTTACTAGATATCCGTCTGTGTGAATGTTAGTTATATGTTTACTAGATATCTGTCTGTGTGAATGTTGCAGCTATATGTTTACTAGATATCTGTCTGTGTGAATGTTAGTTATATGTTTCCTAGATATCTGTCTGTGTGAATGTTACAGTTATATGTTTCCTAGATATCTGTCTGTGTGAATGTTAGTTATATGTTTCCTAGATATCTGTCTGTGTGAATGTTGCAGCTATATGTTTACTAGATATCCGTCTGTGTGAATGTTAGTTATATGTTTACTAGATATCCGTCTGTGTGACTGTTAGTTATATGTTTACTAGATATCTGTCTGTGTGAATGTTACAGTTATATGTTTCCTAGATATCTGTCTGTGTGAATGTTAGTTATATGTTTCCTAGATATCTGTCTGTGTGAATGTTGCAGCTATATGTTTACTAGATATCCGTCTGTGTGAATGTTAGTTATATGTTTACTAGATATCCGTCTGTGTGACTGTTAGTTATATGTTTACTAGATATCTGTCTGTGTGAATGTTAGTTATATGTTTACTAGATATGTCTGTGTGAATGTTACAGATATACACTACTAGATAAAAGCTTTAGAACACCTACTCATTCAAGGTTTTTTCTTTATTTTTACTATTTTCTACATTGTAGAATAATAGTGAAGACATCAAAACTATGAAATAACACATATGGAATCAAGAGGTAACCAAAAGTGTTAAACAAATCAAAATATATTTGAGATTCTTCAAATAGCCACCCTTTGTCTTGATGACAGCTTTGCACACTCTTGGCATTCTCTCAGCTTCATGAGGTAGTCACCTGGAGTGTATTTCAATTAACAGGTGTGCCCTGTTAAGTTAATTTGTGGAATTTCATTCCTCAATGTGTTTAAGCCAATCAGTTTTGTTGTGGGGGGGGGGTATACAGAAGAAAGCCCTATTTGGTAAAAGACCAAGTCCATATTATGGCAAGAACAGCTCAAATAAGCAAAGAGAAACGACAGTCCATCATTACTTGAAGACATGAAGGTCAGTCAACACAGAAAATTAAGAACTTTGAACGTTTCTTCAAGTGCAGTCACAAAAACCATCAAGCGCTATGATGAAACTGGCTCTCATGAGGACCGCCACAGGAATGGAAGACCCAGAGTTACCTCTGCTGCAGCGGATAAGTTCATAAGAGTTACCAGCCTCAAAAATTGCAGCCCAAATAAATGCTTCAGAGTTCAAGTAACAGACACATCTCAACATCAACTGTTCAGAGGAGACTGTGAATCAGGCCTTCATGGTCGAATTGTTTCAAAGAAACCACTACTAAAGGACACCAACAAGAAGAAGAGACTTGCTTGGACCAAGAAACACAAGCAATGGAAATGTGACCTTTGGTCTGGAGTCCAAATTGGAGATTTTTGGTTCCAACCGCTGTGTCTTTGTGAGATGCGGTATGGGTGAACAGATCTCCGCATGTGTATTTCCCACCGTAAAGCATGGAGGAGGAGGTGTTATGGTGTGGGGGTGCTTTGCTGGTGACACTGTCTGTGATTTATGTAGAATTCAAGGCACACTTGACCAACATGTCTACTACAGCATTCTGCAGCGATACGCCATCCCATCTGGTTTGCACTTAGTCCCATTATCATTTGTTTTTCAACAGGACAATGACCCAACACACCTCCAGGCTGTGTAAGGGCTATTTTACCAAGAAGGAGAGCGATGGAGTGCTGCATCAGATGACCTGGCCTCCACAATCCCCCGACCTCAACCAAATTGAGATGGTTTGGGATGAGTCGGACCGCATAGTGAAGGAAAAGCAGCCAACAAGTTCCCAGCATATGTGGGAACTTCTTCTAGACTGTTGGAAAAGCATTCCAGGTGAAGCTGGTTGAGAGAATGCCAATAGTGTGCAAAGCTGTCAAGGCAAAGGGTGGCTATTTGAAAAATCTCAAATATTTTGATTTGTTTAACACTTTTTTACCGAATGATTCCATATGTGTCATTTCATAGTTTTGATGTCTTCTACAATGTAGAAAATAGTAAAAAAATAAAGAAAAACCCTTGAATGAGCAGGTGTTCTAAAGCTTTTGACCGGCAGTGTATGCTTGCTATATATCTGTGTGTGTGTGAATGCTGCTGGTATATGTTTTACTAGATATCTTGACGTATCATACAACCAGCACTGAAGTCTCCTCTTGGAAAATAAAGCTATTCTATTCTAAACCAGGTGAAACAAGAGATGGACGAGCTGCCTATCGAAATGAGAAGTGATGAACACTGGTTGAACTCTGTGAAGCCAGAGAGCTACGACCCAGAGATAGGTAACACCAGGGGACCTACAGAGAGCGACCCCAGGACAGATGCACATCACTTGGGTATCAAGACGGAGGATGCCCCCCTGTACCACCAGGATGTAGGGAGGCAGCTGCGGTCGTCTACCGTTCAGCTGTTCAATCTGGCTGTGTTGCGGTCCGAGCCGGAATGGTGGCCTCGCAACCAGAAGGTCCGCCGGTTCCCGTGTCCAGATTGCGGCCAGAAGTTCTTCTCCAAAACCACACTGGAGTTACATTCCCGGATCCACACCCAGTACCAGCCGTACTCCTGCGAGGTGTGCCATAAAACGTTCTCCCGGAAAGGCGGTCTGGTCGAGCACCGACCAATCCATGCGGCGGAACGCCCCTTCGCCTGCCTCCAATGCGGCAGGACCTTCACATTCAAATCCAACCTGACCCGGCACATGCGATTCCACAGCGATGCACGGCCCTACGTCTGCCCCCAGTGCGGCCAAGGCTTCAAGATCTCCGCCCAACTCAAGAGCCACATGATTTCCCACAGCGGGAATAAACCGTATGTGTGCCCGGAGTGCGGCCAGAGTTTTGTCCGTTACATGAGTCTGAAGTATCATCGGCTGAGCCACACCGGCGAGCGCCCGCTGTCCTGCCCAGAGTGTCCCATGACCTTTGCCCGGCCGCACACCCTTATGATCCACCGGCGACAGCACACCGGGGAGACGCCATATTCTTGCCAGGACTGTGGGAAGAGGTTCAAACAGGGGTGCCAATTGAAAGACCACGTTAGAAGGAAACACACAGGGGAGAAACCATACAAATGCTCCGAGTGTGACAAGTGCTTCGTCACTTCGGCGTCCCGTAAAGTGCACATGGTTGTCCACACAGGGGAGAAGCCTTACAAATGCACAGAGTGCTGTAGGAGTTACAGTCAGAGTGGGGGCCTGAAGAGGCACAGGTGTGAGCAGCAAACCAGGTGAGGGGAACCTTGGGGTATGCCCCAAATGGCACCCTATTCTCTAAGTAGTGCACTAGGGACCATAGGGCTCTGGTCAAAAGTAGTGCACTATATAGGGTTCTGGTCAAAAGTAGTGCACTGTATAGGGAATAGGGTGCCATTTGGGACATAGACCCAGTGTTCTGAGTGTAGGAACTGGAGAGTGGATCCTTGAAGCAGCACAGGTGTAAGCAGCCACGTAGGTGACAGAAGCCAGGTGAGAGGATTCTCAGGTGTCCTGAGTTGGGAAACTGGCCTTTGTTTATACAGGATTTAAAGGAGCAATCTGGGATTGGTACATCCATTTTTTTTAAACTTTGATTCTTGAGGAATATAACTTAGAAATGCCTCTTGAATTTAGTTATTGTTTTACCCCATCAGACCTCTAAATATATGATCGCCTCACCAGGGAAAACAATAGGCTGTTCCATTGACTGTTATATCAGTTATTGAACCCTCAATAAAATGATCTGTTTTCACTGTGATGCAGTCCCACTCTCACCTGAGGTGTGATGTGAATGTACTGGGCCGGTTTCCCCAGACGCAGATTAAGCCAAATCCTGGAATTAAAAGCAGGAGAATCTCCAGTGAAATAGGTTTTTATCCTAGCGCTAGGCTTAATCTGTGTCCAGGAAACCGGCCCAGTACGTTCACATCACACATCAGGTGAGAGTGGGACTGCATCACTTTTTTCTTTACATAGTTGAATGTGCTGACAACAAAATCACACAAAAATAATCAATGGAAATCCAATTTATCAACCCATGGAGGTCTGGATTTGGAGTCACACTCAAAATTAACGTGGAAAACCACACTACAGGCTGATCCAACTTTGATGTAATGTCCTTAAAACAAGTCAAAATGAGGCTCAGTAGTGTGTATGGCCTCCACGTGCCTGTATGACCTCCCTACAATGCCTGGGCATGCTCCTGATGAGGTGGCGGATGGTCTCCTGAGGGATCTCCTCCCAGACCTGGACTAAAGCATCCGCCAACTCCTGGACAGTCTGTGGTGCAGCGTGGCGTTGGTGGATGGAGCGAGACATGATGTCCCAGATGTGCTCAATTGGATTCAGGTCTGGGGAATGGGCGGGCCAGTCCATAGCATCAATGCCTTCCTCTTGCAGGAACTGCTGACACACTCCAGCCACATGAGGTCTAGCATTGTCTTGCATTAGGAGGAACCCAGGGCCAACCGCACCAGCATATGGTCTCACAAGGGGTCTGAGGATCTCATCTTGGTACCTAATGGCAGTCAGGCTACCTCTGGCGAGCACATGGAGGGCTGTGCGGCCCCCCCAAAGAAATGCCACCCCACACCATGACTGACCCACCGCCAAACCGGTCATGCTGGAGGATGTTGCAGGCAGCAGAACGTTCTCCACGGCGTCTCCAGACTCTGTCACGTGCTCAGTGTGAACCTGCTTTCATCTGTGAAGAGCACAGGGCGCCAGTGGAGAATTTGCCAATCTTGGTGTTCTCTGGCAAATGCCAAACGTCCTGCACGGTGTTGGGCTGTAAGCACAACCCCCACCTGTAGACATCGGGCCCTCATACCACCCTCATGGAGTCTGTTTCTGACCGTTTGAGCAGACACATGCACATTTGTGGCCTGCTGGAGGTCATTTTGCAGGGCTCTGGCAGTGCTCCTCCTGCTCCTCCTTGCACAAAGGCGGAGGTAGCGGTCCTGCTGCTGGGTTGTTGCCCTCCTACGGCCTCCTTCACGTCTCCTGATGTACTGGCCTGTCTCCTGGTAGCGCCTCCATGCTCTGGACACTACGCTAACAGACACAGCAAACCTTCTTGCCACAGCTCGCATTGATGTGTCATCCTGGATGAGCTGCACTACCTGAGCCAGTTGTGTGGGTTGTAGACTCCGTCTCATGCTACCACTAGAGTGAAAGCACCGACAGCATTCAAAAGTGACCAAAACATCAGCCAGGAAGCATAGGAACTGAGAAGTGGTCTGTGTTCACCACCTGCAGAACCACTCCTTTATTGGGGGTGTCTTGCTTATTGCCTATAATTTCCACCTGTTGTCTATTCCATTTGCACAACAGCATGTGAAATTTATTGTCAATCGGTGTTGCTTCCTAAGTGGACAGTTTGATTTCACAGAAGTGTGATTGACTTGGAGTTACATTGTGTTGTTTAAGTGTTCCCTTTATTTTTTGGAGCAGTGTAAATGCTTTAGATCAATGTATATAGTAGTGTTAGACCCTCAGAATGAGCTTTTCACTTTCTTTTTGGTGTCTTGACTTTTACTGGTTTCAGGTTCTGGAATGTAGTAATTTATAGGACTTATTTCGATTGCATCTGATTTTCTCTGGGCAGAAAGCCACTGGCGTTATCGTCAAGAGTCTTATCGTTGTGGTCCCGTGTGCACTTACATGTCAGTATCTCACACTCATTTTTACTGTGTTTTGCATTTGATGTGATTCATGCTTTTCACTCTGTTGTTCATGCAGATAAATTATGATTTAAACTAATGTGAAATCAACCAAATATTTCACCCTGTCATTGAATTTAAGTTAAAAGTTAGAAGGCAATTCCCTTAAGTTGCTGACTTTTGGCAAATCCAATCAGTTTTCCATGTTGATTCAACATCATCACATTGAATATTTTGGTTTAAATGATGTGGAAACAACATTGATTCAACCATTTTTTTGCCCAGTGGGACAGTAAGATGTGAGCTTAGAATAGTTCTGCTGGGTATGCCTGTAGGAGGAAAGAGTGCAACAGGAAACACCAAACTGGGGAGAAATGTCTTCACAGGAGAGGCTTCCTCTGTGTCTGTGACCACAGTGTCAGTCAGAATATAGAGTTCTGGATGGGACCAACATCACTGTCATGGAAACCCCTGGAGTAATCAGTGAGATGAAGGTTAGGACAGTGAAATGCCTGGATCTCTCTCGTCCTCATGTTCTACTGCTGGGGAGATTCACTGATGAGGAGAAGGAACGCTGTGAAGTGAATCCAGGAGAGCTTTGGATCACGGGCCCCAAAGTTCACCAGTGTGCTGTTCACACATACAGACCAGTTGAAGGGTAAACCTATAATGACCTTTCTGAAGAGCAGTCAAGACCTTCAGGTGCTCAATGCTAACTGGTGGTGGATCCAATGTCTTCAACATTGAAGTCAAAGGCAACATTGGAGAAGTTAAATGACGGCTTGAAAATATTGATACAGTATTATACCAGAACTGGGGATACTACTACATGGAAGAGGCAGAAAGAAAGATCAGAGCTGAAGAGCAACGGAAGAGGCTGAGAGACATAGGTGAAGAGCAAAGAAAGACAGTAATTTACAACATCCATTTTCTGCCTTCCAGGAGGCAAAACATTTGACATAAAATATCTAGCACAACTAGCTACAAGAATTTGTCTCTTCAAACAGTAGCTGGGTGATTATGCATCTACGGGCACTTCCATGTCCTCTGGTCAATTTTGGGGATTTTATAAAAAATGAAACAAATACAAATATTTGTATGTTAAGTTCACACTGGAATCACCCCATCATTTTTAAACGCCTCTATCAAGTATTTTAGCTACTTTTCAGATGCATTTTATACCTCAATTTCACTATTTTGCCCTTGACCCAGACTTTTAAGCTTCTACTATGTTTTTCTATGAGAAAAGAATTATTACACATTATATAATGTTATGTACTACAGAAAGAGTCAATTAAATAAAATCTATAACAATATTGTGAGTATGCCCTTTATATTGTTTATTACACAAAATATACCTGTCCTTTGGGAGTGGTGTCATTTCCACCACTGAGGACAAATTCCTCATTAATAAAGTTTTTTCAAGAGAATGTTAATTTAGTTACCATGGAAACATTGTGACACTGAAGCACATGGCTGCAGTGGACAGTTGTTCCAGATGTGATGTCCAAAACTTGAATAAAAATTGAGGCAAATATTGCTTGTGTAGAGAATATTTTATTTCCAAACAGGCTCTAATTTCTTTAATTTGTGGTAGGACTAATGAATTTTTGTATGTATTTAGTGTAAATGATATTTACATTTACATTTGTAATGTAAATGTAAATGATATGCTAGCTGTAATACTAATCAAAGCATGCTAAGCTGTCTGTTAATTTTCTCCAGAAACTGTAGAAATGTAATTTCCATCAGTCATTTCCATCACAAACTTAAGTGTGGTGGAAATGACAGAAAGTGGTGGAAATGACACAAATCCATTATCATATTCGTTTTTACTTTACTATTTTTTATACTTTAGGCTTATTTAAACATTTTTAAATGAATTGAATCTAGAAAATGCTCAAAGGTGTGCACAAGTTGAAAACTAAGTAGTATTTGTCTTTATTTTTAGAAGACGCCACATAAAACAGCACAGAGGTCACAGACATATAGAAACAAAATAAAAAATGATCCTACACGATACCAGGAACATCTGCAAAAAGACAGAGATACTGGAAGAAAAAAGAGAAGGGAGAAGTGAAATCTATCTCTGAGCTCACAAAGCGAGAACAAAGAAATGAGAGATGGCAATGAAAAAGTAACCAGTGGAATAGAAGACAGACTTTAAAGACAACAGTTGCAAGGGAGACCTACCTATCAGGCTACACACCACCTCAGTCACCAGATGACCTGCTGCCAGAACATGAGGCTAACATACCTCCCCTAACTTACCTGCCCCTGATGCACACCCTGATACCACTTCCTCATCGTCTGCAACATGAATGAGAAGTCGAATACTTGCTGGAAGGAAAAAGGTTGGAAGAGGTCGCTCAAAAGCATACAGAGATCTTAGTATGACAAATGTCAAACTTAATAATGCTTTACGGAAAGCTGAGAAATACAAAAAAAGGTATGATCGACTGATGATCAAAATGAAGAGACAAGATTCACCAAAGACAAAACAGCAAATGAAGGGAACTCTGAAGAACTTGAGAAGGATTTTATTGTTTCAAAATGCCATCATTGTAGAGTTAAAACAAAAGTATAAAAGTGCCAAAGACAAACAAGTGGCTTCAAAAATGCTCAGAGGCAACATCCTGAGAAAGTATGGCCTGGTCAAAGCCGCAAACCGAGAATTTGGATTTTCAGCAAAAGCAATGAGGGCAAATGAAAACAGGCCATCAAGTCTTCAATACTCCAGGAAAAATCAGTGTAATAGAATTAGCACTGCCACAGAAGAGAAAATCACTATATTTTATGAACGTGATGACAAGAGCAGAGCAACAACAGGGAAAAAGGACACACTTTTTTATTTATTTTTTTATTTTACCTTTATTTAACCAGGTAGGCTAGTTGAGAACAAGTTCTCATTTGCAACTGCGACCTGGCCAAGATAAAGCATAGCAATTCGACACATACAACAACAGAGTTACACAAAAAGTATATATACAGTGAGTGCAAATGAGGTAAGATAAGGAGTTAAAGCAATAAATAGGCCATGGTGGCGAAGTAATTACAATATGGCAATTAAACACGAATGGTAGATGTGCAGAAGATGAATGTGCAAGTAGATCTACTGGGGTGCAAAGGAGCAAGATAAATAAATACAGTATGGGGATGAGGTAGATAGATGGGCGGTTTACAGATGGACTATGTACAGGTGCAGTGATCTGTGAGCTGCTCTGACAGCTGGTGCTTAAAGCTAGTGAGGGAGATATGAGTGTCCAGCTTCAGTGATTTTTGCAGTTCGTTCCAGTCATTGGCAGTAGAGAACTGGAAGGAAAGGCGACCAAAAGGGGAATTGGCTTTGGGGGTGACCAGTGAGATATACCTGCTGGAGCGCGTGCTACGAGTGGGTGCTGCTATGGTGACCAGTGAGCTGAGATAAGGCAGGGCTTTACCTAGCAGAGACTTGTAGATAACCTGTAGCCAGTGGGTTTGGTGACAAGTATGAAGCGAGGGCCAACCAACGAGAGCGTACAGGTCGCAGTGGTGGGTAGTATATGGGGCTTTGGTGACAAAACGGATGGCACTGTGATAGACTGCATCCAATTTGTTGAGTAGCATGTTGGAGGCTATTTTATAGATGACATCGCCGAAGTTGAGGATCGGTAGGATGGTCAGTTTTACGAGGGTATGTTTGGCAGCATGAGTGAAGGATGCTTTGTTGCGATATAGGAAGCCGATTCTAGATTTAATTTTGGATTGGAGATGCTTAATGTGAGTCTGGAAGGAGAGTTTACAGTCTAACCAGACACCTAGGAATTTGTAGTTGTGCACATATTCTAAGTCAGAACCATCCAGAGTAGTGATGCTGGACGGCGGTCAGGAGCGGGCAGCGATCGATTGAAGAGCATGCATTTAGTTTTACTTGCATTTAAGAGCAGTTGGAGGCCACGGAAGGAGAGTTGTATGGCATTGAAGCTCGTCTGGAGGTTAGTTAACACAGTGTCCAAAGAGTGGCCAGAAGTATACAGAATGGTGTCGTCTGCGTAGAGGTGGATCAGAGAATCACCAGCAGCAAGAGCGACATCATTGATGTATACAGAGAAGAGAGTCGGCCCGAGAATTGAACCCTGTGGCACCCCCATAGAGACTGCCAGAGGTCTGTTCAACAGGCCCTCCGATTTGACACACTGAACTCTATCAGAGAAGTAGTTCGTAAACCAGGCGAGGCAATCATTTGAGAAACCAATGCTGTCGAGTCTGCCAATAAGAATGTGGTGATTGACAGAGTCGAAAGCCTTGGCCAGGTCGATGAATACGGCTGCACAGTAATGTCTCTTATCGATGGCGGTTATGATATCGTTTAGGGCCTTGAGCGTGGCTGAGGTACACCCATGACCAGCTCTGAAACCAGATTGCATAGCGGAGAAGGTACGTTGGGATTCGAAATGGTCGGTAATCTGTTTGTTAACTTGGCTTTCAAAGACCGTAGAAAGACAGGGTAGGATAGATATAGGTCTGTAGCAGTTTGGATCTAGAGTGTCACCCCCTTTGAAGAGGGGGATGACCGCGGTACAAAAGAGGTTGAACAGGCTAGTAATAGGGGTTGCAATATTTTCGGCAGATAATTTTAGAAAGAGAGGGTCCAGATTGTCTAGCCCGGATGATTTGTAGGGGTCCAGATTTTGCAGCTCTTTCAGAACATCAGCTATCTGGATTTGGGTGATGGAGAAATGGTGGGGGCTTGGGCGGGTTGCTGTGGAGGGTGCCGGGCATGGCCAGCCGTATAGAAATGCTTTTTGAAATTCTCAATTATAGTGGATTTATCGGTGGTAACAGTGTTTCCTAGCCTCAGAGCAGTGGGCAGCTGGGATGAGGTGCTCTTATTCTCCATGGACTTTACAGTGTCCCAGAACTTTTTTGAGTTTGTACTACAGGATGCAAATTTCTGTTTGAAAAAGCTAGCCTTAGCTTTCCTAACTGCCTGTGTATATATGTTCCTAACTTCCCTGAAAAGTTGCATATCACGGGGGCTATTCGATGCTAATGCAGAACGCCATAGGATGTTTTTGTGCTGGTCAAGGGCAGACAGGTCTGGAGTGAACCAAGGACTATATCTATTCCTAGTTCTACATTTTTTGAATGGGGCATGCTTATTTAAGATGGTGAGGGAGGCACTTTTAAAGAATAACCAGGCATCCTCTACTGACGGGATGAGGTCAGTGTCATTCCAGGATACCCCGGCCAGGTCGATTAGAAAGGCCTGCTCGCAGAAGTGTTTTAGGGAGCGTTTGACAGTGATGAAGGGTGGTTGTTTGATCGCAGACCCATTACGGATGCAGGCAATGAGGCAGTGATCGCTGAGATCTTGATTGAAAACAGCAGAGGTGTATTTGGAGGGCGAGTTAGTTAGGATGATATCTATGAGGGTGCCCGTGTTTACGGATTTGGGGTTGTTGTACCTGGTAGTTTCATTGATAATTTGTGTGAGATTGAGGGCATCAAGCTTAGATTGTAGGATGGCCGGGGTGTTAAGCATGCCCCAGTTTAGGTCACCTAGTAGCACGAGCTCAGAAGATAGATGGGGGGCAATCAATTCACATATGGTGTCGAGGGCACAGCTGGGGGCAGAGGGTGGTCTATAGCAAGCGGCAATAGTGAGAGAGTTGTTTCTGGAAAGGTACATTTTTAGAAGTAGAAGCTCGAATTGTTTGGGTACAGACCTGGATAGTAAGACAGAACTCTGCAGGCTATCTTTGCAGTAGATTGCAACACCGCCCCTTTGGCAGTTCTATCTTGGCGGAAAATGTTATAGTTAGGGATGGAGATTTCAGGGTTTTTGGTGCTTTTCCTAAGCCAGGATTCAGACATGGCTAAGACATCCGGGTTGGCAGAGTGTGCTAAAGCAGTGAGTAAAACAAACTTAGGGAGTAGGCTTCTAATGTTAACATGCATGAAACCAAGGCTTTTACAGTTACAGAAGTCAACAAATGAGAGCACCTGGGGAGTGGAGCTAGGCACTGCAGGACCTGGATTAACCTCTACATCACCAGAGGAGAAGTAGGATAAGGGTACGGCTAAAGGCTATACGAAGTGGCCGTCTAGCACGTTCGGAACAGAGAGTAAAAGGAGCAGATTTCTGGGCACGATAGCATAGATTCAAGGCATAGTAAGGTAGGATGTGAGTACATTGGAGGTAAACCTAGGCATTGAGTAATGATGAGAAAGATATATTCTCTAGAGACGTTTAAACCAGGTGATGTCATCACATATGTAGGAGGTGGAACAACATGGTTGGTTAAGGCATATTGAGCAGGGCTAGAGGTTCTACAGTGAAATAAGACAATCACTAACCAGGACAGTAATGGACGAGGCATATTGATATTAGAGAGAAGCATGCATAGCCAAGTGATCATATGGGTCCAGTGAGTGTTTGGGCTGGCTGGGGACATGGCGATTCAGACAGTTAGCAGGCCGGGGCTAATAAGCAACCATTAGTAGGCCGGGGCTAATAAGCAACCATTAGTAGGCCGGGGCTAACAAGCTAGCAGTTAGCAGACTGGGGCTAACAAGCTAGCAGTTAGCAGACTGGGGCTAGCAAGCTAGCAGTTAGCAGACCGGGGTTAGCAAGCAAGCTAGCAGTTAGCAGACCGGGGTTAGCAAGCAAGCTAGCAGTTAGCAGACCGGGGTTAGCAAGCAAGCTAGCAGTTAGCAGACCGGGGCAAGCAAGCTAGCAGTTAGCAGATCGGGGCTAGCAAGCTAGCAGTTAGCAGACCGGGTCTAGCAAGTTAGCAGAAAGGCCTTTGGGGGACGTCGCGATGGAGGTAAGTCTGTTTTTGCCTCTTTGTGCGGTGACGTCGATAGACCAGTCGTGGATTAGTAGGGTTCCAAGTAGCTCTAGGTAGCTAGCAGGCCGCGGTTAGCAGAATGGGCCTTCAGCGGACGTCGCGCCTGAGGGGCCTGTTGGAATCCTTGGGCAGATTATGTCAGTATTCCAGTCGTAGAGGATCGGCGGGGTTCCGTGCTCCGTACCGGCAGTAGAAGGGGTCCGGATATTCTAGTCCAGGAGTGGGCTTCGGTGGTAGCCCAGGAGCCCTAGCCGGGCTAGCTTCAGGCTAATTGGTGCTTGCTCCGGGATGAAAAACGCTAGCCAGGAGTAGTCACCCGGGATTGTGGTTAGCTAGTTGCGAAGATCCAGATGAAAATGTTCAGAGTTTGTGGTAGGAATCCGGGGATATGGAGAGAATTTTTTTTTTGAAAAATAGGTCCGTTTATGCTCTGGTTTGAGTCACGTTGTACGAACTGGCGAGAGCTTTCCGAGCTGAAGGTTAGCTGATGACCGCTACTAATGGTTTGCTGACTGATAGCTGGTAGGTAGTTAGCTGGCTAGCTTTAGTTGAGGGATTCCAAGTAAATAAGTAAATAGAAATACTTTAGAAAAAAAAACAGATCCACGCCACATTGGGTGATGCGGGTTGCAGGAGAGTATTTAGAAGTTGAGGTTTAGGAAAATATTTTAAAAGATATGCGTAGAAAAATACATATACAAGGGACACGACAGGACAAAGACAAAGGCGTCTGACTGCTACGCCATCTTGGATAACGAGGAACAAGAAGAAAAAGCACAATTCAGAACCTTTATCAGAAGTTTAAGAGGGAATATTCAGAAATTCAAAATTTCCTACTGTGAATTCTGCAAAAGACGTCATTTTTAGGTTGTCAAGCCAACAGTCCAGGATAGGGACACATGTCTCTACAAAACCCACGCCAACCTCCAGTTCATGGCGGACAAACTACAGCATCACAAAGTGATCAGCTGAAGAAAAACAAAGAGGGAAACATGGAGAAGTTCACTGTACATTTGACAGTAAAAGAAAAGGTATGTGGATTGAAAGAGTAGTTGGGGAAACGCGTGTACAACATTCGACACCAATACTCAACTGAGAGAATTAAGAGAATCTGGGGAAAGAGGAGATCATTGTGCATATTGACTTTGCAGAGAACTACCTGTGTAAATACACCAGTGAAATCCAGGCAGTTCACTGTGGTGATTCTCACACGCAGGTGACCCTCCACACCTGTGTTGGATATACCACAAATGATACGGTTTCACTTTGCTCACTGAGCTCTTCTATGCAGCATGACCCCTCTTATCTGTGCCCATCTCTCAAAAACACTGGCCTACTTCCTTGAGCTCTGCCTATCGGCTACTGCTGTACACTTTGTGAGTGATGGCCTACAAACCAGTATAGGTCTGAAATGTTTAACAATGGTTGTTGTTCAAAATGTTTGCAATAAAATATTGTTTTCATGTGTTTTTTTTTTTTTTTTTACATGTCATTTCCATCACAACCCATATTTTGAGGTAAATGAGTATATTATGTATAATTTACATACATTTATTTGTTTTAGATATGGAAATCATATGGTTATCATACTCTGACAAAAAGGTTTGGTGGAAATATCTAATTTTCCTGATAAATGTTTTCAGCTGTCACCAAGACAAGTTTATACATTCAGTCGTCGTGCTGAATTATTAATATTAGGAAAACCTTAATCATTTTTAATATTATTCAATACAAGTTCATGTACAAATGTATAAGAAATCCGTTATAAATCAATTGTATGATATTTAATTTTCAACTAAAATGTATGTTTAATGACGTGATGGAAATGACATTTGTGAATGGCTGTCTGGGTAAAATGACAAATATATATAAATTCCTGAATAGTACGATCGCAGCCATTATCAGATATAGTTTCTAGATAAATCAAAGACAAGTACAATACTGGTAAAATGGAGTTTGAATAAGTTTTAATTTCTGAAAGTTTGCACGGCCAAAGTGCCCGAAGTTGCATAATCACCCAGCAACGTGTATTACTATGTGGTTATGGTGCAGATAATTCATTTACAGACAGTACATGCACAGATCAAAATGGAATATCTTTATCTCTTATAGAACATATTGTAGTATGGAAATGGTCGAAATGTCTTCATCCGCTCCACTAGGTGGCAGCACTGAGAATGTGGAGGTCCTGGAACAAAATCAGCGACAGTAGTCACTACTTCCCTTGCGCTGTGGATACATGTGGTATTATTTATCTTGGAATGCAACAGTGTTTCTTGCAAACGGGGATTGCAATTATTTCTCTGAAATGAAATGTACTGGCTTCTCAGTAAACCGACTCGTACAAGCCATGACCGCTGCAGATTGTTGTCTCCGTCCCTGCAGGTAGGCCATTAGATGTCTCTTGCAGTAGTAGACCAGAGCTAGCTGACCAAGCATCGACTAGCTAGCTACTGAATAACTACAGTAGCTATCGCTTTCCACAATGCAAGCTATCAAATAAACTTCGCTGCAAATATCCAACGGTGGAGTTGATTATCAATATATAATCAATACGGTATTCATCCAAAAGTAACTTTAGATACGGATTCGTTTTGCACCAACAGAATGCATTGGGGAGACTGTTTTATCCTTAAAAAAAACTCTTACAGCAACATGTAATTAGTGTTGTATTTCACCATGAAGTTATATTTAACCTAGAGTTATCTTGTGGATTTTTAGACACCAATAATTGTTTATTTAAAGCTGCAATATGTAACTTTCAGGGCTACCGGACCAAATTCACATAGAAATGTAAGTTATAGATCTGTCATTCTCATTGAAAGCAAGTCTCAGAAGCGGTAGATCTGTTCTATGTGTACTATTTCTATGCTTCCCGTTCATAAGATTTGTTTTATGCTTCTTTTACTTTCAGTTTTGTACACCAGCTTCAAAAAGCTGAAAATACTATCTTGGTTATGGAAAAGATACTTCACAGCGGTTTAGGGTACAATGATTCTCTACACTATACATGCTTGTTTTGTCACAAACTGAAAGTAGGTGAACTATTCGAATTTTATCAACCAGGAAACGGCGGAGGGATTTCTGCATAGGGCATGTTGACTATATTAATATATCTACTTTGGAGAGATGATACTATTTGTTTCCCTTATTCTTATTTTGGTCAATTCTATTTTTTTTCTAGTTGATATGCTTCTTTTCTTACTTTGTAGGCTTAATTTTCTCAATTCTTATTTACTTTCTCTCCATTGTATCTATTGTTTCTTACAGATGATGACCAGCTCTGTCTTTAAAGGAGAGAACAAGACATCCCCCACAGGGTTCCAGCCTAGAGCTACAAGACCCTAGAATGATGACCAGCTCTGTCTTTAAAGGAGAGGACAAGACATCCCCCACAGGGTTCCAGCCTAGAGCTACAAGACCCTCAGACATTAGTTTAACAGAACAAGTTTCTCTGCCCAGATTGAGACTAGGGGTAATGTTCCCCTGCTCAGACGTTGCATTCATCAACCAATGGTTGCCTGCCACGCCATCAACTGTGTCATCGACTGACAGATTGCTATAACATGATTTGGTTAGTTGAAACTTAAAATACATATCCAGGCGCTGTGAGATCAGGTCAGGCGTCAGCAACTTCTGAGCAGAGGAACGCGCCTTACATTAACTCAAAGTGGAGGGAGGAGATTCACTGCATAGCGTTAACCTGAATCAAATCAAAATGGCTGCTGTCGTTTCTTTACCTATCGTGAGACTCCACAGACTAACAAAGGATCAACTGTCTCTCGCTGCTCAGAAGAACAATAACAAACCAGGCAGAAAACCAACAAATAAGAAGAACTTCACCACCACCAGAGGAAAGAAACAATCCACAGGAAAAGGAAATGACTCTGCTGACAGCAAAAGTGTTTCTAGCCAGGAATCGCCGGCCCCTAAGCGGTGGAGTCGCCCCAAGGGAAGCAAAAACAAACCCAAGATAAGTCTACAACTCTCCAGCGCTATCTTGAGGCCTGACGAGGTAAAACAAGAGGTAGGTTTAAACTTGTGGCTTTTAAATGAACATTTAATTGATATCTTGTATAGCATTTGTAACACTTTGTGAATGTTACAGCTATATGTTTACTAGATATCTTGACTGGTTGTACGTTTCCTCAGAGAAAAATAAAGGTATTCTAATTTAAACCAGGTGAAACTAGAGATGGACGAGCTGCCTATCGGGACAAGAATTGAACATTGGTTGAACGCTGTGAAGCCAGAGAGCTACGACCCAGAGATGGGTAACACCAAGGGACCTACAGAGAGCGACCCCAAGACAGATGCACATCACCTGGGTATCAAGACAGAGGATGCCCCCCTGTACCACCAGGATGGAGGGAGACGTCTACGGTCGGCTACCAGCCAGCCGTTCAATCTGACTGCATTCCGGTCCGACCCAGAATGGCGGCCTCGCAACCAGAAGGTCCGCCGGTTTCCGTGCCCAGATTGTGGACGGAAGTTCTTCTCCAAAACCACGCTGGAGTTCCACTCCCGGATCCACACACAGTACCGGCCGTACTCCTGCGAGGTGTGCCATAAGACGTTCTCCCGGAAAGCCGGCTTGGACGAGCACCGGCCAATCCACGATGCGGAACGTCCTTTCACCTGCCTCCAATGCGGCAGGACCTTCACGTTCAAATCCAACCTGACCCGCCACATGCGATTCCACAGTGATGCGCAGCCCTACGTCTGCCCCCAGTGCGGCCAAAGCTTCAAGATCTCCGCCCACCTGAAGCGCCACATGACGGCCCACAGTGGGTGTAAACTGTACGTGTGCCCGGAGTGCGGCCAGAGTTACATGAGTTACATGAGTCTGAAGTATCACCGGCTGAGCCACACCGGCGAGCGCCCGCTGTCCTGCCCAGAGTGTCCCATGACCTTTGCCCGACCGCACATCCTTATGGTCCACCGGCTGAAACACACCGGGGAGACGCCTTTCTCTTGCCAGGACTGTGGGAACCAGTTCAAACAGCGGTGCAAGCTGAAAGAACACGTTAGAAGGAAACACACAGGGGAGAAACCTTACAAATGCTCCGATTGCGACAAGTGCTTTGTCACTTCGGCGTCCCGTAATGCACACATGGTTGTCCACACAGCAGAGAAGCCGTACAAATGCATGGAGTGTGGTATTAGCTACAGTCAGAGTGGGTATCTAACGCAGCACATGAGGAGACACACAGGGGAGAAACCATACAAATGCTCTGAGTGCGACAAGTGCTTTGTCAATTCTACGTTGCGTAAAGTGCACATGGTTGTCCACACAGGGGAGAAGCCGTACAAATGCACGGAGTGCTGTAGGAGCTACAGTCAGAGTGGGTCCCTGAAGAGGCACAGGTGTAAGAAGAAACCCAGGTGAGAGGGACCTCAGGGATACATCCCAAATGCCACCCTATTCCCTATAAAGTGCACTAGGGCCCACAGGGCTCTGGTCAAAAGTAGTGCACTATATAGAATAGGATGCCATTTGGGACACAGTCCCGGTGTTCTCAGTGTCGGAACTGGAGAGCAATGGAGTCGATCCTTAAAAAGTAGCACAGGTGAAAGGAACCAGGTTATAGGGTTCTCTGGTGTTTTGAGTAGGGAAACTGGACTTTGTTTATACAGGACTTAAAAAGGGACAATCTGTGATCCATTTTTGGACATATAGCCATTGATTCTTGAAAAATATAATGTATAACTGCCTCATGAACTTACTGCAGTTAAACTGTCTTACCCCAGTAGAACTCAAAATATAAGATCACCTGCCCATGGAAATCTCTAGGCCTATTCACTATCAATTATTGAACCCTCAATGAAATCAACCACTTTCACTGTGATGCAGTTTAACTTACCTGATGTGTATTGTAAATGTTCAGGGAAGGTTTCCCAGACACAGATGAAGCCAAATCCTGGACTAAAAAGCAAGAGAATCTCCATTGAAATACATTTTTATCCTAGGACTAGGCCCTCCTTGTATAAAAAAAAAAAATAAAAATTGTATTGAAACGGCCCTGCACAACTGGTTAACTGATGAATTGAACAGATCAATAAACTGACTTGTTTTACTGTATCGTGTGTATGTGTCTCCATAGTGGCAGCGTTGTGGCAACACTGGGCAGGGTCAGAGTTCAGCAGGAAACATCATCATTGGCAGAGAGGCCTTCTGAGTGGACTTCTCTATGGTTGCCATGACCACAGATTGTGAGAGTTGGACCAGGCCAGCTGCTACTACCGCTAGAGGGTCAACAGGACGGGCCTCCCGCTGCTCCCCCAACGTCGTCGACACCCCGGGCCTTTCCGCCGCACCAGGATCCCACGCGTTCCTGCTGGTGATCAGGGGGTGAGGTTCACAGAGGAGGAAAGGGATACCCTCATGAGGTGGATCCAGGAGAACTTTGGAGAAGAGTCTTTAATGTTCACCATGGTGCTGTTCACTGGGGGAGACCAGCTAGAGGGGAAACCAGTGGAGGACCTACTGAAGGAAAACAGTCAACTGCTACAACTAATCAGTACCTGCAGGGACAGATATCATGTCTTCAACAACAAGGAGAAAGATGACCACACTCAGGTCACTGAGCTGCTGGAGAAGATAGAGGAGATGGTGGAGAGCAATGGTGGAAACCACTTCAATGTCAACACACACCCAGTAAGGGAGAAAGAAGGGTCTGGTGTGGTGGTCACCATGGTGATGTTAGTGGCAGTTGGAGCTGTGTATGGAGCAAAATACAAGATGGTGGGAACTTGGAGAGAAACAAAAGTGAAAATGAAAGGTTGACTCCTGAAAAATGATGTGAAAATCAATGTATTCTTATGACTACATTGAATTACAGAGCTTTGATCTAAGTTTTGGTTAGACTCATTGTTGACATTTATTTACTCCCGTTTTATGAGTGTGAATGATGATCATATGTTATTAAGGAGAGACATAATTGTCAAAACATATTGTATCTGTATCATACATTGCTGTCCAACACAATTTGTATGCTGAAATCAAATTCAGTAACAAATCATGAAATAAATTGAGATTTTTATGAAAACAAATTATTTAACAAATGAATGAAAAGATCTACACTGAGTGTACAAAACATTAAGAACACCTCTTTCCATGACAGACTGACCAGGTGAATCCAGGTGAAAGTTATGATCCTTTATTGATGTCAATTGTTAAATCCACTTCAATCAGTGTAGATGTTAAAATAATTGTATAACTTAATGATAATAATCAACAATCAATAAGCCTTGACTAATTCCCAAGGTTTGTAAGACAATGGGTTAAATAATTAGGCAAGGACTCAGCTTTCTGCAAAAGGTTCATGCAGCTTTATTCAGAGAACGTTCTGAAGTCAAGATAACAAAACAGTCATTATATAGTTTCTTCCTTACTTACGCACATGCATTTACACACAAACTGTTGGTGACCTGCATCCCCCTTTAACTTCCTACACTGTTTATCACTATCCAGCTCAGCCTGTTCCTTTCCCTCAAGGTTAGGAACCCCTTGAAGTTTTACTGCCTTTACCATCTGTCCCCTGCTCTCTACACTAAATACACACACACATTGCTCTCCCTCTCCGGCCTCTACTAGACTTTCTGGGACTAATTGGACTAATCGATCATTACATTGATTATTCATTAACCATGCTACATGACTAATAATTCATAATGGTTTATTGATTCATTTACCTTTATTAGATAATTCTCTTATCAGTAGATGAAGGAGGGGAGACAGGTTAAATATTTATTTTTTTATGCTTTGAGACAATTGAGACATGGATTGTGTATGTGTGCCATTCAGAGGGTGAATGGGCAAGACAACATATTTAAGTGGTTTAAACAGGGTATGGTAGTAGGTGCCAGGCACACCGGTTTGTGTCAAGAACTGCAACGCTGCTGTGTTTTTCCACACTCAACAGTTTCCCGTGTGTATCAGGAATGTTCCACCACCCAAAGGACATCCAGCCAACTTGACACAACAGTAGGAAGCATTGGAGTCAACATGGACCAGCATCCCTGTGGATTCCGTGCCCAGATGAATTGTGGCTGTTCTGAGGGCAAAAGTGGTGGATGGCTCAACTCAATATTAGGAAAGTGTCCTTGATGTACACTCAGTTTATACTGTCTCTTTAAACAGTACGTGTATTACTACGTTATTTTTATGGTTTAGGTAGAGGTCATGATTGTAGATAGTACACACACAGATGAATAGGGGAAACCCATAAGAATCTATCTAGTGGTATTATACATGTATGGAAATGGAAGGAAATGTTTAATTTCTCCGCTCCGCTAGGTGGCAGAAATGATCATGTGGACGTCTTGAACAAGAGCAGCAGAAGCAGTCACAACTTCCTTTGATCTGTCTGTGCAGGGTTGCCATGTTTACCGTTTTGACATTTGGGCAACTTTGAAAACGATGTCACGGGTGAAAATGTATTGGTTGCGGGTTTTTGGGCTACTTCTAAGTTGCACTGCGGTCACCATGGCATTTCTCTTAAATAATAAACACTGGCTGTTGACAAACATTCAGTTGATATACATATTATTCATATTTTATCCAATGGTTGAAATTAAGACCAATCCTCAGTAGCCCATCCCAGCAGGTTATTGGGAAACAAGCACTTCTTACCTCAAATCACCAAACTATTCATGTAGAATAAATGAGTCTGTTAATTTGAACTAAGCAATACACTAAATCGTTCAGTTTACATTTTGCCTAGTCTACTGTAGACTATCTGAAATTAGATGTAGGCCTATAGGCTACCTGCATCTATCTAAGCAAACCATGGCAAGGTTGAATTACAATCATAACCCCAGATTTTAGTCTGTAGCCTATGCCTATTAAAATGACAAGGCAATCTTGCAAATGGTCAATTTACAACGGTTTGTCATCTTAACATCTGGCTTCATAATAACAGCACAATTACCAGAAAATAGTGTTTCTTGCTCAGAGATTTGTAGATCCTCCGTCCCTGCACATTGTCCAACGTTCATCACTCAAACTCTGTGGATTTATCTATAGTTATGCACAAAAGTGATTTATTTACAATTATAAACCAAGTTCGAGCCCTGAATGCTGATTGGCTGAAGGCTGTGGTATAATCAGACCATATAACATATGGGTATGAGAAACACTTTTACATTGGTAACCAGTTTATAATAGCAATAAGGCACCCTGGAAGTTTGTGGTATATGGCCAATAAGGCTTTATCCAGGCACTCTACGTTGCGTGCGTCATGCATAAGAACATATTTAGCATGTAGTTACGTCTATGTTTTTTGTTAATAGGCTAATAACGTTATGGGGAAATGGTTTATTCTATAAACGTGGCAACTCAACTCTTGATGTGAAGAAAAAAAAATTGGCCTCGTTTTCCGGCCCTTTGTTTAGGTTTTCAGTCTTGGGCTGGACATTTTCCATGACCTGGCAACCCTGTGTATGGCTAACAGTGTTTATTACAAACAGGGATCGTAATTATCTCTCAGAGATAAATGTACTAGCTTGTCGGACCAACTCGGATCACTCATACCCGCTGAAGATTGTTGCCTCCGTCTCTACAGGTAGGCTGGCCGTTTCTAGACTTAACAGTTAATGCAGTTGTCTATCCAGGCTGTATCACATCCGGCCGTGGTTGGGAGTCCCATAGGGCGGCGTACAATTTACCCAGCTTCGTCCGGGGTAGGCCGTCATTGTAAATAATAATTTGTTCTTAACTGACTTGCCTAGTTAGAAAAATGTAATATTTTAGGGCTTCCCTTGTGCCCCTTTTCACATAACGTTAGCAGCTAGCTCCTGTAGCTAGCTTCCGACCGGAACATAACCAAACCACGACCAACAACACAAACACATAGACTATACAGCTACAAGTAGCGAGTGGAGTTACAAATGAACTATACTAAACAAGTTAAATGTATTGCCTGTGATCAAATATTTTTCCACACACATAGCTACGTGTAACCTACTGTACTTGGACACCTGCTCCCAACATTTCCCACTCCAATGGCGAATAGACTGAAGCCACACAGGCTTTATTTGCGATCTGCAGGTCTGGATTTTTTTATCTGGTTACATGTACATTGAACATGTTTTGTTATTTCTGTAAAATCGACAGCTTAGATGGTGGTGAATGGGAAAGAATGATTGTTTCCCCCAATTTATGGGCGTGGTCGATGGTAATTTCTTATTATTACTTGAATATAGACTCGGACAGTTCTGCTCATACACACAAAAATATAAACGCAACAAACTGTTGGGACCATGTTTCATTAGCTGAACTATTGTTTACATCACTGTTAGTGAGCATTTCTCCTTAGCCAATATAATCCATCCATTGGACAGGTTTGGCATATCAACTAGCTGATTATGATCATTACACAGGTGCACCTTGTGCTGGGGACAATAAAGGCCAACCGAAAACATGCACTTCTGTCACACAACACCACAGATGTCTCAAGTTTTGAGGGTACGTGCAATTGGCATGCTGACTGCAGGAATGTACACCAGAGCTGTTGCCAGAGAAGTTAATGTTCATTTATCTACCGTAAGCCACCTCCAACTTCATTTTAGAGAATTTGGCAGTGGGTCCAACCGGCCTCACTACCGCAGACCACATGTATGGCGTTTGAGTGGGCAAGCGGTTTGCTGACGTCAACGTGGTGAACAGTGCCCCATGGTGGTGGTGGAGTTATGGTATGGGCAGGCATAAGCTACGGACAACAAAATCAAATCAAAATCAAATCAAATTTTATTTGTCACATACACATGGTTAGCAGATGGTAATGCGAGTGTAGCGAAATGCTTGTGCTTCCAGTTCCGACCATGCAGTAATATCTAACAAGTAATCTAACCTAACAATTTCACAACAACTACCTTATACACACAAGTGTAAAGGAATGAATAAGAATATGTACATAAAAATACATGAATGAGTGATGGCTAAACGCCATAGGCAAGATGCAGTAGATGGTATAGAGTACAGTATATACATATGAGATGAGTAATGTAGGGTATGTAAACAATATATAAAGTGGCATTGTTTAAAGTGGCTAGTGATACGAACGAATTGCATTTTATCGATGGCGATTTGATTGCACAAAAATACTGTGAGAGATCCTGAGGTCCATTGTGATGCCCATTTTTTTTTTTTTAAGGTAATGTTACCAACAGATGCATATCTGTATTCCCAGTCATGTGAAATCCATAGATTAGGGCCTAATGAATTTATTTCAACTGACTGATTTCCTCAAATTAACTGTAATTCCGTATTTGGTAGTGAGTGGAAACACCAAGCAGGTGCTTCACATTTATACATCCACTGAAATATCTGTCTCATTGTTCTTTCTGTGATATGAGTCATAAAACCAGGAAATGGTTTCAATTGTTTTTTCACAATTCATTTCTCCATCTGGGATTTTAGAACTACTTCATAAGGTCTGTGTTTCGTGTAGACTTACCCTGGCGTGACATTTTGATAACAACTGTCTCTTGGACAAGATCACTTTTATCAATAATTAGCATAGCACATTTTGGGTAGTAAATTGAGGTGAATATATTGAGAAAACTCCCCTTGTCCAAGAGAGAATTACAAGGCTATCAAAACGTCAGACCAAGGTAAGCGTACACCAAACACACAATTCATTTGAATGTGAGAAATGAATGGCGGAAAAACCATTGGAACCATTTCCGTGTTTTTATGGCTATTATGATGCGTCCACTGTGGAGGACTATTCCGAACACATCACGTGTGGAGTCGCGGTGCGTGGGTAAAATCACCCGGGAAGCCAAGCCCAACAAAAACATATTACAACCTATGTGTTGTGATGATTGCATTGTTTGCTCTAGAACCTGTTAGTTTATATGCCTTGCCTCTGTGGTCTTAAGGCCAAGACAATAAGAAGACAGTAACAGAATATTCAACCACACCTTTGTTTCATCACAAAACCAGAAAGGAAGTCCAAAAAGCATATTGATTCTAACAAACCCTTACTTGACCTTCAGCATGGTCAAGCAAATGAATGTTCCCCATATTTTCAAACTACTAAACAACTACTGTTTTAGAACCACAGAGAGTTACCGCAAGTCGCAAACAAAACAGGAGCTGCCTCCACTATTCCAGCACCATGTCAACATCATCAAATCACCTGTGCTTAGTCTAAGACGGTGACAATAAAAGGTATTGGAAAAACAATTTAGTCCAATCAACGTAAGCTAAATATGATGTGGCAGTCCATGGTTCTGCTTTGTGTGTGCGTTCATGCAAGTAGAAAAAACACATTGACTCTCCCTACTTCTAGAGAACAATGCCTTCCTCTTATTTTTCCATGTTGATGAAATGGTCTATGACTGTCATACAGTAAACACTTATATTTGTGTTGTCCTGTGCTACCTGGCTAAAATGCTTGCTCGTTAGCCTAACTTCCTTTCATGGACAATGTTAGCTAGTTAACATTAGTCTTCTACATCTAGCTACATATTGAACTTCCATCCTCTCAGTCCAGGGGGACAATGTATGAATTTATGGTTGAATCAGAATCGTCATTATAATCATTGACCAGTATGGAGAATTAAGTAAAACCACAAGTCCAAATCCCCATCTCCATCCATGTCTAATTTAGGAAAGGGCCAATTTTATCTAGCTATCTCGATACCGGAGGACAACAACACAACGAGATGCAACAATTCATGTTGTTTCTGTCAATGACGTATTTCTCTTGATGTGATAGGAGTGAAGCCAAATCCAAACTGGCTTCCCTTGACCCTTTTTTTTTGGTGTGCCAGGACCATTCACAGCTGAACTCACTCAGTGTAGCTCAATGATTATTGGCTACTATTTTATACCTTTTTTATCACGGGAGGCCAAATGCTTGCTGGCATCCTTTGCATTCAGCGACGGCTAGCAACAATGTCATAGTCTTTCTGACCAGACAGCATCAGATAGATGGCCTACACATACAGAGACAGAGGGGCGCTGTTTCGCTTGCTCGGATGCTTTCTCGGGTGAGATACATTCAGCCTCTTGCAAATTGAAGGAAAATTATGACAAGACAAAAGCTAAATCATTTTAAAAGGTTTTTCTTGGTCATTTTTTTTAGGCTGGCTTCCCTTGGCATCCATGAATACACACCACTGTATGTGTCTATACTTAGTTTTAAATGTGTCCACATTGTGTCCAGATTCCCTTTTCCCAAGTTGTATTCAAATGCCAGCATGCATTCTGCAAACAGTGGACTTGGCAAAATATGATTATTACACAACAACAAAAACATGTTGGCAGTAGCTAAATACTATAGCTAACCTCTGGCGCTAACCATCAAGCTAGCAAGTGTAACCGATGTGAAATGGCTAGTTAGTTGGGGCGAGGAGAGGGACGGAAGCTATACTGTTACATTGGTGCCGTGACCCGGATCACTGGTTGCTGCGGAAAGAGGAGGTCAAAAGGGGGGTGAGTGTAACCGATGTGAAATGGCTAGTTAGTTAGCGGTGGTGCGCGCTAATAGCGTTTCCATCGGGTGACGTCACTCGCTCTGAGACCTGAAGTAGTTGTTCCCCTTGCTCTGCAAGGGCCGCAGCTTTTGTTGCGCAATGGGTAACGATGCTTCGTGGGGTGTCAGTTGTTGATGTGTGCAGAGGGTCCCTGGTTCAAGCCCAGGTTGGGGCGAGGAGAGGGATGGAAGCTATACTGTTACACAAGCAAAGCTAAAGCGTTTGCAAATGGTTACCATAACTGTAGCCAAACATTTTTCATTTTAAGTATTAGCTAGCTGGCTAGCATTTGGCAAGCAAACATATTTCTCATACACTAGGAATGTATTCCACAGATAAATAAGAAGAGGCAGGGGTGACAAAAGTAGCTAGCTAGCCAGTGTCAATTCACCCCCACCTGTTGGGCAATCTTTTCCCGCAGTTCTGTTAACGACGGTGAAGGCAAGTGTTCGGCAGGGGGGAGCGAAGGATACTGTAGAGTGTTCAACCATTATTTCATTCAATCTTTATGACAAAATGTTCAATAGAGAATTGCATCAGAAAAACAGTCCAAATTCTATGTCTCTACCATATACAGTGCCTTCGGAAAGTATTCAGACCCCTTGACTTTTTACAAATGTTGTTAGGTTACAGCCTTACTCTAAAATTGATTCAATCATTTTCAAATCTACACACAATACCCCATTAATGACTAAGCAAAAACAGTTTTTTAGAACTGTTTTGTTAGTTTATAAAAAATTAAACAAATATCACATTTGCATAAGTATTCAGACCCTTTACTCAGTACTTTGTTGAAGAACCTTTGGCAGCAATTACAGCCTCGAGTCTTCTTGGGTATGATGCTACAAGCTTGGAACACCTGTATTTGGGGAGTTTCTCCCATTCTTCTCTGCAGAACCTCTTAAGCTCTGAAAGGTTGGATGGAGAGTGTTGCTTCACAGCTATTTTCAGGTCTCTCCAGAGATGTTCAATCGGGTTCAAGTCTGGGCTCTGGATGGGCCACTCAAGGTCATTCAGAAACTTGTCCTGAAGCCACTCCTGTGTTGTCTTGGCTGTGTGCTTTGGGTGATTGTCCTGTTGGAAGGTGAACCTTCGCCCCAGTCTGAGGTCCTGAGTGCTCTGGAGCAGGTTTTCATCTAGGATCTCTCTGTACTCTGCTCTGTTCATCTTTGCCTCGATCCTGACTAGTCTCCCAGTCCCTGCCGCTGAAAAACATCCCCACAGCATGATGCTGCCACCACCATGCTTCACAGTAGAGATGGTGCCAGGTTTCCTCCAGGTGTGACGCTTGGCATTCAGGCCAAATAGTTGAATCTTGGTTTCATCAAACCAGAGAATCTTGTTTCTCATGGTCTGAGAGTCCTTTAGGTGCTTTTTGGCGAACTCCAAGCAGGCTGTCATGTGCCTTTTACTGAGGAGTGGCTTCCATCTGGCCACTCTACCATAAAGGCCTGGTTGGTGTAGTGCTGCAGAGATGGTTGTCCTTCTGGAAGGTTCTCCCATCTCCACAGAGGAACTCTAAAGCTCTGTCAGAGTGGCCATCACTGACCAAGGCCCTTCTCCCCTGATTGCTCAGTTTGGCCGGGCGGCCAGCTCTAGGAAGAACCTTGGCGGTTCCAAACTTGTTCCATTTTAAAAATGATGGAGGCCACAGTGTTCTTGGGGACCTTCAATGCTGCATAAATGTTTTGGTACCCTTCCCCAGATCTGTGCCTCGACACAATCCTGTCTCGGAGTTCTAAGGACAATTCATTCGACCTCATGGCTTGGTTTTTGCTATGACATGCACTGTCAACTGTGGGACCTTATATAGACAGGTGTGTGCCTTTCCAAATCATGTCCAATCAATTGAGTTTACCACAGGTGGACTCCAATCAAGTTGTAGAAACATCTCAAGGATGGTCAATGGAAACAGGAGGCACCTGAGCTCAATTTCGAGTCTCATAGCAAAGGGTCTGAATACTTTTGTAAATAAGGTATTTCTGTTTTTATTTATTTATTTGCAAACATTTCTAAAAACCTGTTTTCATTTTGTCATTATTGGGTATTGTGTGTAGATGGCTGAGGATTTTCGTATTTGAATTTTTTTTCTCATTTTAGAATAAGGCTTTAACGTAACAAAAGGTGGACAGTTCAAGGGGTCTGAATACTTTCTTAAGGCACTGTATGTACAGCAATAGTTGAATAAGATGTACTTGCTAGAATATACTGTACTTATGAAATGGGTAAAACAGTATGTAAACATTATTGAAGTGACCAGTGTTCCATGTCTATGTACTTAGGGCAGCAGCCTCTAAGGTGCAGGGATGAGTAATTGGGTGATAGTCAGCTAGTGACTGTGACTTAAGTTCAGGGCAGGATACTGGATAGAGGCCTGCTAGAGATGGCTATTTAACAGTCTGATGGCCATGAGATAGACGCTGTTTTTCAATCTTTCGGTCCCAGCTTTGATGCACCTGTATGGACCTCACCTTCTGGATAATAGCGGGGTGAACAAGCCGTGGATTCCCTTATTCTGATCTGGTCAATTTGTCTAGTTGATATTCTTCTTTATTCTTACATGTCTCTCCATTACTTCTTACAGATTATGACCAGCTCTGTTTTATAAGAAGACAAGCCATCACAATCACCCACATGGCACCAGCCTAGAGCTGTCTTTAAAGGAGAAGACAAGCCATCACAATCACCCACATGGCACCAGCCTAGAGCTGTCTTTAAAGGAGAAGACAAGCATCACAATCACCCACATGGCACCAGCCTAGAGCTGTCTTTAAAGGAGAAGACAAGCCATCACAATCACCCACATGGCACCAGCCTAGAGCTGTCTTTAAAGGAGAAGACAAGCATCACAATCACCCACATGGCACCAGCCTAGAGCTGTCTTTAAAGGAGAAGACAAGCCATCACAATCACCCACATGGCACCAGCCTAGAGCTGTCTTTATAAGAAGAAGACAAGCATCACAATCACCCACATGGCACCAGCCTAGAGCTGTCTTTAAAGGAGAAGACAAGCCATCACAATCACCCACATGGCACCAGACTAGAGCAATAAGACCCTGGAAGTTTGAAACATTTACTGATATGAAGGCCGTTAGTTTAACAGAACAAGTTTCTCTGCCCAGGTTAAAACTACATCAACTCAAAATGGAGGAAGGAGCTTCTCTGCATAGCGTTAACCTGAATCAACTCAAAATGGAGGAAGGAGATTCTCTGCATAGCGTTAACCTGAATCAATTCAAAATGGAGGAAGGAGATACTCTGCATAGCGTTAACCTGAATCAACTCAAAATGGAGGAAGGAGATTCTCTGCATAGCGTTAACCTGAATCAACTCAAAATGGAGGAAGGAGATTCTCTGCATAGCGTTAACCTGAATCAACTCAAAATGGAGGAAGGAGATTCTCTGCATAGCGTTAACCTGAATAAACTCAAAATGGAGGAAAGAGCTTCTCTGCATAGCGTTAACCTGAATCAACTCAAAATGGAGGAAGGAGATTCTCTGCATAGCGTTAACCTGAATCAACTCAAAATGGAGGAAGGAGATTCTCTGCATAGCGTTAACCTGAATCAACTCAAAATGGAGGAAGGAGATTCTCTGCATAGCGTTAACCTGAATCAACTCAAAATGGAGGAAGGAGATTCTCTGCATAGCGTTAACCTGAATCAACTCAAAATGGAGGAAGGAGATTCTCTGCATAGCGTTAACCTGAATCAACTCAAAATGGAGGAAGGAGATTCTCTGCATAGCGTTAACCTGAATCAACTCAAAATGGAGGAAGGAGATTCTCTGCATAGCGTTAACCTGAATCAACTCAAAATGGAGGAAAGAGCTTCTCTGCATAGCGTTAACCTGAATCAACTCAAAATGGAGGAAAGAGCTTCTCTGCATAGCGTTAACCTGAATCAACTCAAAATGGAGGAAGGAGCTTCTCTGCATAGCGTTAACCTGAATCAACTCAAAATGGAGGAAGGAGCTTCTCTGCATAGCGTTAACCAGAATCAACTCAAAATGGAGGAAGGAGCTTCTCTGCATAGCGTTAACCAGAATCAACTCAAAATGGAGGAAGGAGATTCTCTGCATAGCGTTAACTTGAATCAACTCAAAATGTCCGCTGCTGTTTCTTTACCCATCTTGAGACTCTACAGACTGACAAAGGATCAACTGTCTCTCTGTGATCCTAGACTTGACCAGAACAACCCGAAGAACAACAATCCAGGCAGAAAACCAACGAAGAAGAAAAACACCACCACCAGCAGAGGAAAGAAAAAATCCACAAGAAATGGACACAACTCTGCTGACAACAAAAACATTTTTAGCCAGGTATCACTAGTGTCTAGACATCAGCACTGCCCGAAGGGAAGCAAAAATAAACCCAGGATAATTCTCAAACTCTCCCGCTCCATCTTGAGGCCTGACGCAGCAAAACAAGAGGTAGGTTTAAACTTGTGGCTTTTAAATGGAAATGTAATTGAGATCTTTTATAGCGTTTGTATCTGTCTGTGTGAATCTTGCAGCTACAGTTCATTCTGAAAGTATTCAGACCCCTTGACTTTTTCCACATTTTGTGACGTTACAGCCTCATTCTAAAGTGTATTAAGTAAAAAATGTTCATCAATCTACACACGATACCCCATAATGACAAAGCAAAACAGGTTTTTAGAAATGTTTACAAAAGTATTCAGAACCTTTGCTACGAGACTCAAAATTGTGCTCAGTTCCATTCTGTTTCCATTGATCATCCTTGATATGTTTCTACAACTTGATTGGAGTCCACCTGTGGTAAATTCAACTGATTGGCCATTATTTGGAAAGGCACACACCTGTCTATATAAGGTCCTACAGTTGACAGTGCATGTCAGAGATAAAACCAAGCCATGAGGTCAAAGGAATTGTCCGTAGAGCTCCGAGAGGATCGTGTCGAGGCACAGATCTGAGGAATGGTACCAAAAAATGTCTGCAGCATTGAAGGTCCCCAAGAACACAGTTGCCTCCATCATTTTAAAATGAAAGAAGTTTGGAACCATCAAGAGTCCTGACCAAGAACCCGATGGTCACTCTGTCAGAGCTCCAGAGTTCCTCTGTGGAGATGGAAGAACCTTCCAGAAGGACAACCGTCTCTGCAGCACTCCACCAACCAGGCCTTTATGGTAGAGTGGCCAGATGGAAGCCACTCCTCAGTAAAAGGCACATGACAGGCCGCTTGGAGTTTGTCAAAAGGCACCTAAAGGACTCTGACCATGAGAAACAAGATTCTCTGGTCTGATGAAACGAAGATTCAACTATTTTGGCCTGAATGCCAAGTGTCACACCTGGAGGAAACCTGGCACCATCCCTACTGTGAAGCATGGTGGTGGCAGCATCATACTGTGGAGATGTTTTTCAACGGCAGGGACTGGGAGACTAGTCAGGATCAAGGCAAAGATGAACAGAGCAAAGTACAGAGAGATCCTTGATGAAAACCTGCTCCAGAGCACTCAGGACCTCAGACTGGGGTGAAGGTGCTTCAATAAAGTACTGAGTAAAGAATCTGAATACTTACGTAAATGTGATATTTAAGTTTTTAATTTTTTATACATTTGCAAACATTTAAAAATGTAATTATGGGGTATTGTGTGTAGATTTAGTGGGGAAAAATCTATTTAATCAATTTTAGAATAAGGCTAATGTAACAATGTGGAAAAAGTGTGGGGGTCTGAATATGTCCGAGTGCACTGTATATATTTACTAGATATCTTGACGTATCTTACTATCGCTTAAGTTTCCTCTGGGAAAATAAAGCTCTTATTCTAAACCAGGTGAAACAAGAGATGGACGAGCTGCCTATCGGTACAAGAAGTGATGAACACTGGTTGAACTCTGTGAAGCCAGAGAGCTACGACCCAGAGATGGGTAACACCAGGGGACCTACAGAGAGCGACCCCAGGACAGATGCACATCACTTGGGTATCAAGACGAAGGATGCCCCCCTGTACCGCCAGGATGATGGGAGGCAGCTGCAGTCTACCGTTCAGCCATTCAATCCGGCTGCGTTGCGTTCTGACCTGGAATGTTGGCCTCATAACCAGAAGGTCCCCAGGTTCCCGTGTCCAGACTGCGGCCAGAAGTTCTTCTCCAAAATTCAGTTTAAGTTTCATTCCCGGAGCCACACACAGTACCGGCCGTACTCCTGTGAGGTGTGCCATAAAACGTTCTCCCGGAAAGGCAGTCTAGACGAGCACCGACCAATACACGAGTTGGAGCGCCCCTTCGCCTGCCTCCAATGCGGCAGGACCTTCACATTCAAATCCAACCTGACCCGGCACATGCGGTTCCACAGCGATGCACGGCCCTACGTCTGCCCCCAGTGCGGCCAAAGCTTCAAGATCTCCGACCACCTGAAGAGCCACATGACGGCCCACAGTGGGAATAAACCGTATGTGTGCCCGGAGTGCGGCCAGAGTTTTGTCCGTTACATTAGTCTGAAGTATCATCGGCTGAGCCACACCGGCGAGCGCCCGCTGTCCTGCCCAGAGTGTCCCATGACCTTTGCCCGGCCGCACACCCTTATGATCCACCAGCGACAACACAGCAGGAAAACGCTATTCTCTTGCCAGGACTGTGGGAAGCAGTTCAAACAGGGGTACCAATTGAAAGACCACGTTACAATGAAACACACAGGGGAGAAACCATACAAATGCTCCGAGTGTGACAAGTGCTTCATCACTTCGGCATCCCCGTAAAGTGCACATGGTTGTCCACACAGGAGAGAAGCCGTACCAAATGCACAGACGTGCTGTAGGAGCTACAGTCAGAGTGGGTCCCTGAAGAGGCACAGGTGTGAGCAGCAAACCAAGTGAGAGGAACCTCGGGGCTACGCCCCAAATGGCACCCTATTCTCTAAATTGTGCACTAGGGCCCATAGGATTCTGGTCAAAAGTAGAGCACTGAATAGGGTGCCATTTGGCACACAGCCCCAGTGTTCTGAGTGTAGGAACTGGAGAGAACTGGAGAGTGGGTCCTTAAAGCAGTACAGCTGTAAGCAGCCACGTAGGTGAGAGGGTTCTCAAGTGTTTTGACTAGGGGAACTGGACTATACAGACACTGAGCTGCGTTCCCTATTCCCTAAAATAGTGCACTACTTTATGACCAAATAAACCTACAGCTCTGATCAAAAGTAGTGTCGTTTCCCCCTCTCCGTGTTACTGTTTCCCCCTCTCCGTGTTACTGTTTCCCCCTCTCCGTGTTACTGTTTCCCCCTCCCCGTGTTACTGTTTCCCCCTCCCCGTGTTACTGTTTCCCCCTCTCCGTTTACCCCTCCCCGTGTTACTGTTTACCCCTCTCCGTTTCCCCCTCCCCGTGTTACTGTTTCCCCCTCTCCGTGTTACTGTTTCCCCCTCCCCGTGTCACTGTTTCCCCCTCCCCGTGCCACTGTTTCCCCCTCTCCGTGTTACCGTTTCCCCCTCCCCGTGTTACTGTTTCCCCCTCCCCGTGTTACTGTTTCCCCCTCCCCGTGTCACTGTTTCCCCCTCCCCGTGCCACTGTTTCCCCCTCTCCGTGTTACCGTTTCCCCCTCCCCGTGTTACTGTTTCCCCCTCCCCGTGTTACTGTTTCCCCCTCCCCGTGTTACTGTTTCCCCCTCCCCGTGTCACTGTTTCCCCCTCCCCGTGTCACTGTTTCCCCCTCCCCGTGCCACTGTTTCCCCCTCTCCGTGTTACCGTTTCCCCCTCCCCGTGTTACTGTTTCCCATCTCCCCGTGTTACCGTTTCCCCCTCCCCGTGTTACTGTTTCCCCCTCCCCGTGTTACTGTTTCCCCCTCCCCGTGCCACTGTTTCCCCCTCCCCGTGCCACCGTTTCCCCCTCCCCGTGTTACCGTTTCCCCCTCCCCGTGTTACTGTTTCCCCCTCCCCGTGTTACTGTTTCCCCCTCTCCGTTTCCCCCTCTCCGTGTTACTGTTTCCCCCTCTCCGTGTTACCGTTTCCCCCTCTCCGTGTTACTGTTTCCCCCTCTCCGTGTTACCGTTTCCCCCTCCCCGTGTTACCATTTCCCCCTCCCCGTGTTACCGTTTCCCCCTCTCCGTTTCCCCCTCCCCGTGTTACTGTTTCCCCCTCTCCGTTTCCCCCTCCCCGTGTTACTGTTTACCCCTCTCCGTTTCCCCCTCCCGTGTTACTGTTTCCCCCTCTCCGTGTTACTGTTTCCCCCTCTCCGTTTCCCCCTCCCCGTGTTACTGTTTCCCCCTCTCCGTGTTACCGTTTCCCCCTCCCCGTGTTACCGTTTCCCCCTCCCCGTGTTACCGTTTCCCCCTCCCCGTGTTACCGTTTCCCCCTCTCCGTTTACCCCTCCCCGTGTTACTGTTTACCCCTCTCCGTTTCCCCCTCCCCGTGTTACTGTTTACCCCTCTCCGTTTACCCCTCCCCGTGTTACTGTTTACCCCTCTCCGTTTCCCCCTCCCCGTGTTACTGTTTCCCCCTCCCCGTGTTACTGTTTCCCCCTCCCTGTGTTACTGTTTCCACCTCTCCGTGTTACTGTTTCCCTTCCTCTCTTTGCAGAATAAAAATGTAGTGCACTACAGGAAATAGGATGCCATTTCAAAACACAAAACACACTTCATTGTTCCTCTGAAGTGTTTCTAAAAGAGAATCAACTTGTCCCTTATTTGTAACACTTCCACTTGATATTGTTGTGTTGTGACGAAAAGCCCACTAGTCTTAGAGCCTGCCTTCTGTGAGTCTCCCTATAAATTAGAGGACGTACTAAACATAAATGAGATCAAGTTCTCCAAGGCGAGGCCACGCCCGTTGGACAAATGATCTAATCTCCTTGGAAACCAAAAGACCGATCAAGGAAGTCTTATCCTACTTAGACAGAAGAGTTTCCAGAGAGGACCCGGCGGAGCGCGCTGTTGCTCATTCAAGACCACGGACTGAGTTCGCAATACATCCTGCGGGGTCAGAGAAATAATTACATTAACTCTAATAGACTTTAGGTCTACTTCCCTGGACTGATAATACACTGAACAAAAATATAAATGCAACATGTAATGTTTCATGAGCTGAAATAAAGATCCCAATTTTTCATATGCACAGAAAGCTTATTTCTCTCAAATGTTGTGCACAGATTTGTTACATCCCTGTTAGTGAGCATTTCTACTTTGCCAAGATAATCCATCCACCTGACAGATGTGGCCTATCAAGAAGCTGATGAAACAGCATGATCATTACACAGGTGCACCTTATGCTGGGGACAATAAAAGGCCACTCTTAAAATGTGCCCTTTTGTCCCACAACACAGATGTCTCAAGTTTTGAGGGCTTGTGCAATCGACATGCTGACTGCAGGAATGTCCATCAGAGCTGTTGCCAGATAGAGAAATTAACATTCAATTACCATAAGCCACCTCCGTCGTTTTAGAAAATGTTACAGTACGCGTAACCAGCCTCACAACCGCAGACCACGTGCATGGCATCATGTGGGTGAGCGGTTTGCTGATGTCAACGTTGTGAACAGAGTGCCCCGTGATGGCGGTAGGGTTATGATAAGGGCAGGCAAGCTATGGACAAATGCAAGTGTGTTCGTTATCTTCATGCACAGATATACCGTGATGAGATCCTGACGCCCATTGTCATTCCATTCATCTGTCACCATCACCTCCTGTTTCAGCATGTTAACGCACAGCCTTATGTCGCAAGGATCTGTACACAATTCCTGGAAGCTGAACATTTCCCAGTTCTTCCATAGCCTGCATACTCACCAGACATGTCACCCATTGAGCATGTTTGGGATGCTCTGGATCGACGTGTCCGACAGCATGTTTCAGTTTCTGCCAATATCAAGCAACTTCGCAGCCATTGAAGAGTAGTGGGACAACATTCCACAGGCCACAATCAACAACCTGATCAACTCTATGTGAAGGAGATGTGTCACGCAGCAGGAGGCAAATGGTGGTCCTACCAGATAATGTTTCTCATCCATCCAGGCCCCTACCTTTTTTTAAAGGTATTTCTATTCCCAGTCATGTGAAATCCATAGATTATGGCCCAATTAATTTATTTCAATGGACTGATTTCCTTATATTAACTGTAACTCAGTAAAATATTAGAAATTGTTGCATGTTGCGTTTTATATTTTTGTTCAGTAAAAGAACCAAGAGAGGAAGACGTGGGTATCACTCCTTTGGCTGTGAGCTATTTCCAGCCCCCTGGCCTCAGCTCTACGAGAGGGAGAGAGAGACCACCATCCTCCAAGCACTTATCCCATCCTGACGGAATCCCACTGAGAGGCAACATCGACATACAATGAATTTCCCTGTTGCATTATTCCTATTCTATGAAAGTGGCGTTGTGTGTGTGTAAGACGGCAGGACTAATTTACCAACCCATGATCCATACTGTCTCTGCATTGTCCACATTCAGATGTGAACTGATAGCCTGGGCCCACTGGTGATTTCTGGGTGACAAAACTATCATTTCACGGTTGTGAAAGCATGTGTTGGTGGAGCCTCTCATATTTCCCTCTCAATTGATAAGACTCATCTCGTCCTCAAAAGTCTTGTGAATGTATGTACCGTTGTATTTGCTGAGTTGGGTACGGAAGTTAATTTATATTGACCTGTGGAGATTGTCCCCTAGACAACTGTGCTGTATCTTGTACACCCTGCCTCTATATTGTATCTGTTAACTACTGAATTTTCCAACTTATTTAGTCTAGTAAATAAAACCTTGAATGAATTATTTGTGGTATTGAGTTAATTTGCAAGACATTGGGTTCTTGGAAGTTTCAGAGCTCGACAACCGTTCAGAATGAGAACATAGTCAATTGACTGTTGATTAACACTATAGTTGATAGAGGATTAGATGGTATACCGGTTAATGATAACTACTGATCGAGTTAATTCAGTCTCTATATTAAAACCCTTAATGGTGCCCCTCTTAGATTAATTTGGATAGGACTACCTAATTAAATAAATTACATCAAATAATATTGAATATCTATAGCCAGAAGTCATAACAGTTGCAATATGTACACATGGAAATACAGTGATTTATTGAAGCTAAGTATTCCAATACAATGCATTAGTTTCACTTATTTTACCTCTCCTTTCTCCACCTCCCTTACTCAGAGAGCAGACATGAATTACTGAATTACTGCATGTAATAATAAATTGCAACAATGTTGTCGAGGTTGGAGGGGCAGACAGCAAGATGTATGCAAACCCCCACTGTTGCAAACCAAATGCTGGGCTAGAAGCAATGGGAAATAATGTCTAGGTGCTTTTTCCCCAAGTGGAGATAAAGTTTATGAATTGCCTGGCTACACTGATGGGAGGGGACAGTGGATACGTGTCTTCCATACTCTTATCACCTTTGGACTCTTAATCAATAGTCTTGTGATGATAAGGACCAATGAATAACAAATGGTTCAACTGCACTTATGACACCTGAAGGAGCGTCCGTATATTGTTAGATTGGAGAGATTCTACATTAAATCGAAGAAACCCTCAGATAAAAGGTCAGAAAATAGCTTGAAACTAAACAGGAAGTTACCAACGTATACTATGCCACAGGAGGTTGGTGGCATCTTAATTCGGGAGGACGGGCTCGTGGTAATGGCTGGAGCTGAATCAATGGAATGGTATCCAATACATAAAACACATGGTTTGATGCCGTTCCATTTATGCCGTTCCAGACATTATTATGAGCCATCCTCCCCTCAGCAGCCTCCACTGGACTATGCGTATTGATTGACAGGGTTACATGTAATACAAATCAAATTTTATGCACCCGTGTTGAGGGCCACCGTGGCAGATGTGTTGTTGCCTAACCTCACCACCTGGGGACATCCCATCAGGAAGTCCAGTTGTTGAGGGAGGTTTTCAGTCCCAGGGTCCTTAGCTTAGTGATGAGCTTGGAGGGCACTATAGTGTTGAACGCTGAGCTGTGGTCAATGAACAACATTCTCATGTTGGTGTTCCTTTTGTCCAAGTGGAAAGGACAGTGTGGCGTGCAGTAGAGATTGAGTCATTTGTGGATCTGTTGAGGTGGTATCCGAATTGGAGTGGGTCCAAAGTGTCTTGGATAATGGTGTTGATGTGAGCCATGACAAGCCTTTCAAAACATTTCATGGCTATAGATGTGAATGCTACTGGGCAATAGTAATTTAGGTTACCTTTTTTGGGCATAGGGACTATGGTGGTTTGCTTGAAACATGTAGGTATTTCAGACTGGGTCAGAGAGAGGTTGAAAGTTAAGATTCTTGCAAGCTGCATGCTCTGAGTACATGTCCTTGTAATCCGTCTGGCCTTGCGGCCTTGTGAATGTTAATCTGTTTAAAGGTCTTACATCAGCTACGGATGTGATCAAACAGTCGTTCCGAACATGCATGGTTCAGTGTTGCTTGCCTTGAAGTGAGCATAGAAGGCATTTGGCTCATCTGGCCGGCTCGCGTCACTGGGCAGCTCGCGGCTGGGTTTCCCTTTATAATCCGTGATAGTTTGCAAGCCCTGCCACATCCGACGAGCATCAAAGCTGGTGTAGCAGGATTCGATCTTAATCCTGCATTGACGTTTGTCTGTTTGATGGTTTGTCGGAGGACATAGCAGATTTTCTTATAATCGTCTGGGTTAGTGTCCCACTTCTTGAAAGCGGGAGCTCTGGTTTTTAGCTCAGTGCGTATGTTGCCTGTAATCCAGGGCTTCTGGTTGAAATATGTACCTGTATGGTCACTGTGAGGACAACGTTGTCGATGTACTTGTTAATGAAGTCGGTGACTGATGTGGTTAACTCCTCAATGCCATTGGATGAGACCTGGAACATATTCCAGTCTGGGCTAGCAAAACAGTCCTGTAGCTTAACATCTGCTTCATCGGACCACTTCCGTATTGAGCGCATCACTGGTACTTCCTGTTTGAGTTTTTGCCTGTAAGCAGGATTCAGGAGGATAGAGTTATGGTAGTATTTGCCAAATGGAGGGCGAGGGAGAGCTTGTATGCGTCTCTGTGTGTGGAGTAAAGATGGTCTAGAGTTTTTTTCGCTTCTAGTTGAACACGTGACATGCTGTTACAAATTAGATTAAACTAATTTCAGTTTTCCTGCATTAATAACAAAGTAATATGACTTGTTTGACTTGAGGTACTGGGCCTAGCCTGAAAAGACACCTTGAGACCCTCCCATATACATAGTTAGGGGTCAGAATGGTACGGCTGTATGAAAGTAATGGATTACATCAGAATGGTACAGCTGCATGAAAGTAGTGGATTACATCAGGAAGTATGATTTTGTTGACTTTGTTGCATCAATCCCTAGTGTTGTGGAAAATTACAGAATTAGTCAATCTATCCCATGTTTTACTGCTTAAAGATCAGTCTCGTTATATGCTAGTGTTTTTCTAACCTGATACAAACTTGTCTTTGTGTGACTTAGTCATAAGACTGGGCGTATAGCTAAGATCTGTTAGGTGCGACCGCAGCATGTGAGACATCCCGTGAGTTAACTATCTGCAGGAAGTCAGCTGTGTGGGACCTTGCAAGAAGGAGGAGCACATTATAGTGTGAACTGTGACAAAACGCAGTTATACGGTTGAGCCCTCGTGCTATCTTAATATGCACAGACAAACCAATAGCCTTTTACACTATGTTCCGCCCCTGTTTCCACACATCTGCTAAGTTACCACGTAGACAAGAGGTTGTACTTTTTCTCAAAAAAAAAAAAAAAAAAAGACCCGACTATGTTTGTTAAGCTTTCAACTCTAAACCGTTCTTGGTAATGGTTGATTGCTTCATTTGTGCAAATCTTATAATAAAGTCGTTGTAAGAGGAATCTGCAGTCTCTCTTTTTCTATAGAATTGCTACCACACTAGTTAGACATAACCTTGTTTGGTAGCTGTTGACTCCTAAAGTTCAGTAACATAACAAATCTGTCTGACCATGTTTTTTTATTAACATTAGAGAGAAAGTGAGCACATTTTCAACCCCAAAACAGACACTTTATTAAAAAAAAAATGTGTGAATGTGCACAATCATGAACAGCAGTAAGTTATGTGAGTCTGTTGTACTGAATCCAGGGCTCCCGAGTGGCGCAGCAGTCTAAGGCACTGCATCTCAGTGCTAGAGGTGTCACTACAGACCCTGGTTCGATTCCAGGCTGTATCACAACCGGCCGTGATTGGGAGTCACAACTGGTCTATACATGGACGTCAGGCTCAGTTGGTTCTGGATCCCTCTGGTAACAACACAGAAGTTTTATTAATTTACATGTGGGTCTATGTTGCTTATGGTGATAAACACTTGAGAAAACAGCACCAACGTATCAGACCAGCCTTGAACTGTATTGGTTAATTTATGGACTCTTTCTCTTAGACATAACGTCAGAACCCTTAGTGGATTTGGCTATTTCAGCCACACCTGCTGCTGACAGGTGTATAATATTTTGCACACAACCATGCAATCTCCATAGACAAACATTCGGAGTAGAGTGGCCTTACTGAAGAGCTCAGTGACTTACAACGTGGCCACCTGTGTCAAAGGATGCCACCTTTCCAACAAGTCAGTTCGTCAAATTTCTTCCCTGCTAGAGCTGTCCCGGTCAACTAAGTGCTGTTATAGTTAAGTGGAAACATCTAGGAGCAACAACGGCTCAGCAGCAAAGTGGTAGGCCACACAAGCTCACAGAACAAAACCCCTGAGTGCTGAAGGGCGTAGCGCGTAAAAATCGTCTGTCCTCGGTTGCAACACTCACTACTGAGTTCCAAACTGCCTCTGGAAGCAACGTCAGCACAAGAACTGTTCCGCAGGAGCCTCATGAAATAGCAGAGCAGCCGCACACAATCCTAAGATCCCCATGCGGAATGCCAAGCATCGGCTGGAGTGGTGTAAAGCTCGCCACCATTGGACTCTGGAGCAGTGGAAACGCATTCTCTGGAGTAATGAATCACGCTTCACCATCTGGCAGTCCGACGGACGAATCTGGATTTGGCATATGCCAGGAGAACGCTACCTGACCCAATGCATTGTGCCAACTGTAAAGTTTGGTGGAGGAGGAATAATGGTCTCGGTCTGTTTTTCATGGTTCGGGCTAGGCCCCTTAGCGTTAAGATTTCCCTTCACTGGAACTATAGCATACAATGACATTCTAGACAATTCTGTGCTTTCAACTTTGTGGCAACAGTTTGGGGAAAGCCATTTCCTGTTTCAGCATGACAATGCCCCCGTGCACAGAGTGTTGATTTTGTCCACCCACACCAGATGCAATCAGGAGACGCAGGTTGAAATATCAAAACAAACTCTGAACCAACTAGATTAATTTGGGGACAGGTCGAATTTAGCTAGCTTGCTGTTGCTAGCTAATTTGTCCTGGGATATAAACATTGGGTTGTTATTTTACCTTAAATACACAAGGTCCTCTACTCTGACAATTAATCCACAGATAAAAGGCTAAACCGAGTTAGTTTCTAGAAATCTCTCCTCCTTCAGGCTTCTTCTTCTTTGGACTTTATATGGCAGTTGGCACACAACTTTAAGGTGCATTACCACCACCAACTGGACTGGAGTGTGGACCTCAGTTCATCTTTCAATCACCCACGTGGGTATATGCTCCTAAAAACCAATGAGATGGGAGAGGCGGGACTTGCAGCGTATCAAGCGTGACAAATAGAATCAAGTTCTATTTTAGCGCCTGGCTACGCAGACGCTCATTGACTCACGCAAGCAGTGTGGGTGCAATGATTGAATTGTATGTGTACATTTATTTTGCAACGCTCACACGTTACATGCTGACCACACTGCTTGTGCACCATAGCACGCATTCATACCTTAATAGAAAATGACTCAAGTAAAAGTGAGTCACCCAGTAAAATACTACTTGAGTAAAAGTCAAAGTATTTGGTTTTAAATACACTTAAGTATCAAATGTAATTACAAAAATATACTTAAGTTTAAAAGTATAAATCATTTCAAATTACTTCTATTAGGCAATCAAACAGCACAATTTTCTTTATTTTATTTATTTATGGCTAGCCAGGGGCACACTCCAACACTCAGACATCATTTACAAATGAAGAATTAGTGTTTAGTGAGTCCTCCAGATCAGAGGCAGTAGAGATGACCAGGTGTGTGAATTGAACCGTTTTCCTGTCCTGCTAAGTATTCAAAATGTAACGAGTACTTCTGGGTGTCAGGGAAAATGTATGGAGTAAAAAGTACATCATTGTCTTTAGGAATGTAGTGAAGTAAAAGTAGTCAAAAATATAAATAGTAAAGTACAGATACTTTAAAGTACTACTGAAGTTGTTTTTTGGGTATCTGTACTTAAGTACTTTACACCGCTGGTTAATTCACTGCATACATTAAGTTTGGAGCTGTATACAAATCGTCAGTTTTATCAAATACATTTCTAAGTAAGAATTAAAAAGTTTAAAAGTGTTAAATTATAATAATTGAATTAAGGGCAGGACATAGGCACTTGATCACGTATCAAAAACTATTTGGAATGTGATTTTCTTCTTATGGTCATGATCGTACAGGTAAATACACACAACTTCTCATCCAATAGAGGCAACCAATAAAGCACAATTGATCAATATGAAAGGGATCAATAATTGATCAAGCAAATGTATATAATATATTATATGTATTAATGTGTATAAGAAGAACATTTAAAACCAAAGTTGCAATAGTGGAAGTATCTCCCCAGTCTAAGAATATTTGACACGTCCCATACCAGCTAGAGCCCTAACGCCTATGTAAATCAAATCAAAACATTAGATGGGTATTAGACATACAGTAATATCTCTGGACAGGCTAAGTGCTATTTACTCCATATTGCTTACACCTATCCACACACACACTGACTCAGATGTCAAGGGTTTCCCAATCCTGGTCCAGGGGACCCAAGGCGGTGCACACGTTTTGTTTTTAGCTTAATTCAACTAATCAACTTATCAAGCATTTGGTTGAGTCAGGTTCGTGAGTGCAAAAACAAAAATGTGCCCCCCTTAGGGTCCGCAGGACCAGGATTGGGACACACTGGGGTAGGGGCCTGGAAAGGATTTGGAATTTTGATTTGGAACACAAACAGGAAGTTAAGTGCTGAGGGGGTGGGGCTTCTTTCCTTACATCACTTCCTGAGAAGTGATTTCCCCTCCTCCTGTTCCTCTGTGTACGTTGGCTCTGAAGGGGTTAACACACAGAGCAAACGTGTTAAAACAGACCCAGGATAAAGGTAGTGTGTTCTAGCTGTTCCTGTAAACTTCCAGTCATTGTGCTAACGCTAGTTAGCAATGGGCCAGAAACTACCTTCAACTAACTTCAAACTGCACACAGAGACATTCAAATGTCCATTAGTGAAAGAAACCACAAAACCTACTCTAGACTTGATCAGTGTCTACAGATAACTTCAACAACATGAAAGTCATTATAAAAGCTACAAGATGAAACCGATCACACAGCAGCATATTCAAAGTGGAAAAGCATAAGAGATCGGTTCTCATACTTGGTTAAAAAACAGGGGGTTGACAACCTGTCAACTGCTTGACAGCCAATCAATGGGTAAGGTGGAGGGACATTCATGGCCACCGCTGTACCCCGATTGGTCCAGATCCATACCAATCATTCTGATTTCATTGTCAGTGTCCGTTGACTCGAGTGTAATTGCTGCAATCAGCAGGGATTGGTTCAGGACAGCATAAAAAAATATATATATCACTGTTCTCGTCCGTGATTTGTTGGTTGTGGTGTCAGTCACTGAGCGTTACCCGATAGGATGGTTAGTGCCGCCTCCACACTGGCGGTGTGTCTAAGATCCGGCAGATCTGCTGCCAACAGGACCTCCAAGACCGAATACTGAGAGAGAGACAGAGTGAAGAGAGAGAGAGATGCAATCAGTCTGATTATACTTCATCATTGGTAGTCAACCAATGTACCTGCAGGCCAGAACACACCCAGTCAGTCAGTCAGTCAGTACCTGCAGGCCAGAACACACCCAGTCAGTCAGTCAGTCAGTACCTGCAGGCCTGAACACACCCAGTCAGTCAGTCAGTCAGTACCTGCAGGCCAGAACACACCCAGTCAGTACCTGCAGGCCAGAACACACCCAGTCAGTCAGTCAGTCAGTACCTGCAGGCCAGAACACACCCAGTCAGTCAGTCAGTCAGTACCTGCAGGCCAGAACACACCCAGTCAGTCAGTCAGTACCTGCAGGCCAGAACACACCCGGTCAGTACCTGCAGGCCAGAACACACCCGGTCAGTACCTGCAGGCCAGAACACACCCGGTCAGTACCTGCAGGCCAGAACACACCCGGTCAGTACCTGCAGGCCAGAACACACCCAGTCAGTACCTGCAGGCCAGAACACACCCGGTCAGTACCTGCAGGCCAGAACACACCCAGTCAGTCAGTCAGTCAGTACCTGCAGGCCAGAACACACCCAGTCAGTCAGTCAGTCAGTACCTGCAGGCCAGAACACACCCAGTCAGTCAGTCAGTACCTGCAGGCCAGAACACACCCAGTCAGTCAGTCAGTCAGTACCTGCAGGCCAGAGAAGATGAGTCCGACCCCTCGTAGTCAGAACACACCCAGTCAGTCAGTCAGTCAGTCAGTACCTGCAGGCCAGAACACACCCAGTCAGTCAGTCAGTACCTGCAGGCCAGAACACACCCAGTCAGTCAGTCAGTCAGTACCTGCAGGCCAGAACACACCCAGTCAGTCAGTCAGTCAGTCAGTACCTGCAGGCCAGAGAAGATGAGTCCGACCCCTCGTAGTTTGAACTGTCGTAGCAGGTCCCTGAGCTCGTTGACAACTGTATAGTCTACAGTATTGACATGATGACAGTCAAGGACCACTGACCTAGGAGGAGAGGCTGAGGGAGACAGGGAGGGGGGAGAGGAGAAGGGGGGGGGGGCAAGCACAAGAGGAGGACAGATTAGTCTCCCTACGCAGACGGATTGCCTCCCACATTAACAATGTTCCAGCATTCCAGAATACACATTCTCTTACCCTGTAGTGCCTGAGTGTATAGGACAGTGTTGAGGTACTCTGTCGAGGGGAAACTAAGTCCACTATCTAACTCCATCACCAGAACACCATGATCACACACCTGTACACACAGAGAGAACACACACCTGTTACACACACACACACACACACCTGTACACACAGAGAGAACACACACCTGTTACACACACACACACACACACACGTACACACACACAGAGAGAACACACACCTGTTACACACACACACACACACACCTGTACACACAGAGAGAACACACACCTGTTACACACACACACCTGTACACACAGAGAGAACACACACCTGTTACACACACACACCTGTACACACAGAGAGAACACACACCTGTTACACACACACACACCTGTACACACAGAGAGAACACACACCTGTTACACACACACACCTGTACACACAGAGAGAACACACACCTGTTACACACACACACACCTGTACACACAGAGAGAACACACACCTGTTACACACACACACCTGTACACACAGAGAGAACACACACCTGTTACACACACACACCTGTACACACAGAGAGAACACACACCTGTTACACACACACACACCTGTACACACAGAGAGAACACACACCTGTTACACACACACACACACACACGTACACACAGAGAGAACACACACCTGTTACACACACACACACACACACGTACACACAGAGAGAACACACATCTGTTACACACACACACACACCTGTACACACAGAGAGAACACACACCTGTTACACACACACACACCTGTACACACAGAGAGAACACACACCTGTTACACACACACACACCTGTACACACAGAGAGAACACACACCTGTTACACACACACACACGTACACACAGAGAGAACACACACCTGTTACACACACACACACACACACCTGTACACACAGAGAGAACACACACCTACACACCTGTTACACAGACACCTGTTACACACACACACACACACACCTGTACACACAGAGAGAACACACACCTGTTACACACACACACACGTACACACAGAGAGAACACACACCTGTTACACACACACACACACACACACACACACGTACACACAGAGAGAACACACACCTACACACCTGTTACACAGACACCTGTTACACACACACACACCTGTACACACAGAGAGAACACACACACACACACGCTCACATACACACAAATGAATGCATGCACACATGCGCGCGCGCGCGCACACACACACTACCTTTATGCTGGGCCTGGCTACATTGTAGAGCAGCATGAGTCCAGAAACAACTACACCTCCCACAATGCCGTACTGCACCTCCCAGAAACTCAACAGGAAGGTGGTCAGGAACGGCACCAGGTCAAGCTCTGAGACACACACACACACACACACACACACACACACACACACACACACACACACACACACACACACACACACACACACACACAGATTTGAAAACACACACATAGATTTGAAACACACACGACACACAAATATGTAAAAACTGAGAGACAAACACATACAAACAGATTTAAAAACACACACACACACACGCACTACTTACTGCGTATCCTCCAGAACTGTATGACGACACGGTAGTCGACCATGGGAGCCACAGCACAGATGATGACTGCTGCCAGAGAGGCTTTCGGGATGTAGTAGAATGCTGGCATCAGGAAGGCCAGGGACAACAGCACTACCACACCTCAACACCAGACAGATACCACACATTAATTACAGTATACTAACTACTACACAATACCACACCTCAACACCAGTGGGCGTCAGACACTACACAATAATTACAGTGTACTGCAGTATTATACAGTAAACTATACTACTAGTCTAAAATCGTGGCCAAAAGTTGAGAATGACACAAATATGAATTTTCACAAAGTCTGCTGCCTCAGTTTGTATGATGGCAATTTGCATATACTCCAGAATCTTATGAAGAGTGATCAGATGAATTGCAATTAATTGCAAAGTCCCTCTTTGCCATGCAAATGAACTGAATCCCCCAAAAACATTTCCACTGCATTTCAGCCCTGCCACAAAAGGACCAGCTGACATCATGTCAGTGATTCTCTCGTTAACTTGTTGGGGCCAGGGGGCAGTATTTGCACGGCCGGATAAAAAACGTACCCGATTTAATCTGGTTACTACTCCTGCCCAGTAACTAGAATATGCATATAATTAGTAGATTTGGATAGAAAACACTAAAGTTTCTAAAACTGTTTGAATGGTGTCTGTGAGTATAACAGAACTCATATGGCAGGCCAAAACCTGAGAAGATTCCATGCAGGAAGTGGAAATCTGATTTGTGGAATCACCTTCAACACTTTGCCTATGAAACACACCGTGAGTTAGGATTCATTTAGCACTTCCTAAGGCTTTCACTAGATGTCAACAGTCTTTACAAAGTGGTTTGAGTCTTCTCCGGTAAAAACTGACGGAACGAGAGGCCTGGAAAGCTGGTCATAGGGGGAGGGCCATTACTACTATGACGCGGGCGCCCGTGGGTACCCTCTTGTTCCGAAACGTTTAGTAAGACAATGCAATGTCTGCCTTGAATATTATTGAAGCTCTGATTGAAAAAGGCCCTAAAGATATGTTATACAACGTTTGACATGTTTGAACGAACGTAAATATATATATTTTTTGCACATTCGTGACGACAAGTCCCGCGCGCTTCAGTACATTATGAGTAGCCTTCGGAACGCGCTTACAAGAAGGAGCTATTGGGACATAAATTATTAACTTTTTAGAACAAAACTACATTTGTTGTGGACCTGGGATTCCTGGAAGTGCCTTCTGATGAAGATAATCAAAGGTAAGGGAATATTTACAATAGTATATTTGATTTTAGATGGTTCCAAGATGGCGCTAACCTGTATCGCCTAGCCTATTTTTCTGAGCATAGCACCTCGTTTATTGCAAAGTGTGATTTCCCAGTAAAGTTATTTTTAAATCTGGCAATGCGGTTGCATTCACGAGATGTTAATCTATTATTCTTTGAATGACAATATTACATTTTAACAATGTTTTCGAATAGTCATTTTGTAAATTGTAGCGCTGATCACCGGAAGCATTTGAGGGAAAATATTTTCTGAACGTCACGGGCCGATGTAAAATGCTGTTTTTATATATAAATATTAACTTTATCGAACAAAAAACTGCATGTATTGTGTAACATGATGTCCTAGGAGTGTCATCTGATGAAGATTGTCAAAGGTTAGTGCTGCATTTAGCTGTGTTTTGGGTATTTGTGATGCATGCTAGTTGCTTTGAAAATGGCAGTGTTATTATTTTTGGCAGGGTACTCTCCTAACATAATCTAATGTTTTGCTTTTGCTGTAAAGCCTTTTTGAAATCGGACAACATGGTTCGATTCAGGAGAGGTGTATCTATAAAATGGTGTAGAATAGTCATATGTTTGAGAAATTTAAGTTATAGCATTTATGAGGTATTTGTATTTCGCGCGACGCGATTCCACTGGCTGTTGACTAGGGTGGGACGCAAGCGTCCCAGGTTCCCAGACAGGTTAATCAAGGATCATCAAGAACTTCAAGGAGAGCGGTTTAATTGTTGTGAAGAAGGCTTCAGGGCGTCCAAGAAAGTCCAGCAAGCGCCAGGACCGTCTCCTAAAGTTGATTCAGCTGCGGGATCGGGGCACCACCAGTACAGAGCTTGCTCAGGAATGGCAGCAGGCAGGTGTGAGTGCATCTGCACGCACAGTGAGGCGAAGACTTTTGGAGGATGGCCTGGTGTCAAGAAGGGCAGCAAAGAAGCCACTTCTCTCCAGGAAAAACATCAGGGACAGACTGATATTCTGCAAAAGGTACAGGGATTGGACTGCTGAGGACTGGGGTAAAGTCATTTTCTCTGATGAATCCCCTTTGGGGCATCCGGAAAAAAGATTGTCCGGAGAAGACAAGGTGAGCGCTACCATCAGTCCTGTGTCATGCCAACAGTAAAGCATCCTGAGACCATTCATGTGTGGGGTTGCTTTTCAGCCAAGGGAGTGGGCTCACTCACAATTTTGCCTAAGAACACTGCCATGAATAAAGAATGGTACCAACACGTCCTTCGAGAGCAACTTCTCCCAACCATCCAGGAACAGTTTGGTGACGAACAATGCCTTTTCCAGGATGATGGAGCCTCTTGCCATAAGGCAAAAGTGATAACTAAGTGGCTTGGGGAACAAAACATCGATATTTTCAGTCCATGGCCAGGAAACTCCCCAGACCTTAATCCCATTGAGAACTTGTGGTCAATCCTCAAGAGGCGGGTGGACAAACAAAAACCCACAAATTCTGACAAACTCCAAGCATTGATTATGCAAGAATGGGCTGCCATCAGTCAGGATGTGGCCCAGAAGTTAATTAACAACATGCCAGGGCGGATTGCAGAGGTCTTGAAAAAGAAGGGTCAACACTGCAAATATTGACTTTGCATCAACTTCATGTAATTGTCAATAAAAGCCTTTGACGCTTATGAAATGCTTGTAATTATACTTCAGTATTCCATAGTAATATCTAACAAAAATATCTAAAGACACTGAAGCAGCAAACTTTGTGGAAATTAATATTTGCGTCATTCTCAAGACTTTTGGCCACGACTGTACAGTACAATACTACAACAACATTGCAGTACAGTACAGAGAGAGAGAGAGAAAGAAAGAGAGAGATGGATGGATAGGAGAGAGAAAGGGAGAGAAATGGAAGGGAGATTTGTAGTAAATTCTGTCTTACCAGTGACTATACCTCCGGCTGGTGTACACACCCCTGTCTGGGAGTTCACTGCAGTCCTGAACATGGGTAGATTATACATTAGCGTGTATAACACACAAACACAAAATACACAGGAAACACGACACACCCGCACATTAGTGATGTCAGTATCGTGACACTCCGATACCAGATTTTCCATGGCAAAAAATAAAACACGAAGCAGACTAAACTCCTTTAAAACCTACTTTTGTAACATATTGTGTGCTATAACTTGCAAAATAAACAAATGTGATTCTGGGCGACAACATCAGGCTGTTTCAAACATTAGGACTGTTTCAAGAGCTTCAGTCCGCTTCATGTTGTGTTTCCTTACTTCCTAGTAACGCCACACTGGTGTCATGGCAACACTAATGCACACACACCTTCCGAAGCTTCCTGTGACCGGATAGGCTGAGACGAAGGATCCCATGATGTTGGTTAGACCAATAGCAAACAGTTCCTGGTTGGCATCGATCCTATAGTCATTCTGACTGGCTGGGGATTCAAATCAAATCAAACTTTATTCAAAGTGCATTTAAACTCACTTAACAGCAAAGAAGATAGAGAAACAGAATAATTATGCAAGATTCTTTAGATATTCCATCCTCAATGTGACTTCTTTGGTCAAATAAACATTTAACAACACAAGTTGGTACAGAAAGAGCACACCAGTATCATGGCAGAAAGACACACACACACAGAAGGCTCTCACCGAAGGCTTTAGCGATGGCAATACTCTCCAGTACTCCCATGAAGGGGATGACAGCCAGCCCTCCTCCAAAATCCTGCCACGAGATTGGTCAGAAGGGGTTTTCAATCACTCATATCTGAGATGTGCTTGGACAACAGGGTTCTAATGACTAATTACTGTTCCCTGATTGGCTTAGCATACTGACCAAGAGCGACTGGGGACCTTTGCTGTAATAGCTACTTGTTACTTTTCACTGTAACCTAATTGGAAAACACAATACTGTGACAACTCAACACTAACAACTCAATACTGTAATATCATTGGTTCAGCTCACTCTCCCCAACGGTAATAACTAAATTCCGTAATATAATTGGTTGACACCCACTCTCCAGTGTCAACTCTGTATCCAAATTGGTCCATCCCCCTGTCACTCCCCCACTCTGTATCCCTATTGGTCTGTCCCCCTGTCACTCACCAACTCTGTATCCCTATTGGTCTGTCCCCCTGTCACTCCCCCACTCTGTATCCCTATTGGTCTGTCCCCCTGTCACTCACCAACTCTGTATCCCTATTGGTCTGTCCCCCTGTCACTCACCAACTCTGTATCCCTATTGGTCTGTCTCCCCCGTCACTCACCTCTACGATCTCTCCGAAGCTGATGCTGGTACCGTTGGGCGTGGTCTCGGAGAGGGGAGGGGCTCTGAATGGCGGCAGGCCCTGGGACGTTTTCCCGGTAATGGTGAAGACCGGTGAGCCAAACGCGTTCCATGAGAACGCCACGAAGGACGCCGCCACTACGACCAACGCATTACGCACTGAGGTGGGGAGACACACACATTATACTCTCTCACACACACACACACCACACACACACACACACCCCCCCAGGTACTGACCGGTAGCGATGCCCCAGACCAGACTGTGAGCAGCCCTGGTGAGGGGGGTGTCCTGTTCTGACGGGGGTTCTAGGGTACTCTTCATCCACTGCAACATCACCAGCAGATACAGACACAGCAGACCTAGAACCACATCTCCTATCCTACACACACACACACACTACAACGATATTACACACACACACGTTACAACGATATTACACACACACACACACACGTTACACACACACACACACGTTACAACGATATTACACACACACACACTACAACGATATTACACACACACTACAACGATATTACACACACACACACACTACAACGATATTACACACACACACACACTACAACGATATTACACACACACACTACAACGATATTACACACACACTACAACGATATTACACACACACTACAACGATATTACACACACACACCGATATTACACACACACACCGATATTACACACACACACTACAACGATATTACACACACACTACAACGATATTACACACACACACACTACAACGATATTACACACACACTACAACGATATCACACACACACACACTACAACGATATCACACACACACTACAACGATATCACACACACACTACAATGATATCACACACACACACACACACTACAACGATATTACACACACACACTACAACGATATTACACGCACACACTACAACGATATTACACGCACACACTACAACGATATTACACGCACACACTACAACGATATTACACGCACACACTACAACGATATTACACACACACACACGTTACAACGATATTACACACACGTTACAACGATATTACACACACGTTACAACGATATTACACACACACACACGTTACAACGATATTACACACACACACACGTTACAACGATATTACACACACACACGTTACAACGATATTACACACACACGTTACAACGATATTACACACACACACGTTACAACGATATTACACACACACACGTTACAACGATATTACACACACGTTACAACGATATTACACACACGTTACAACGATATTACACACACGTTACAACGATATTACACACACACACACGTTACAACGATATTACACACACACACACGTTACAACGATATTACACACACACGTTACAACGATATTACACACACACGTTACAACGATATTACACACACACGTTACAACGATATTACACACACACGTTACAACGATATTACACACACACGTTACAACGATATTACACACACACGTTACAACGATATTACACACACACTACAACGATACACACACACACTACAACGATACACACACACTACAACGATACACACACACACTACAACGATACACACACACACTACAACGATATTACACGCACACACAACAACGATATTACACGCACACACACGTTACAACGATATTACACACACGTTACAACGATATTACACGCACACGTTACAACGATATTACACGCACACACTACAACGATATTACACGCACACACTACAACGATATTACACGCACACACTACAACGATATTACACGCACACACTACAACGATATTACACGCACACACACGTTACAACGATATTACACGCACACACACGTTACAACGATATTACACACACACGTTACAACGATATTACACACACACGTTACAACGATATTACACACACACACTACAACGATATTACACACACACGTTACAACGATATTACACACACACACACACGTTACAACGATATTACACACACACACGTTACAACGATATTACACACACACACACACAACAACGATATTACACACACACACGTTACAACAATATTACACACACGTTACACAAACACACATTACAACGATGTTACACAAACACACACACTACAACAATATTACACACACACACACACACACGTAACAACAATATTACACACACATACAAAAGTGTAGCCTACTGTAGGCCTACTCTACCTGGTCTCAGGTCTCCTGTAGAAGGTGTAGACCTGTCCTCTACTCTACTCTACCTGGTCTCAGGTATCCTGTAGAAGGTGTAGACCTGTCCTCTACTCTACCTGGTCTCAGGTTTCCTGTAGAAGGTGTAGACCTGTCCTCTACCTGGTCTCAGGTATCCTGTAGAAGGTGTAGACCTGTCCTCTACTCTACCTGGTCTCAGGTTTCCTGTAGAAGGTGTAGACCTGTCCTCTACCTGGTCTCAGGTATCCTGTAGAAGGTGTAGACCTGTCCTCTACTCTACCTGGTCTCAGGTATCCTGTAGAAGGTGTAGACCAGTCCTCTACTCTACCTGGTCTCAGGTTTCCTGTAGAAGGTGTAGACCAGTCCTCTACTCTACCTGGTCTCAGGTATCCTGTAGAAGGTGTAGACCTGTCCTCTACTCTACTCTACTCTACCTGGTCTCAGGTATCCTGTAGAAGGTGTAGACCTGTCCTCTACTCTACCTGGTCTCAGGTTTCCTGTAGAAGGTGTAGACCTGTCCTCTACTCTACTCTACCTGGTCTCAGGTTTCCTGTAGAAGGTGTAGACCTGTCCTCTACTCTACCTGGTCTCAGGTTTCCTGTAGAAGGTGTAGACCTGTCCTCTACTCTACTCTACCTGGTCTCAGGTATCCTGTAGAAGGTGTAGACCTGTCCTCTACTCTACCTGGTCTCAGGTATCCTGTAGAAGGTGTAGACCTGTCCTCTACTCTACCTGGTCTCAGGTTTCCTGTAGAAGGTGTAGACCAGTCCTCTGTTACCTGGTCTCAGGTATCCTGTAGAAGGTGTAGACCTGTCCTCTACTCTACCTGGTCTCAGGTATCCTGTAGAAGGTGTAGACCTGTCCTCTACTCTACTCTACCTGGTCTCAGGTATCCTGTAGAAGGTGTAGACCTGTCCTCTACTCTACCTGGTCTCAGGTATCCTGTAGAAGGTGTAGCCGCCCCCCCGGCCGGCCGGGGGGCCGCCCACCACCTGGTCCGGTCCGGGGGTGACCGCCCTACGCACCTGGTCTCAGGTATCCTGTAGAAGGTGTAGACCAGTCCTCTACTCTACCTGGTCTCAGGTATCCTGTAGAAGGTGTAGACCTGTCCTCTACTCTACCTGGTCTCAGGGTTCCTGTAGAAGGTGTAGACCTGTCCTCTACTCTACCTGGTCTCAGGTTTCCTGTAGAAGGTGTAGACCTGTCCTCTACTCTACCTGGTCTCAGGTATCCTGTAGAAGGTGTAGTAGACCTGCAGGAAGAACTCATGAGGTATGTCCTTCAGTCCCAGCACATTCTGGAGACAAAACAACACTGGATTAACACTGTCCTCACACAGGGATGGTGTGTGTGTGTGTGTGTGTCTCACCTTGACTTGACCGAAGCCTATGGTTACCGCGGCAGCACAGGTGAAGCCTTTGATCACCGGAAAGGAGATGAAGTCCAGAAGAAATCCTGAAAGCAGAAATTATCTAGAAATAGAACTACGAGGGTGATCTAGAACCAGGACTACGAGGTTGATCTAGAACCAGGACTACGAGGGTGATCTAGAACCAGGACTACGAGGGTGATCTAGAACCAGAACTATGAGAGTGATCTAGAACCAGAAGTGATCTAGAACCAGAACTATGAAGACATTCTCCCCTACCCAGACGTAGTAGAGCCATGGCGGTCTGTATGGTTCCACAGAGCAGGGTGAGGAGGACGGCTCGGACCGGGTCTCCCCCCACGTAGGAGGCACACAGCAGGGACATGATGGCAGTAGGACCCAGGGTTACATCCTTGGAGGTCCCCAGAAACGTATAGATGAACCCACCCATGAAGGCGGAGTACAAGCCATACTGTAGAAAGGGGGATAATTTGACTTAAAGGAAGTAGAGAGAGAGAGAGCACTTCCTAACCTCCTGCCAAATGTATAACCATATGAGAGACACATATTTCCTTCAGATTACACAGACCCACAAAGAATTTGAAAACAAATCCAATTTTGATAAACTCTCATATCTACTGGGTGAAATACCACAGTGTGCCATCACAGCAGCAAGATTTGAGACCTGTTGCCACAAGAAAAGGGCAACCAGTGAAGAACAAACACCATTGTAAATACAACCCATATTTATTTATTTTCGATTTTGTTCTTTAACTATTTGCACATCGCTTCAACACTGTATATAGACATAACATGACATTTAAAATGTCTTTATTATTTTGGAAAATGTGTGAGTGTAATGTTTACTGTTAGTTTTTAGTGTTTATTTCACATTTGTTTATCCATTTCACTTGCTTTGGCAATGTAAACATATGATTCCCATGCCAATAAAACCAATTGAATTGAGACAGAGAGAGAGAGAGCTGGGTAGGAAACAAAAAGAGAGTAGAGGAGAAGTGAGGGGGATTGTAGGAGACAATGGAGGGAAAAGATGTCAGGTAACAGGTAAAAGAATCCCAAGGTAAAGCTGTAGTGTACTAAAACATGAGAGGACTTGATGACTATGGTCTATAGACACTCAGGCCTATGAACTGTGTCCCAACTGTGTCCCTATTCATTCCCCCATAGGGCTCCGGTCAAAAGTAGTGCACTATATAGGGAATAGGGTGCCATTTGGGATGCAAACTGAGGTCTATAAAGCTATATGATCCAATAACATGTTCAACATTACACTCAACTATGCTTACAGTGAGGGTTGGAAAATGTAACAACACAGGTGTGCCAAACGTTTAGCAATACAACACTAGAAACAGCATGTGATCCTTCTGGCGTGAGAGGCCTTGTCCCAGATATATAGCAGGTACTTCTACTACCACTCACCAGTACAGGTAGGCCTAACTATTTAACCCTGACTCCTCCCTCTCACCTGTACAGACAAACCCCCGCCACTGGCTCCTCCCTCTCTGGCTCCTCCCTTGCCCCCAGCTCCTCCCTCTCACCTGTACAGACAAACCCTGCCCCCAGCTCCTCCCTCTCACCTGTACAGATAAACCCTTGCCCCCCCCTCTCACCTGTACAGATAAATCCTGCCCCCAGGCTCCTCCCTCTCACCTGTACAGATAAACCCCGCCCCCAGCTCCTCCCTCTCAACTGTACAGATAAACCCCGCCCCTGGCCCCTCCCTCTCAACTGTACAGATAAACCCCGCCCCTGGCCCCTCCCTCTCAACTGTACAGATAAACCCCGCCCCTGGCCCCTCCCTCTCAACTGTACAGATAAACCCCGCCCCTTGCCCCTCCCTCTCAACTGTACAGATAAACCCCGCCCCTGGCCCCTCCCTCTCAACTGTACAGATAAACCCCGCCCCTGGCCCCTCCCTCTCAACTGTACAGATAAACCCCGCCCCTTGCCCCTCCCTCTCAACTGTACAGATAAACCCCGCCCCTGGCCCCTCCCTCTCAACTGTACAGATAAACCCCGCCCCTGGCCCCTCCCTCTCAACTGTACAGACTATGGTCTATAGACACTCAGGCCTATGAACTGTGATCCATCGGATCTCTCACCTGCACAGGTAGGCCGGCCACCTCAGCATAAGCCAGGGCCTGTGGTACGGTGGTTAGACCCACGGTGAGACCTGCTATCAGGTCCATCTGGAGCCAGCTCAGCCTGTACCTGGAAGTGGAGAAAACACAGAGACTTGTGTTAGCATCCCAAGGATTTAGATTGAAAGAGAGAGAGACAGAGACATATTTGAAAGTAAATAAATAACATTCCGAGAACATGCTTCTATAAGACTTTTAATAACCCTGCTAGTTTAGTTAAGTGTTCTGAACTCCCAGCACAGATAAGCATATGAATTTCCATGTGTCCTAAGTATCAATCATATAAATACATTTCTTTTTTATGATGGCAAGGCGTCAGTGAGATTCAAATCTATGATCTTCTGTTCTCTATCCATGGAATTAGTCCACTGCGCCACCAGGATGCAGCTAGCATGCCATGTTTTATTAACTCTTACAAAGCTGTTCATTTTAGTTAATTTAGACCCCATATCAAAGTAATTAACCACTCATTAAGATCAGGTTTGGCCAATTAGTGGGCACGGCCAACAACTGAACATGCGTAAAAAGATAAAGGATAGAGTTTTGTTGACGCTGAGAACGGAATGTATATGTTTTTAAATAACATTCTTAGAACTTTAATGTTTTCTTGTGGTTTTTATGGAAGGTTTTCTTAATGTTCTGAGAACATGACTTTAAATAGAACCATGAGGAAACCTGTAGAAAACGTAATGCTGAAGTACTGACGTTTCCACCTAAGAAACACATGGTTCTCAGAACATTATGTGCTAGCTGGGCAGCCTTTGTCTCTCATCACCAGAGAAAGAGATGAGGGTGGGACACCTACTTGGGTAACCAGGTGAGGATGGGGAGCCAGGCCTGGAGGGTTCTGTAGGAGCAGCAGGAAGCCATTCTCTCCCCCAGAGAGGACCTTCCAATCTGAGGCCCGGGCCGGTCCACCAGGGGCTCCATCATGTTGCCTGGAACCAGAACGGAACAGGACAGAGGAGGGTCTGTAGTTGGTGAAGGGGCGAACATGAGATGGAGAGTAGGCGGAGAGATGTTAATGCAGACAGAGAGCAGAGTCACAGACAGACAGGCAGACACACACACACAAAGTGCTGACAAGCAGACTTTGAGACTACAGTACACACACACACACACACACACACACACACACACACACACACACACACACACACACACACACACACACACACACACACACACACACACACACACACACACACACACACACACACACACACACACACACACACACACACACACACACACACACACACACACACGAAAACCAATCCAATGTCACCATTCCATAGACACACAAACAGGCAAAACCAGGAAGGTACTGTAGGTGGCAGCAGTAGGCCAGGTAGGTTGTGTTTGCTTACCTCAGTCCTCAGGGTGGGTGAGGTTCAAACCAGACTATAATATGACATCCACGTCTTCTCACTCCAACTAGGCAGGTAAAAGACAAAACACCAAGAGAATCACCAACGTTCCCAGAACCGTCAGATCTCAAATCATTCTAGGATCCAGAAAGGCAAGATCCTCCCAGTGCGTCTCCATTCCATTTGTGGAATTACTGGTGCACTCACTGTGATAAAAGAACAGAAAGAAAGTAGAAAAGTGGTCAATTAAATCCAGCAATAAAAGCCAATAAAGAATGAAGACAAAGATAGTAAAATAGAGGACATACTGTAGTCTCCTGACAGACTTAAAGGAAAATGGTTTTGCTTGTCAGCAATCGAGTTTTCAAGATAAGCTACTTGCAAAATACAGAAATCATCCCCGTATGACGTATTCGGCATCATATGGTGATGATGTCTGTATTTTGAAAGTTGCTTATCTTAAAAATTGGATTGCTGACTAGCAAAACATGTTGGGACTATGTCAACAATGGACTAATGAAACAAATACTGTACCAAAGGGTAGTTTTTGGGTGGAGTTTTCCTTTAACTATTAAAATCCTACCCACAAGTGTGAGATTTATATCAGGGTGCCAACCAAGATGAACTAGACTGAGCTACGTGCATTTATCAGTCAGTATACTGTACTCTACTTTCATGAGTTCTACTGTACTGCCAACAGAGCATGAGCAAAATATTTTTGGCTCACTTATTTATTGAATATATAGTTTCTAAATTCAGTCGAGGCAAAAGAACATACACAGCCTAACATACGCAGATTGATTTAACTATCACCATGCCAACCAACTCCATTTACAATCTATGGCTATGGTATCACCATGTCAACCCACCCCATCCCATTTAGAATATATGGCTATGGTATTACCATGCCAAACCACCCCACCCCATTTAGAATATATGGCTATGGTATTACCATGCCAACCCACCCCATTTAGAATATATGGCTATGGTATTACCATGTCAACCCACCCCATTTAGAATATATGGCTATGGTATTACCATGTCAACCCACCCCATTTAGAATATATGGCTATGGTATTACCATGCCAAACCACCCCACCCCATTTAGAATATATGGCTATGGTATTACCATGCCAACCCACCCCATTTAGAATATATGGCTATGGTATTACCATGTCAACCCACCCCATTTAGAATATATGGCTATGGTATTACCATGCCAAACCACCCCATTTAGAATATATGGCTATGGTATTACCATGTCAACCCACCCCATTTAGAATATATGGCTATGGTATTACCATGCCAACCCACCCCATTTAGAATATATGGCTATGGTATTACCATGTCAACCCACCACATCCCATTTAGAATATACGGCTATGGTATTACCATGTCAACCCACCACATCCCATTTAGAATATATGGCTATGGTATTACCATGTCAACCCACTCCATCCCATTTAGAATATATGGCTATGGCGCTGGCTGGCAAATTTAATTGACACTGGCTAGCCACAATCACATGACAATTTTGTTGAAGATCTACTTTACAATTTGCATTCTGGTCTCATACAGTTTTACATTTGTCATTGGGTCCACAGTCATTTTCATAGCTGCTCAGGCCTCAGGCAGGCGCACACACACACACACACACACACACACACACACACACACACACACACACACACACACACACACACACACACACACACACACACACACACACACACACACACACACACACACACACACACACACACACACACACACACAGGTATGTACGGTCTGCACCAGGAAGTCCATCACTTCAACTCGTTTGACGGAGTACAAAGCCTACCTCTACTGCTGGGCCAAGCTAACATACGCACAGGTAGGTAACACACATTCACCCTTCACACTCATCATCATCACACACACACACACACACACACACACACACACACACACACACACACACACACACACACACACACACACTGTACAGATACACGGACAGATACACGGACACACATACTGGACAGCAAATACTGACTGGCAATAAAATAATCCAGGGGAATGGACACAGAATTAATTACTTAAATAGACAAACCTATTTCCAGGCGTTCTATTCTTTATGAAACGCCTGTGTTCTTCAATCCCAATACATCTGTTCTTTCGTTTCCTGACCGCAGCAACTAAGCGAGGTCAGCAACATAATCACTGCAGTTACTTCAAAACCACTTCCCTTAAATGTAACTTGTGCTGATCAACCAACCACCTTCCCTAAATGTCACTTGCGCTGAGCAAGGAGAAAAAAAAAGAGCGACTTCCGTTGCGTCCACTCTTCTCCGGCAAAACTTAAACACTCCGGCTCATGTGACCACGATCATGTGACCAAAGTGGGCGGGGTTTGAAAAGCTGTGTTTGCGCTGCTTCCGGGAGTAAATGAAATTGATTTTCACACTGCAGTTTCTTTGATAAAGAGAAAACAAAATATTGATTATTGCGAGAGTAATCAGTAAATAGAGGATAGGCTTACTTCAATGTAGAATATGTCAATAATGTCAAACAAACACTTTGACGGTAGTGTTTGAGATAAGCTTTATAGAGCTGATGCTATATTTTCTTAAAAAGTGGACTCTGCAATTTACTGCAACTGAAAAGGTTGTGTTTATGATTTTGAACTTTATGAGACGGATATGGCCGTTGGTCATAATGTGTTAGTTTTGTTGCTGGCGGTAATATGCTGTGTTGGAGAGTGCAAGAAGAGAAATGTTCTTCTTATTATCGGTAAGTCTCTTTATGCTTTGGGTTATATTAACTGCAGTTGCTTTCATCAAATATCCGTGTTGTCACTGCGTGTCAATGAGTTCGATCAGATATATTTGTGAGTTTTTGACATCAGTTGATCTACTTAGCTACTAGGTCTACACACTTCATCCCCCCCCTTCACTTTCTCTCCACTCCCCCACTCCCTTCCTCCCTCGCTCTCTCAGCGGACGACGCAGGCTTCGAGACGTCGGTCTATAACAACACCGTGGTCCGTACGCCTCACCTAGCCGCCCTGGGTCGACGCAGCCTGGTGTTCCAGAATGCCTTCACCTCCGTTAGTAGCTGTTCTCCCAGCCGATCCACCATACTGACAGGCCTGCCGCAGGTAGGTGTGTGTGTTTCTTGTGTGTGTATAGACAGAGAAAGCAAGAGCGAGAGAGAGGAAAAAGTGTGTGTGTGGTGTGTGTTCACCTCCTCCTTATGGGTCCTGGTCAAAAGTAATGTACTAAATAACAGGGTGCCCTTTGGTACACACTCCTATTGTAATTTTTCTTCATGACGCATACAGCAACATAAAGTGGCTACATCCCAAATGGAACACTATACCCTATACAGTGCACTACTATTGACCAGAGCCATATAGGGAATAGGTTGCCTTCCAGGGCAGGTCTAATATTCATCCATTTTGTTTTCCCGTGTTCCTCTGTCCTCAGCATCAGAATGGTATGTACGGCCTGCACCAGGGAGTCCATCACTTCAAC
>NC_138302.1:17615000-17807500 GCF_965601325.2 Salmo salar
GGGGGGAGGGACCAGCCAGGCCTACGTCAGCCTACTGGGAGAGAGGGAGGGAGGGACCAGCCAGGCCTACGTCAGTCTACTGGGAGAGAGAGAGGGGGAGCAGGAGGGAGGGACCAGCCAGGCCTACGTCAGTCTACTGGAAGAGAGGGAGGGAGGGAGAGAGGGGGAGCAGGTGGGAGGGACCAGCCAGGCCTACGTCAGTCTACTGGGTGAGAGGGAGGGAGAGAGGGGGAGCAGGTGGGAGGGACCAGCCAGGCATACGTCAGTCTACTGGGAGAGAGAGAGGGGGAGCAGGAGGGAGGGACCAGCCAGGCCTACGTCAGTCTACTGGAAGAGAGGGAGGGAGAGAGGGGGAGTAGGTGGGAGGGACCAGCCAGGCCTACGTCAGTCTACTGGGTGAGAGAGGGGGAGTAGGAGGGAGGGACCAGCCAGGCCTCCGTCAGCCTACTGGGAGAGAGGGAGGGAGAGAGGGGGAGCAGGAGGGAGGGACCAGCCAGGCCTACGTCAGTCTACTGGAAGAGAGGGAGGGAGAGAGGGGGAGCAGGAGGGAGGGACCAGCCAGGCCTACGTCAGTCTACTGGAAGAGAGGGAGGGAGAGAGGGGGAGCAGGAGGGAGGGACCAGCCAGGCCTACGTCAGTCTACTGGGTGAGAGGGAGGGAGGGACCAGCCAGGCCTACGTCAGTCTACTGGGAGAGAGGGAGGGTGAGAGGGGGAGTAGGAGGGAGGGGCCAGCCAGGCCTACGTCAGCCTACTGGGAGAGAGGGAGGGAGAGAGGTGGAGCAGGAGGGAGGGACCAGCCAGGCCTACGTCATTCTACTGGGTGAGAGGGAGGGAGGGACCAGCCAGGCCTACGTCAGTCTACTGGAAGAGAGGGAGGGAGAGAGGGGGAGCAGGAGGGAGGGACCAGCCAGGCCTACGTCATTCTACTGGGTGAGAGGGAGGGAGGGACCAGCCAGGCCTACGTCAGTCTACTGGGAGAGAGGGAGGGAGGGACCAGCCAGGCCTACGTCAGTCTACTGGGAGAGAGGGAGGGAGAGAGGGGGAGCAGGTGGGAGGGACCAGCCAGGCCTACGTCAGTCTACTGGAAGAGAGGGAGGGAGAGAGGGGGAGCAGGGAGGGACCAGCCAGGCCTACGTCAGTCTACTGGGTGAGAGGGAGGGAGAGAGGGGGAGCAGGGAGGGACCAGCCAGGCCTACGTCAGTCTACTGGGTGAGAGGGAGGGAGAGAGGTGGAGCAGGAGGGAGGGACCAGCCAGGCCTACGTCAGTCTACTGGGAGAGAGGGAGGGAGGGACCAGCCAGGCCTACGTCAGTCTACTGGGTGAGAGGGAGGGAACCTACCTCTGTTGGTGTCAGCTCCTGAACACAGAGAAAGATGTGGGCAGAGCAGCCAGGCCTACGTCAGGGGGAGAGAATGATGGTTGGAGGGAGGGAGGGAGGGAAGGAGGGAGGGAGGGAGGGAAAGGGAGGAGGGAAAGGGAGGAGGGAAGAAGGTATTGGTGGATTGACTGATAATAGCTGGGGAGAATTAATTAGTGGATGTATTTCTTGATGCATGTGTGTAATACCACTGTGTTACCATTAGGGGGAGACATAACTACCCTTCTACAGTATATGTTAGGGAGTCACCAAGGAAAGGAGGAAGGAAGGATTTTAAAAGTAATTTAACCACTATGTTTAAATCTCAATTTGCCTTTCCACAATTCCTCACCTCTCCTCTTTCTCAAAGCCCATTGGTGGAGAAGTTCAGAGAGGGAAAACCTTGGATGTTCTCCTCCAATGTGCTTTAAGGAGGCAAGGAAATTGGATGTGAGAAGTCACAGGAAAATAAATTGTGATAGAACCTAATCATCTCTCTCTCCCTCCAGACATCACCCCCACCTTACTGGACTGGTTCTCCATCCCATACCCCTCATACTGCCTCCCGGGCACCCCCACCACCCCTGTCAGCCTCACAGGCCGCTCCCTCCTCCCTGCCCTCGTCTCCGAACCCTCACCCGCCGCCTGGCACACCGTCTACGCCAGGTAAAACCCTCCCCCACCGCCTGTCACACCGTCTACACCAGGTTAAACCCTCCCCCACCGCCTGTCACACCGTCTACACCAGGTAAAACCCTCCCCCACCGCCTGTCACACCGTCTACACCAGGTAAAACCCTCCCCCACCGCCTGGCACACCGTCTACACCAGGTAAAACCCTCCCCCACCGCCTGTCACACCGTCTACACCAGGTAAAACCCTCCCCCACCGCCTGTCACACCGTCTACACCAGGTAAAACCCTCCCCCGCCGCCTGGCACACCGTCTACGCCAGGTAAAACCCTCCCCCGCCGCCTGGCACACCGTCTACGCCAGGTAAAACCCTCACCCGCCGCCTGGCACCGTCTACGCCAGGTAAAACCCTCCCCCGCCGCCTGGCACACCGTCTACACCAGGTAAAACCCTCCCCCGCCGCCTGGCACACCGTCTACACCAGGTAAAACCCTCCCCCGCCGCCTGGCACACCGTCTACGCCAGGTAAAACCCTCCCCCGCCGCCTGGCACACCGTCTACGCCAGGTAAAACCCTCCCCCTCCGCCTGGCACCGTCTACGCCAGGTAAAACCCTCCCCCTCCGCCTGGCACCGTCTACGCCAGGTAAAACCCTCCCCCGCCGCCTGGCACACCGTCTACGCTAGGTAAAACCCTCACCCGCCGCCTGGCACACCGTCTACGCTAGGTAAAACCCTCCCCCGCCGCCTGGCACACCGTCTACGCCAGGTAAAACCCTCCCCCTCCGCCTGGCACACCGTCTACGCTAGGTAAAACCCTCCCCCTCCGCCTGGCACCGTCTACGCCAGGTAAAACCCTCCCCCTCCGCCTGGCACCGTCTACGCTAGATAAAACCCTCCCCCGCCGCCTGGCACACCGTCTACGCCAGGTAAAACCCTCCCCCGCCGCCTGGCACACCGTCTACGCCAGGTAAAACCCTCCCCCGCCGCCTGGCACACCGTCTACACCAGGTAAAACCCTCCCCCACCGCCTGTCACACCGTCTACACCAGGTAAAACCCTCCCCCACCGCCTGTCACACCGTCTACACCAGGTAAAACCCTCCCCCGCCGCCTGGCACACCGTCTACACCAGGTAAAACCCTCCCCCTCCGCCTGGCACACCGTCTACACCAGGTAAAACCCTCCCCCACCGCCTGTCACACCGTCTACACCAGGTAAAACCCTCCCCCACCGCCTGTCACACCGTCTACACCAGGTAAAACCCTCACCCGCCGCCTGGCACACCGTCTACGCTAGGTAAAACCCTCCCCCTCCGCCTGGCACCGTCTACGCCAGGTAAAACCCTCCCCCTCCGCCTGGCACCGTCTACGCTAGATAAAACCCTCCCCCGCCGCCTGGCACACCGTCTACGCCAGGTAAAACCCTCCCCCGCCGCCTGGCACACCGTCTACGCCAGGTAAAACCCTCCCCCGCCGCCTGGCACACCGTCTACGCCAGGTAAAACCCTCCCCCGCCGCCTGGCACACCGTCTACACCAGGTAAAACCCTCCCCCACCGCCTGTCACACCGTCTACGCCAGGTAAAACCCTCCCCCACCGCCTGTCACACCGTCTACGCCAGGTAAAACCCTCCCCCGCCGCCTGGCACACCGTCTACGCCAGGTAAAACCCTCCCCCGCCGCCTGGCACACCGTCTACGCCAGGTAAAACCCTCCCCCGCCGCCTGGCACACCGTCTACGCCAGGTAAAACCCTCCCCCGCCGCCTGGCACACCGTCTACGCCAGGTAAAACCCTCACCCGCCGCCTGGCACCGTCTACGCCAGGTAAAACCCTCCCCCGCCGCCTGGCACACCGTCTACACCAGGTAAAACCCTCCCCTGCCGCCTGGCACACCGTCTACACCAGGTAAAACCCTCCCCCGCCGCCTGGCACACCGTCTACGCCAGGTAAAACCCTCCCCCGCCGCCTGGCACACCGTCTACGCCAGGTAAAACCCTCCCCCTCCGCCTGGCACCGTCTACGCCAGGTAAAACCCTCCCCCTCCGCCTGGCACCGTCTACGCCAGGTAAAACCCTCCCCCGCCGCCTGGCACACCGTCTACGCTAGGTAAAACCCTCCCCCGCCGCCTGGCACACCGTCTACGCTAGGTAAAACCCTCCCCCGCCGCCTGGCACACCGTCTACGCCAGGTAAAACCCTCCCCCGCCGCCTGGCACACCGTCTACGCCAGGTAAAACCCTCCCCCGCCGCCTGGCACACCGTCTACGCCAGGTAAAACCCTCCCCCTCCGCCAAGCACCGTCTACGCCAGGTAAAACCCTCCCCCTCCGCCTGGCACACCCTCTACACCAGGTAAAACCCTCCCCCTCCGCCTGGCACCGTCTACGCCAGGTAAAACCCTCACCCGCCGCCTGGCACCGTCTACGCTAGGTAAAACCCTCCCCCTCCGCCTGGCACCGTCTACGCCAGGTAAAACCCTCCCCCTCCGCCTGGCACCGTCTACGCTAGGTAAAACCCTCACCCGCCGCCTGGCACCGTCTACGCCAGGTAAAACCCTCCCCCTCCGCCTGGCACCGTCTACGCTAGGTAAAACCCTCCCCCTCCGCCTGGCACACCGTCTACGCTAGGTAAAACCCTCCCCCTCCGCCTGGCACCGTCTACGCCAGGTAAAACCCTCCCCCTCCGCCTGGCACCGTCTACGCCAGGTAAAACCCTCCCCCTCCGCCTGGCACCGTCTACGCCAGGTAAAACCCTCCCCCTCCGCCTGGCACCGTCTACGCCAGGTAAAACCCTCCCCCTCCGCCTGGCACCGTCTACGCCAGGTAAAACCCTCACCCGCCGCCTGGCACACCGTCTACGCCAGGTAAAACCCTCCCCCGCCGCCTGGCACACCGTCTACGCCAGGTACAAAGGAAGGAAGGCACGGTGTGTTAGATGTTGGTGTTATAACCAGTAAACCACTGAGACTATATATAGGGTGGTTTCCCAGTGATTATACCTACTGTAGTCCTGGACTTAACAGCATGTTCCATGCAGATTCTCCATTGAGAATGATTTTTAGTTCAGGACTAGTTAGAATCTGTGTCTGGGAAACTGGCCCATAGTGTGAATTTCTTTCTTTATTTGTGTGTATTAGGTAACACTTTACATTACAGGGTCCTTATTACTGTTTAATTATTATTTCAGTCTAACAAGTATTGTAATTACTCATTACTACATTGTACTTTGGATTATTTGTCTTCTTTGTTCTTCCACACTGTCTACGGCAGCCAGTCCCTCCATGAGGTGACCATGTACTACCCTATCCGCTCCATCCACCAGGGGGCGTACCGCCTGCTCCACAACCTCCACTACCGCATGCCCTTCCCCATAGACCAGGACTTCTATGTCTCTCCCACCTTCCAGGACCTGCTGAATAACACCCTGGCCGAGCGGCCCACAGGCTGGTTCAAGACCCTGCAACAATACTACTACAGGTACTATTATAATACTATTATATACACTATTATATTATACACTATTATATTATACACTATTACACTATATTAAACACTATTATATTATACACTATTATACTATATATCTGAATAACACCCTGGCTGGGCGGCCCACAGGCTGGTTCAAGACCCTGCAACAATACTACTACTGGTACTGTTATAATACTATTGTATACACTATTATACTATATTATACTATATTATATTATACACTATTATACTATATTATATATGTGAATAACACTTTGGCCGGGCGGCCCACAGGCTGGTTCAAGGCCCTGCAACAATACTACTACAGGTACTGTTATAATACTATTATATACACTATTATATTATACACTATTATACTATATATCTGAATAACACCCTGGCCAGGTGGCCCACAGGCTGGTTCAAGACCCTCCCTGCAACAATACTACTACAGGTACTTTTTGAAGGAGATCCCTTTATGTATCTGAGTTGAGAGGACAGATGTAATTACAGATAGGCAGATGGACATAGAGAGGGGTGTAGAAACCCCAGAGAACCCCCGTCGCTGAGGTGGCGTGTGTGGTTCGGAGTCAGGAGCTTAGACCGATACACCGAACACTATAATACTAGACTATAAACCGGGAACTTTGGGTCCTGGATGCTGATTGGCTGAAACAACATTTCAGCCGTATGTACAGTGCGTTCGGAAAGTATTCAGATCCCTTGACTTTTTCCACATCTTGTTACGTTACAGCCTTATTCTAAAATTGATGAAATTGGTGGGGTTTTCTCATCAATCTACACACAAAACCATGATGATAAAGCAAAAACAGGTTTTTAGACATGTTTGTGAATAAAAAAACTGAAATATTACATTTACATAAGTATTCAGACCATTTACTCATAAAGGCCTGATTGGTGGAGTGCTGCAGAGATGGTTGTCCTACTGGAAGGTTCTCCCATCTCCACAGAGGAACTCTGGAGCTCTGTCAGAGTGACCATTGGGTTCTTGGTCACCTCCCTGACTTAGGCCCTTTTTCCTCGATTTCTCAGTTTGGCAGGGCGGCCAGCTCTAGGAAGAGTCTAGGTGGTTCCAAACTTCTTCCATTTAAGAATGATGGATGCCACTGTTCTTGGGGGCCATCAATGCTGCATAAATGTTTTGGTACCCTTCCCCAGATCTGTGCTCCGACACAATCCTGTCTTGAAACTCTACGGACAATTTCTTCAACCTCATGGCTTGGTTTTTGCTATGACATGCACTGTCAACTGTGGGACCTTATATAGACAGGTGTGTGCCTTTCCAAATCATGTCCAATCAATTGAATTTACCACGGGTGGACTCCAATCAAGTTGTAGAAAGATCTCAAGGATGATCAATGGAAACAGAATGGAACTGAGCACAATTTTGAGTCTCATAGCAAAGGTTCTGAATAATTATGTAAGTAAGGTATCTTTTTTTTATTTGTAATACATTTGCAAACATTTCTAAAAACCTGTTTTCGCTTTGTCATTACGGGTATTGTGTGTAGATTGAGGATTTGTATTTATTCGTCGTGCATAAGAACAGCCGTTAGCCGTGGTATATTGGCCATATACCCCCTCGTGCCTTATTGCTTAAATATACCACGGTTGTGCAAAAATACTTGTTTACTTTTCTACTGCCATAGATATATAATTGATAGAATGGGCTTGGAACCTCTAACCCTGGCAAAACATCTTTCTATGACTACTACAGGGACCGCTGGGAGCTTTTTGACTTGCGGTCGGACCCAGAGGAGACTGTGAACCTGGCTGGGGACCCGGCTCTCGCCCCGGTCCTGGAGAGCCTCAGACACAGGTTAGTATCACTGTTCTATAGGGATATTATGGATCGATTATTGTATATCAATATGGATATTATGGATCGATTATTGTATATCAATATGGATATTATGGATCGATTATTGTATATCAATATGGATATTATGGATCGATTATTGTATATCGATATGGATATTATGCAGGGTTGCAAAATTCCGGTAACTTTCCAAAAATTCCCAGGTTTTCCAGAAATCGGGGTTGGAAGATTCCCCAAATCAGGATGGAATAAGCAAGAAATATGGAATCCTTCAAACATTTCAGGAAAACTTGGGAATTTCGAGAAAGCCAAACCATTTTCCCCTTGGGGGTATTTCTTATGTTATATCTTATGTTATTTGTTATGTTATTTATTTCCTAATGTTATGTTGCCAGGCTGCTGAAGTGGCAGTGGGACACTGGGGATCCTTGGGTCTGTGGACCAGACGCTGTGTTGGAGGACAAACTGGAACCACACTGTCGACCGCTCTACAACGGAGTCTGACCGCAACTAGACCACAACTGGACAATGATTGTTCCACAATCAATCATATTTATTTTATAAAGCCCTTTTAACATAAGCAGTAGTCACAATGTGCTTCATAGTTAGCTGGCCTGAACCTCCACAGAGCAATCAATGCAGAAGAAGAATCACAGTGGCCAGGAACATCTCCCTAGAAAGAAGGAATCTAGGAAGTAAGATGGAGAGGAATCCGGCTCCTGCGATGGCCCATCCTTTTCTGGCTGTAACAGGTAGAGGTCAAGAGTACATGTGGCCATTAAAGAGGTACTTGGGGATTCTGTGCAGCCACAATTGTCTTTATTTTAATGTGAGTTATAACCCATGAGTTATGACTATAGGGCCAGGAGTTTTGACCAGAAACCACCTCGTGACCTGAACAGGAAGAACTATGGGTTATGATTATGATGACCATTTATGGCTGAAAAAAAAATAAAAAATGTGGTAAGGCTTCAGTGCAAATGTACTGGGTTTCATACAATGTATGTTTTGTATGATTTCAGTTTGACAACATCTAGATGTTGAGATTTTATGTATTTTGTAAAATAAAGTATTTTCTTGCTTCTCCTGTTTATAATTTTTTTCATAATACTGTCATCAGTATTTAAGTTCTTAAAAGCTGATATAGTTATATGAACTAGTTGGAGCATCACAGTTTAAAGTCTCTTTCTCTTTGGTATCAAACTTATATTTGGGGATGGGATGAAGGGAAATGTAAGAAGGAAACAAATGTTCTGTTTTATTTACAGACCTTTTTATTCCAAGCAGCTGGCTTGCTAGGATTGTTTCTAGGCTATATTATATCAGCCTGTTGCATGAAGATCACACAACAAGTTGGCTACCATCAGATCTGGCTGAATCACAAGAACCACAGACAATTTGATTAATCGATTCGTTTTAAATCATAGACTACTCAGTTCCATTAGCGTTATATGGTCAGATTATTGATGATCTGCTCTCCGATATTGGAGATGGCCTTTGATCAGCACTTTTAAGTAAAAAAAAAAGTTATCTAGGTTAATGGAGCCTATGCGTAATTATTATTTCCCCATTTGGTCATGTATCGGCGGGCGACAAGGTGATATTTGGTATTTTATTAGGATCCCCATTAGCTGTTGCGATAGCTTCAGCTACTCTTCCTGGGGTCCACACAGAACATGAAACATGACATAATACAGAACAGTAATAGACAAGGACAGAACTACATACATTAAAAAAAGAAAATGGCACATGTAGCCTACATATCAATACATACACCCAAACTATCAACTAGGGGAGAGGCGTTGTGCCTTGTGTTGCTTTATCTGTTTTTTGAAACCAGGTTTGCTGTTCATTTAAGCACTAAGATGGGAGTTCCATTCAATAATGGCTCTATATAATACTGTACGCTTTCTTGAATTTGTTCTGGATTTGGGGACTGTAAAACCAAAGACCCCTGGTGACATGTCTAGTGGGTTAAGTGTGTGTGTCAGAGCTGTGTGCAAATTGAGCCCCCTGATTACAATGAAGAGCAAGACGTGCCGCTCTATTCTGGGCCAGCTGCAGCTTGACCACACGACTGGGCAATAAGACTAAACTAGAGCCTACACTTGCTTTTTGAGTGAGGTGTCATAAAAGCAGAGCATTCTTTATTACGGTCAGACCTCTCCCCATCTTTACAACCATTGAATCTACATGTTTTGACCATGACAGTTTAGAATCTAAGGTAACACCAAGTCATTTAGTCTCCTCAACTTGTTCAGCAGCCACACCATTCATTGGTTATATAGGCTGTTATCTAAACATGGGGATCTTATTTACACTGTTGTGGAGGTACGGAGTTCTACCGAAGGATAAACTAACAAGCTAACTGAAAACGTGTGCTTTTTAGGATAGCCTATAATTTACGAGCATTTGAACACATTCACTAATCCACTCAGTGGAGTGTCTCTCTTTCTCTCCCAGTTCTGTAAAGTTGAAGCATCTGAAGTTGGACCATTCATGACGAAATTCCAGCCATATGCCAATAAACGTAATTTACTTTCGAGTTTTCTCAAGAAACAGATTATGAGGCTCGGTGTGATGTCACTATGTCAACCTCCCCCTACCTCCCCAAACACAGGGGGAAAGAGAAAACGCATAAATCCGGATTGGATTGTTCATCTGCGTGCGTAAAGATGAATCATTGAATCCTTCTGATCCAATCGACAGGTCACGATCGTGCCGCGCGCCTATATAAACGGCCACAACATTCGAGAACACACAACCAACGGAAGAACCGGCCAACAAGAACGTCAGTTGATATTGGTAACCTAGGCTACAGCTCACCAGAGAAGAAGACAAGAACAGAAGAACCAAAAACATCCCGACGACAACCGAACCACAACCAACCGTCAAACCAACATTCCATCCAGCTGCGTAAAAAAGCGTCCCGAGATGGAGAGGTCTGTTAGATTCGCCGTGGTGTGCGTCGGTATCTCCATGCTTATCTCGTGCCACCCTATTGAGGCGTGGTACAAGCAGTCCACCGGACCGAGCTACCACTCGGTCGGCCGAGCCTCGGGTCTGCTGTCCGGGATCCGGAGGTCCCCGTACATCCGGAGGTCTGAGTCAGAAGAAACGGTGATGGACAGCGGGGAGAACACCGGCACCGAGAACAACTTGGTGACTGACGGTAACCGACAGACCCCCGTGCTCAAAAACATGGTAAGTGTGATTTGGGAGGTAAAATCACTGAATTAAAGTCTAATGTAGATGGTACCCAAAGAGAGTATGTTAGGCCCTATTAGGCCTATATATGGTCAAATACAGTACATTTCTTCCTACCTGCACGCAAATTAATGAAGTGAATTGATTGCCATTGTCAAATTTTGCCATTGTTATAATGTATTTTTTGGGGGAAAAGTGCCGTAGTCACATTTAAAAGTTTAAACATATTTTAAAAGTGAGATTATATAAATTGCAATCGACTAGGACGTAGCGCGCCAGATATCAGACTACTGCGTAAAAGGCGCTGTCCTTTTAGCACCAAAGAGACGCGCAACTTGCCTACTGTCACAAAGAAATTAAAACGTTTTAGCAGTCTTTATGCCCGATAAAATACATTGTAGACTATAGGCTAGACCTACTTAAATAATAGCCTATAAATATCAACCTGAATGTGACAAAAACAAAACTGAACTAAAACCAACCTTTGACAAGACAACATGTCTCAGTAGTCGGTCTATATTTCAATGTGACAAGAAGTACAAATTATTTTCATTTCTTGAAAATGTGTACCCATTTTTCTACATTTCAGCACATTTCCCCCAAACAGGCCTACTTTAATTTGCCACAATTAATGACTGAACATCATTTAACTCGCCGTTTCTCTCGCTCTCAGGCTATCTGTGTGACAGACATCTCTCCCAACCTGAAGAGCTGCGAGCTGCTGCGGGACGGGACGAGTACGTTCCAGTGCAAGGCTGACGTGTTCCTCTCGCTCGACTCGCTGGACTGCCTGGCCGCGTGAGGCCAACAAATCTTCCGCCGGCGCCAACAACAACAGTTGACTTTCCGCGAGGCAGATGGGCAAGAACGCAGGCAGCGTGAGCGAAAAAGAAGGACCGTTGATTGATGATGACATTGAATGTTTTCTCATCATTTATATATATATAAAAAAAACGGATATGAATAATGTTTGTTTAATACTAGCGGTGTAAAACTAAACAAAAAAGACAACACGAAAAACCCTAAGTGCAATGTGTGTTTGTGTGTGAGAGAAAGTTGTTACTAGGCTACTAACCTATCTTTTGTCAACCCCCCCACCCACACTCCCCTATATTCCTATGCCGACCCTCACCCTTGTAGGTTACCTGCGTTGCCTAATGTAGGCCATTATTAAATGTTCATAAATCGTTGCCTGCTGAGCAGAACCTGTCAAAGTACTTTTATTTATTTTATTAAAATGAACAAATATTGCTAATTTGATTGGTGTACATTTGTATTTATGCTTGACTGATAGTAGCCTAGGCTACATATTCATTGTGGAAACAAATGAAGATGTTCTTTTGTGCAGTAGGACCTAGCCTACTTCGAAGCCTCAGCAACAGAAATCACATATTTCAGTATTTTCATCCTGACAGTGTTTCTCATTGAAGCAAATTTTTCTGCAGTCAGTTGCACTATATAGCCTATTCTAAACTGGGTAGTTAGAGCCCTGAATGCTGATTGGCTGAAAGCCATGGTATATCAGACAATATACCATGAGTATAACAAAAAGTACTGTTCTAATTACATTGGTAACCAGTTTATAATAGCAATAAGGCACCTCAGGGGTTTGTGGCAAATATACTATGTCTAAGGGCTGTATCAAGGCACTCCGCAGTGCGTCGTGATTAAGAACAGCCCTTAGCCGTGGTATATTGCACATATACCACACCGCCCTCGGGCCTTATTGCTTAAATCTGCTTTGTTTTCTTTCTAAAAATGACGATACGGCCAGTAAACAACGACTCAAACATTCAAATAATTATTCAATTGGCATAGACAACTGATCTGAAGACACCAAGGTCAAGTTATTTCACAAGATCGACTGAATTATAGTCCAATTCTGTGTCCAAATCTCAACCCAAAAACTGAAGATTAAAATTTTAATAGATGACAGAAATCATATAAAACATAATTTAAATACTATATAGGTCTACATAAAAAGGCATCCCCCCCCCCAAGACCCCCATAAACGGGCACAATTAGGAATGATTCTTATAAATACATAATGGTAAGAATATTTTATTTCTCATAAATGCTTAGAAAATAGTTTGATAGCAATAGTCTTCCAACAGATACTTGTCATTTGGGCAACTTAGACAAAAATCCCCAAATGAATGACAGAATAAAACATGTAAATTAAGAAAAAGATGAGAGAGAAAGGAAGAGGTGTTTGAGAGAGGAAGAGAGAGGAAAAGAGAGCGAGCAGGACACAAGAGTGATGAGATTTACTGCAGTTAAATAAAGCCAGTTGTTTTCTGTGATCTCTGTCCCATTAAGGAGTGATCGGTATTGATGGATGGGAGGAAAACACACACACAGTCTATATGCATAACACACACACAGTCTGTATGCATGAGTTAACCCCTTAACACACACACACACACAATTTGGATGAGTGAACCCCTTACCTCACACACACACACACACACACACACACACACCACACACACAGTCTGTATGGATGAGTGACCCATAACTCCACACCTCAATACGCAGTAGCACACTGCCCGCGCATCTAACGGACAAACGGTAAATCCTCACGCCTGCCTGCCCACACACACACTAAGACATGCACTAAGCTGAGTGAGCATTTAGCCGGATGACTGTAACCGAGCAACCAAAGCTGAGAGGAAGCCTATCATTACCATCTACAGGGTCCCTCCAATGAATAAGAAATATAACAAGTATGTTAAGAATTAAAATGTATTATTCATATTCTGATTAGGGTTGCATAACAACACAAATAAATATTACCATAGTCCATGATTTTTCACAAAAACAAGGAGAGGGAAGTGAAATGTTCTCCAATGGACCTCCTCCTCGTTCCAAAAAGTCCAGAGGAACTGAACAGAGGGGTCTTTCACTATGAAGTCCACTTAAAAACGCTTTTCTTCCGGAACCGGGAAAATGGAGTAGGGTGACGTAGCCCCTAGTCACTGATCTTGGGTCGGTTTTCCATTTCCCCCGCTAACGGTTAAAGCGGCAATCAGCAGTTGAAACAATAACAAAGCATACTCCCCACCCGTTTTGGTAAAAAGCTGAGGGATGGGGCTGGAGAATTGTAACCTCTCTCAAATGCATAGCAAGAGCTATGGATGCAAAGACTGTCAATCCATGATATCAACATTCTAGTTAACCAAGTTGAGGCTATTTGTTTACATTTACGTTGTTTACAAGCGTTGGAGTAAAACAAGCTTATATTTTGAATTAAGCTCATGAGGCATTTATAAGTTACATTCTTCAAGAATCAATGGGCCAGTTGTTAATTCCATAAATGGACGTAGCAACTGCTGATTGACCCTTTAAGGTTATGATTTGGTGATGGGAAGTTGAGCCTAGCTCTGTACCAAGGGAAACTTCACCCCAGAGTCCAGAAGCCAACCAGCACCATCGGAACTGTTAGAACTCATAGGAACTCTTAGAACCAATCACAGCAGAGAGACGGCCTCTAGGTTCTCTTTGATGATGGTGTCCATGACGACCTGGAAGACAATCTGTACGTTGGAGGTGTCCGTTGCCGTGGTGAAGTGGTGGTAGATGAGTTTACTGGGCGTGGCGTTGAGAGACACAAACATTCCAGCGATGTATCGGGCCGCAGCGTCCACGTCACAGTCTGCACCTGAGGAGGGAGACAGACAGACAGAGACGAGGGGGAGATGGAAAGAAAGAGAGGGTGTAAGGCAATACTGTTTTCAGAGTTAGTTACATTTCATGATAATACACCATTTTATCAAAATGGCTTCATCCGATCTCAAGCCTGTATATTGTTATTTTATCAATGACAACATTAAAGGCCATTTCATGTCATACACCAATGGATTGCAATAGCATTATCAGTCTGGTCACATATGTTTTACCTATTATGTGTGGTGCACGTGTCGTGTGTATATTAGGGCGTGGTCAGCGTGACTGACCTTTGAACTGCGGCACATACAGCCGTAGATGCCGCCCCGAATGTAAAATCTTCTCTTGAAAAAGATCGATCTTGTTCATAAATAAGATCTGTAATAAATAAACAAATAAATTAATAAATAAAAAATATCCGACATCCCTGGTCGGCAATTATACGCAAATAAATAAAGTAGTAAACAAATATACAGATGAACAATAGGGAGGATGTTCAATCATATTCAAACAGAATATTGTGGTTAATGGTGACAAACCATTTACTGTAAATACCACTTCCATGTGATACGGATATAACTGCAGAATTATACTACTCATCAATCAACCGTGAATGCCAGTTGATGAATGGTCAAATCTGTACATGTGATTGGGAGAGCGATCACTGGCGAATTCAGATCAATTACCTAGTGAAGCCTTGGCTACAGGAGGATTGATTGATCTAGCTGTCGCAAGTATTATGGTGTGAGTCAACACACACACTGTCCCTGACTGACTGTCCCTTTCACAGTACACAACACTCTGACTCAGTGGCTGCATCTCAAATGGCGTGCTATTCCCTATATAGTGCACTACTGTTGACCAGAGCCCATATGAAGGGACATAAAGGGAACAGGGTGACATTTGGGACACAACTTGGTTCACTGTAGTGGTTCACTAGTTGACCAATTAAAAGTCTATGAGGAGTTCTCATTCTACCTGGCTTTGGTTCATTTGGTTAAAAGAACAACAACTAGCTAGATAATGATGGATGAACTGATTTGAATGAAGAGAATAATGAGAGTGTGTGTGTGAGGTCTGTAATTAACACAGGGGAACAGTGGGTGGAGGGTTATAGGTTAGCAGACTCAGACACGCCCTGATAGATTAATTACTCGGTCTCACACACGTACGCATGCACACACCAAGTGACATTAAAAACATACTAAAGGAGGTCCCATTAAACAAGCTCGTTACACTGTCTTTCATTTGATGAGGGCGGGTGTGTGTGTTGGTGTGTGTGTGGGCTGGAAGCAAGCAGAATGAACACCTAAATTACTGTTCGCTGTTTAATTACGAGTGACAAGGGACCTATTAGAACGACGGCTGTGGTCGGTCGTGTGTGTGTGTGGGTGTGTGTGTGTGTGTGTGTGTGTGTAGGCATGTGTGGTGACAAAGACATTGCAGAGGCATGTCCACTCAGAAGCCACGAGTGACATAAATGACAAGTGAGAAAGAGGGAGAACGAGACTGAGAAAGACTTCCTCCATGTTTGCTTCACTCATCCGTTCCCACTCTGTCCTCCCCATGGACTCTCTATGCGTAACAGTGAGTGTGTAGTGTGTGTAGCGTGTGTGTGTGTGTGTGTGTAGCGTCTTCTCCATCCTGTCCATTAGCAAAAGGACAACTAGAGGACAACCATGTCAACCAAACTCTGTTTAGACTTGGCCAAGTAGCTGTAACTATCAATGGAAGAGTTTCTGTACAGATGGGACTTTTCTAGCCATAATAAAAATTTTAAAAAATCAGAGCAAAATCTGTGCACTGCAATATTTGAAAAAAATAAAAATAAAAAAGAACTTGCATGCTGGGCTAGTTTGGCATATTTTCTTCTAGCCCAGTCTGGGCGTAATTCTCATTGCTGGTTACATTATCTCTTACCAAATACCAGACCTTTGACGTCGTTGACGATCGCGGCCCATCCGTTCGCTCTCATTCACTCCTGTCCATTCTAATTCCAGCGTGTACATGGAGAGAGACCGTCTGTTACCACTGAGGTACCCCGGTATAGAGACTGTCTCTTACCATTGAGGTCCTACAGTATCTAGACAGTCTCTTACCATTGAGGTCACACAGTATATAGACTGTCTCTTACCATTGAGGTCCTACAGTATCTAGACTGTCTCTTACCATTGAGGTCCTACAGTATCTAGACTGTCTCTTACCATTGAGGTCCTACAGTATCTAGACAGTCTCTTACCATTGAGGTCCTACAGTATCTAGACTGTCTCTAACCATTGAGGCCCTACAGTATCTAGACTGTCTCTTACCATTGAGGCCCTACAGTATATAGACTGTCTCTTACCATTGAGGTCACACAGTATAGAGACTGTCTCTTACCATTGAGGTCACACAGTATCTAGACTGTCTCTTACCATTGAGGCCCTACAGTATATACACTGTCTCTTACCATTGAGGCCCTACAGTATAGAGACTGTCTCTTACCATTGAGGCCCTACAGTATAGAGACTGTCTCTTACCATTGAGGCCCTACAGTATCTAGACTGTCTCTAACCATTGAGGCCCTACAGTATAGAGACTGTCTCTTACCATTGAGGCCCTACAGTATAGAGACTGTCTCTAACCATTGAGGCCCTACAGTATCTAGACTGTCTCTTACCATTGAGGCCCTACAGTATCTAGACTGTCTCTTACCATTGAGGCCCTACAGTATCTAGACTGTCTCTTACCATTGAGGCCCTACAGTATAGAGACTGTCTCTTACCATTGAGGCCCTACAGTATCTAGACTGTCTCTTACCATTGAGGCCCTACAGTATATAGACTGTCTCTTACCATTGAGGTACTCTTGAAGAAGATGTTGTTGCAGATGGAAGAGAAGAGTTTCAGACTCTCCTGTAGGCGGTTCTGAAAGAGGGGAAATCATTAGATATAACAGTAACATTAGTATATAGTAATATTGTAATAGTGTTCTGTTCATCAGGAAAATGACGTGTACAGATGTAGGGTTAACAATGGAGTGTCTCACCATACATGGATCCTCTACTAGAGTCATGTCGTATCCACTGAGAGAAACAACAAATACCACGGCCCTGACGTCCTCAAAACAACCAATCCACTTCCTCCTCTCTGTCCTCTGACCCCCCACATCATACATCCTGGAGAGGGGGAAGGGGGAGAGAATGAGTTTTTAAAGAGGGAGAAATCTGTACATTAGATGGAACACAGAGTCATTGATTATGTGGCGTAGAGAAAATGGGCAGCGGGTGAAACAGGTTATTAGTGTGGTCGTGGTTTGGCCAATGTGTTTAGAGTGTTTTAGATCCATGTGATAATGACAGCTGTCAGCAGGAGGGTCACAGCATAGGTTCAAATAGGACACCTGCTACTATTTAGATTGTGTGTGTGTGTGTGTGTGTGTGTGTGTGTGTGTGTGTGTGTGTGTGTGTGTGTGTGTGTGTGTGTGTGTGTGTGTGTGTGTTTATCAATTAGCTAAAGACAATTAGTAAGTTAATTAATTTACTCAGATTGAGGGAACCGTCTGTTGGGTCCTTCAGGAACACCTGGGTCCTCCGTGAAGCCCCTCGAGGTCCACAGAGAGCTTGCGTCCCAATTGGCACACTATTCCCGATTTAGAGCAGTCTTTTTGATCAGGGCCCACGGGGCTCTGGTTGAAGTAGTGCACTACATGGGGAATAGAGTGTGATTTGGGACACGACCAGAGGGCTTAGAATAAGCCAGAGATGATGGAAACCTCTGTAGTATTTTAGCGTAAGCCAACGTCATTAAAACAAAAAGGGATCTCATTTGGGATTTAGCGATGCCAGTCTCTTTTCTTCTCCCCTCCTAAAAGGTCCAGGGGCTAACGGTTGAACACTGTCACATTCAACTGCAATGAATACGGTTAAAATATCACTTTTTACTTGCAATAAACCATAACAATTATTAATTTGCAATTAACTTGACATGCTACAGTCCATGTTGAGTATTAGTGAGTTTGTCTCTGAAGATTCTACACTAAAACCCCAACACCTTGGAGGTCTGGTGCTAATATGGTGTGAAATCAGCTGATAATCAGATAAATTGACAGGCTGTACCAAAATGAGCGAATGGCAGGGGTTAACGCAATGGCGCACTAGATGATGCATTCAGAGTACAATTTACAAAAATGTCACATACTAAAACTTTTGTTTTTCGCATACTATTTAGTTGGTGGTATTATTCGTACACAACCTTGCCTATCAGCTTGCTCCATCTGTTCAGCTAGTGTTATCACAGGGTGTGTGTGTGTGGTGTGTGTGTGTGTGTGTGTGGTATATAATATCATCCAGCCACATCTATAACATTTGAGCAGCAGGTCATCTGGATATTGGTCTGTAGCTAACTGGACTTAGTTTATTTCTCTTGATGTGTTTTGAGGGTTTTATCTGAAGTAAATAAGTCCAAGGCAATAGACCGATAGTGAGATGTATTCTGCATCCCAAATGACACCCCCATTTCCTATATAGTGCACTACGTTTGACCAGAGCCAATAGGGCCCCATGTATGGAATGCCAATAGGGCCCTATGTATGGCAGTGATCTGAAAGGTAGGATATATCATACAGACCTGTCCCTATTATATTGGATTCTTTATTTCTGTCCTTCCTGTCGTTTGTTCTCTCTCGTTCTTTTAGTTCTTTCATTCTCTGTTTTGATCTTTATAAATTCTCAAATTACAAATGTCCCTTTTTCTTTTTTTACAAATTTGAACCACATCTCAAAATCGCAATATGAACTAATGATGCTAGCCGATACCCTCTTTTCTCTTTCCCTCTCCCCCATCCTCTTTTCTCTTTCCCCCTCCCCCCACCCTCTTTTCTCTTTCCCCTAAGCCCCCCCACCCCCACCCTCTTTTCCCTCTCCCCCACCCTCTTTTCTCTTTCCCCCCCACCCCCACCCTCTTTTCTCTTTCCCCCTCCCCCCACCCTCTTTTCTCTTTCCCCTAAGCCCCCACCCCCACCCTCTTTTCCCTCTCCCCCACCCTCTTTTCTCTTTCCCCCTCCCCCCACCCTCTTTTCCCTCTCCCCCCACCCTCTTTTCTCTTTCCCCAAAGCCCCCCCCACCCCCACCCTCTTTTCCCTCTCCCCCCACCCTCTTTTCTCTTTCCCCAAAGCCCCCCCCACCCCCACCCTCTTTTCCCTCTCCCCCACCCTCTTTTCTCTTTCCCCCCCACCCTCTTTTCTCTTTCCCCTAAGCCCCCCCACCCTCTTTTCTCTTTCCCCCTCCCCCCACCCTCTTTTCTCTTTCCCCTAAGCCCCCACCCCCACCCTCTTTTCCCTCTCCCCCACCCTCTTTTCTCTTTCCCCCTCCCCCCACCCTCTTTTCTCTTTCCCCTAAGCCCCCACCCCCACCCTCTTTTCCCTCTCCCCCACCCTCTTTTCTCTTTCCCCCTCCCCCCACCCTCTTTTCCCTCTCCCCCACCCTCTTTTCTCTTTCCCCTAAGCCCCACCCTCTTTTCTCTTTCCCCAAAGCCCCCCCACCCCCACCCTCTTTTCCCTCTCCCCCCCACCCTCTTTTCTCTTTCCCCTAAGCCCCCCCACCCCCACCCTCTTTTCCCTCTCCCCCACCCTCTTTTCTCTTTCCCCCACCCCCACCCTCTTTTCCCTCTCCCCCACCCTCTTTTCTCTTTCCCCCTCCCCCCACCCTCTTTTCTCTTTCCCCTAAGCCCCCCCACCCCCACCCTCTTTTCCCTCTCCCCCCCACCCTCTTTTCTCTTTCTCATCTCCCCCCCACTTAACTTGTAAATTCCTTGTTCATTCATCAGTATTGGTAAATTATCTGATGCTCTGATGAAGACGAGGTGAAATGGAGAGAGGCCGCGTCCCCATAGCGCCCTATTCCCTATATAGTACACTACTTTTCACCAAAACCCTATGGGACCTGAATAGGGTGCCACTTGGGATGGTGTCTCATCTCTCTAGAGGCAGAATGAGGGGGGGTCACAGGTCAATGGGAAGCAGGCTGTGTGTGCACTAAACTGGCCCGTGACATCTGGGTGGCGAGGGCTGGTAGACGGAGACGATGTGATTGGAGGATTAAACGAGTGTTCCATTCGGTCTTTCATTACATAGTTAATTAGGGGTTAGCTAACGAACTGCGACCTACGTTGACCTTGACTGAGGAAGAGTGTGTGTGTGTGTGTGTGTGTGTGTGTGTGTGTGTGTGTGTGTGGTTCAGGAATAAATCTCTCCATCCCTATCTTTCTCTGGGTCCCTCACCACATACTTTAGAGAGAATAGAGAATGACAGATATTATAATGAAGCCTCCCTCTCCTCCTTTTACCTAATCAGGTACTACAGCTCCGCCCACAGCGCAAACACCCCGTCAACAACTATGGATCATAAAAAGCCTGTGATAAACTGTTGTCTTTTCGATAGAGAGGCAGACAATGGGTGACAACAAAGGCCTTACACACCCATTCATCCACTGGTCCTTTTAGTGCTCTACCATTTAACCTACCCCCGCAGTGCACACAAACACACGATGGCTGTGGGATTTAGCAGTAGTCAACGTGACAGGAAAACAAAAGCAAACCATGTGTGTAAGAAGAGAAGAGGAGTGGAGGAGGAGAGACCAGAAAGGAGGAAAACGAGAGCTCAAGAAAGAGACTGACCCTCCGACCAAACAGAAACCACTTCCTGTCATCCAGCAATCATTCAAAATACTTTTTATTTGACATCTAGATGACGCACACACACCTATGGGGCTGACAGGTAGACTACTACAGAGACTAGTATGTACTGAGACGTCTAAACACTGTGGAACATTACAAAGCACACTATATAAAGATCAGGATGAGCCTCTGCCCAGAAACGAGGTGCAACATCCCTGGTCCAATGTTTACGTTTCAATTATTCAAATAATGAACACTTGGCGTGATTCATAATTTAGTGTGTTTGAAAACATAAATCGAAGTGAAATGTGAAATACACACAAGAAAAGTCTCATCTCATGAATGTTACAAGATATGTTTTTTCTGCCATTCTCTCTCCCCTCTCTCAGTAAGTGTGTATAACAGATACCTCCACTTCAGTATCTATCTTGTTTAGAAAAGGTGAAATGGACAAAAAAAATCATTTTCTTTGGAGAGATTTGACCTTTTCCCCGTCTGTCCGTCCTGCCGCGTTGTGTTGTGCTGAGGGCTATTGTCTTTGAGGAAATTGAAAACGGGGGACTCGGTCCCCATCCACAGAGATTTACGACTAGAGTGGGGTGCGTGTGTGTGTGTGTGAGAGAGAGTGTGTGTTTTATGTGATGGGTAATTTTTGTCAATAAAAGCATCTATAGTGCAGTTTGATTGACAGCTTTCAATTTCATGTGTCCATGACCCTACATGCTGATTGTATGTGCGTGTGTGTGGTGTGGTGTTGATTCTGGTAACCCAAATCAACTATTGTATTGCTCCTAGACAAAGGCCATCACACAGATATTCTGCCAATTTGTGAAGCACACACACACACACACACGTAAAAGGGTCTGTCTTTGTCATATTGACATGCAGTTCCCACAACGCAGTGTGACAATGTTTAGATGCAAAACAGAGGCACCTTATGAAAAGCCTCTCGCCACAGCCCAGGTAATATGGTTTATCATTTTAAATACAGAGGTAATATTGTTACGTTTTCATAATTCATATGAAATGCAGAGGTAATATTGTTAGTTATTATAATTCAGAGGAAGTGAATTTTACAGAGCAGGTGTAGAAGACTAGAGTGTGGGTTACATCCCAAATGACACCCTATTCCCTATAGGGTACACTACTCTGGTCTAAAGTAGTGTACTATTTAGGGAATAGAGTCCCATTTGGGATGCAGATTGTGTTTGGAACAGTTGTTTAGAGAGAGAGGGGAGCTCCATTGGAACAGTTGTTTAGAGAGAGAGGGGAGCTCCATTGGAACAGTTGTTTAGAGAGAGAGGGGAGCTCCATTGGAACAGTTGTTTAGAGAGAGAGGGGAGCTCCATTGGAACAGTTGTTTAGAGAGAGAGGGGAGCTCCATTGGAACAGTTGTTTAGAGAGAGAGGGGAGCTCCATTGGAACAGTTGTTTAGAGAGAGAGGGGAGCTCCATTGGAACAGTTGTTTAGAGAGAGAGGGGAGCTCCATTGGAACAGTTGTTTAGAGAGAGAGGGGAGCTCCATTGGAACAGTTGTTTAGAGAGAGAGGGGAGCTCCATTGGAACAGTTGTTTAGAGAGAGAGGGGAGCTCCATTGGAACAGTTGTTTAGAGAGAGAGGGGAGCTCCATTGGAACAGTTGTTTAGAGAGAGAGGAGCTCCATTGGAACAGTTGTTTAGAGCAGGTAAGGGTGCTCTCAAGCGACTTGATGTTCTTTACCATTCGGCCATCAGATTTGCCACCAATGCTCCTTATAGGACACATCACTGCACTCTATACCGCTCTGTAAACTGGCCGTATCTGTATACCTGTCGCAAGACCCACTGGTTGATGCTTATTTATAAAACCCTCTTAGGCCTCACTCCCCCCTATCTGAGATATCTACTGCAAGCCCTCAACCTCCACATACAATACCCGTTCTGCCAGTCACATTCTGTTAAAGGTCCCCAAAGCACACACATCCCTAGGCCGCTCGTCTTTTCAGTTCGCTGCAGCTAGTGACTGGAATGAGCTGCAACAAACTCTCAAACTGGAAGGTTTTATCTCAATCTCTTACTTCAAAGACTCAATCATGGACACTTACTGACAGTTGTGGCTGCTTCGCATGATGTGTTGTTGTCGTCTCTACCTTCTTGCTGTTATCTCTGCCCAATAAATGTTCGTACCAAGTTTTGTGCTGCTGCCATGTTGTATTGCTGCCATGTTGTTGTCATGTGGTGTTGCTACCACAATGTGTTGTCATGTGTTGCTGCCATGCAGGTCTCTCTTTATGTAGTGTTGTGATGTCTCTTGTCATGATGTGTGTTTTGTTCTAGATTTTTAATCCCAGTCCCCAGGAGGCATTTTGTCTTTTGGTAGGCTGTCATTGTAAATAAGAAGTTGTTCTTAACTGACTTGCCTAGTTAAATAAAGGTTAAATAAAATAAAAATGTATTGAGAGATAGGAGCTCCATTGGAAGAGTTGTTTAGAGAGAGAGAGAGAGGAGCTCCATTGGAAGAGTTGTTTAGAGAGAGAGAGAGAGGAGCTCCATTGGAAGAGTTGTTTAGAGAGAGGAGCTCCATTGGAAGAGTTGTTTAGAGAGAGGAGCTCCATTGGAAGAGTTGTTTAGAGAGAGGAGCTCCATTGGAAGAGTTGTTTAGAGAGAGGAGCTCCATTGGAAGAGTTGTTTAGAGAGAGGAGCTCCATTGGAAGAGTTGTTTAGAGAGAGAGAGAGAGGAGCTCCATTGGAAGAGTTGTTTAGAGAGAGAGAGAGAGGAGCTCCATTGGAAGAGTTGTTTAGAGAGAGAGAGAGAGGAGCTCCATTGGAAGAGTTGTTTAGAGAGAGAGAGAGAGGAGCTCCATTGGAAGAGTTGTTTAGAGAGAGAGAGAGAGGAGCTCCATTGGAAGAGTTGTTTAGAGAGAGAGAGAGAGGAGCTCCATTGGAAGAGTTGTTTAGAGAGAGAGAGAGGAGCTCCATTGGAAGAGTTGTTTAGAGAGAGAGAGGAGCTCCATTGGAAGAGTTGTTTAGAGAGAGAGAGAGAGAGGAGCTCCATTGGAAGAGTTGTTGAGAGAGAGAGAGAGAGAGAGAGAGAGAGAGAGAGAGAGAGGAGCTCCATTGGAAGAGTTGTTTAGAGAGAGAGAGAGAGGAGCTCCATTGGAAGAGTTGTTTAGAGAGAGAGAGGAGCTCCATTGGAAGAGTTGTTCAGAGAGAGAGAGGAGCTCCATTGGAAGAGTTGTTCAGAGAGAGAGAGAGAGAGAGAGGGAGCTCCATTGGAAGAGTTGTTCAGAGAGAGAGTGAGAGAGAGAGAGGAGCTCCATTGGAAGAGTTGTTCAGAGAGAGAGAGAGAGAGAAGCTCTATTGGAAGTGTTGTTCAGAGAGAGAGAGAGGAGCTCCATTGGAAGAGTTGTTCAGAGAGAGAGAGAGAGAGAGAGAGAGAGAGAGAGAGAGGAGAGAGAGAGAGAGGAGCTCCATTGGAAGAGTTGTTCAGAGAGAGAGAGAGGAGCTCCATTGGAAGGGTTGTTTATTTTTACCTTCATTTAACCAGGTAAGACCCATTGAGGTTAGAAACCTCTTTTGCGAGGGCGACCTGGCTAGAAGGTAAAACAGGGAAATAGCAGCGTGTACATACAAAGGTACAAAAAACAATACACACAAAAGACAGTGTCACAAGTTACAAATACATCTGATGATTCAAAACAACTGCAGCTCTCAAAAACATTGTCAATCAGAGTCTTAAAAACCAGCAAGGACACCAACTCCCCTAACTGTAAGATCTTCTGAAGCATGTTCCAGGATGAAGGGGCATTATGGGAAAATATTGTTTCCCCAACTCAGTTCTGGCCTTAGGAACAGACAAGGACAGCCGCGACTGAACGAAGACTGTATTGAGTGACTGATCTGGTCAGTAAGGAACAGAGATACAAAGGGAGTTGGCCTATCAAACACAAAAGGTGTCCCAGTGCTTTAGCCTCCTGATGGAGAGGTCCATTGCACCATGACGTATAAATAACAGTGATGGAGGAGTGATCTAGCATTGGTGATTAACCTTAAAGCACCATGATACACTGTGTCCAGAACTAAGGTACTTGTATATAGACAATATCACCATAAACAGCACAGAACTAAGGTACTTGTATATGGACAATATCACCATAAACAGCACAGAACTAAGGTACTTGTATGTAGACAATATCACCATAAACAGCACAGAACTAAGGTAGTTGTATATAGACAATATCACCATAAACAGCACAGAACTAAGGTACTTGTATATAGACAATATCACCATAAACAGCACAGAACTAAGGTACTTGTATATAGACAATATCACCATAAACAGCACAGAACTAAGGTACTTGTATATGGACAATATCACCATAAACAGCACAGAACTAAGGTACTTGTATGTAGACAATATCACCATAAACAGCACAGAACTAAGGTACTTGTATATAGACAATATCACCATAAACAGCACAGAACTAAGGTACTTGTATATGGACAATATCACCATAAACAGCACAGAACTAAGGTACTTGTATATGGACAATATCACCATAAACAGCACAGAACTAAGGTACTTGTATGTAGACAATATCACCATAAACAGCACAGAACTAAGGTACTTGTATATGGACAATATCACCATAAACAGCACAGAACTAAGGTACTTGTATATGGACAATATCACCATAAACAGCACAGAACTAAGGTACTTGTATATGGACAATATCACCATAAACAGCACAGAACTAAGGTACTTGTATGTAGACAATATCACCATAAACAGCACAGAACTAAGGTACTTGTATATGGACAATATCACCATAAACAGCACAGAACTAAGGTACTTGTATGTAGACAATATCACCATAAACAGCACAGAACTAAGGTACTTGTATATAGACAATATCACCATAAACAGCACAGAACTAAGGTACTTGTATATAGACAATATCACCATAAACAGCACAGAACTAAGGTACTTGTATATAGACAATATCACCATAAACAGCACAGAACTAAGGTACTTGTATATAGACAACATCACCATAAACAGCACAGAACTAAGGTACTTGTATGTAGACAATATCACCATAAACAGCACAGAACTAAGGTACTTGTATATAGACAACATCACCATAAACAGCACAGAACTAAGGTACTTGTATATAGACAATATCACCATAAACAGCACAGAACTAAGGTACTTGTATATGGACAATATCACCATAAACAGCACAGAACTAAGGTACTTGTATATGGACAATATCACCATAAACAGCACAGAACTAAGGTACTTGTATATAGACAATATCACCATAAACAGCACAGAACTAAGGTACTTGTATATGGACAATATCACCATAAACAGCACAGAACTAAGGTACTTGTATATGGACAATATCACCATAAACAGCACAGAACTAAGGTACTTGTATATAGACAATATCACCATAAACAGCACAGATTTAAAAAGTGCTTTGAACAAGATCCTTTCTGAGTGATATTGAAAAACATTTTGTTCCTAAAATAAAAGGCCAACCTCAACATCAGTTTCTTGGTCAAGTTATCAATGTGCTGTTTAAAATTCAGATTTTCATCTAACTAAATCCCAGAATAATTATAGGAGGTAACTAGGGCTGTTGAAGACAGTCAAATTCCACGTGACCGTTTAGTCACGGTAACTAGGCTTCTCAAAGCTCTGATGCTGCTGATGGTCATTAGTAACCTACCAAACTTGCTACCTGCCTGGTACTCAGCACTCCATTGTCTCTCTAATCACTCTGACATCAATGCAAATGTAATAGAAAATCTAATCAAACACTTCATGAGAGCCCATGAGCTCATGTTGTGCGACATTTCTATAGCCTATGCAGCTGCGTGAGAAATCAGTGATGGCCTCTACTAAAAAGAGGATCCCATCAGCTTTCTATAGGCTGGGCTTACTATATTTATTTCTCAACTTTCCTAATATTAAGCACATTGCTTATATTTACAACGGGAGTATATCCTACCTGGCTGGCATAATAAACCACGGGGAAAAGCGTCCTCCATTCGCTATTTAAGTGCATAGATGACATGTATTTTTCCTGCTGCCCCTGTTTCAATACAGGTGCATGATAATGGTCCATTCTAAATAAATAAAAAATGTCACACATATATTATTTAGTATATGTAAAGACAAGATTAAATCAAGAATAGTCTGATGGGTGACAATATTAGCATATCACTTGTGAATGATGCCCAGCACAAGAAATAATTACTTTTTTAAAACTCGAATCATAGTTGCACACCTCATGTAGCCTCGCCCATGGGCCTATATGTTTTGATAAGGTTTGTATCACAACTAAAGTGGCCAAATAACTTAAAACAAAGCACATTAATCAGATGTGGAGCCTAAGTGGCATACATAAGCAGAGCGTGAGTTTCAAGTTTGGGGAAGATCATTTTCACTATAAAAATGCACCTTTATAATAAAAGCATTAAATGCATAATTGCATTTGCGGTCACTTTTGATAATGGTGTTTTCCGCTAATGGAACATTTGCGCTTATAGCCTACTACCATGTGCACATTGCTGCGCTTATCATTGGAAGAAATAGCCTAATAGTTTATCAACGTTCTGATCTGTTGCGTCAGCCACATTGCGTAAAAAAGTGTTTTTTTGATGCTAGCGGTTGTATTCATTTGGGATCTATCGCATCCCACAACTATGTTTGGAATATTTATTTATTGCACAGGATAGATCAACTTTTGTACTATGGGGGATAGTAGATTAATGTAGGCTAATGCTTTTGCTGTTCGTTAGGCCTACTCATCTTGTCTGCTGCCGAAAATAAATGTGGACAGTTCTTCCAATATCTTCAATATGTACCTTGGAATTGGATATGGACGCATGCAGTTGCGTCCACGATGTGTCTGTCTTCACTTTTTTATAGGGGGTATTCCGGCCAAACGAAGGGGACGCGGCCGTGAAATTGTAGGCATTATCGAGTGCTTGTCAACTTGTGACTGAATGACTGATGTGGTGTGTACAGCCTGGGGAAAACACTAAGCAGAACTCAGACCTTTCAAGATACTTTTTACAATCATCATTAGAGTCGCATCAACGCATTCGAATGTATTAAACATCTAAACATACAGCCCAACGTTTGTAGAGCAACTAAAGTTACATGAATAACTCTAAATTAAGCATATAGGAGTATACCCATTTCTTTGTTAACCGCTCACAGAATAGCCGCTTGTGCGCACTCCCTCAAATCGTTCGTACTATTTTATTCAACTTTGTTCAATTGTATTCTTCACACAATAAAATAATGCCACGGAATTGTAAGCAAATGTTGTCTGCTAAATGAACTAGTGTAGCCCACAGCTATATGACATAGTCAGATCAGGACCTGCTAAATGAACTAGTGTAGCCCACAGCTATATGGCATAGTCAGATCAGGACCTGCTAAATGAACTAGTGTAGCCCACAGCTATATGACATAGTCAGATCAGGACCTGCTAAATGAACTAGTGTAGCCCACAGCTATATGACATAGTCAGATCAGGACCTGCTAAATGAACTAGTGTAGCCCACAGCTATATGACATAGTCAGATCAGGACCTGCTAAATGAACTAGTGTAGCCCACAGCTATATGACATAGTCAGATCAGGACCTGCTAAATGAACTAGTGTAGCCCACAGCTATATGGCATAGTCAGATCAGGACCTGCTAAATGAACTAGTGTAGCCCACAGCTATATGGCATAGTCAGATCAGGACCTGCTAAATGAACTAGTGTAGCCCACAGCTATATGGCATAGTCAGATCAGGACCTGCTAAATGAACTAGTGTAGCCCACAGCTATATGACATAGTCAGATCAGGACCTGCTAAATGAACTAGTGTAGCCCACAGCTATATGGCATAGTCAGATCAGGACCTGCTAAATGAACTAGTGTAGCCCACAGCCATATGGCATAGTCAGATCAGGACCTAACATAAGGACAACTCAGAGTAGCTATTCTGTTCTTCTGAAATAGACTACATTTTCTTCACCTGTCTAAAATAAATTGATTTATTGTGAAGGTGTAGGCTATATTACATGGATTTATTAGACTTTTTAAAAAATGTAGATTTTCCAAAGATCAGCATCAGTGGCTTGTGTGGAAGCCAAGAGATGCTAACTGTGTTTATGTTAATTAACGGTCAATTACCGTGAGATGAACAGTTATCTGGTTGTCAATCACCGGCTGATGAAATTTCGTGACCGCCACAGCCCTAGAGGTGACCCTATACATTTGCTAGCTTTTTAGAGTTAAAATCTGGAAGTGTCTCCATCTGTCTACTTTCAGAAAAGAGAAAGAGAAAACCGACTCAGAAATCCGAGTCGACGTGCTAGGAGTCGAGTAATCAATTCTTTTTGGAGTCGACTCTCCACCACTTCGTCGTTTCAGTTAACCTGTTGGGTCTAGGGGGCAGCATTTGCACGTCTGGATAAAAAAAATGTACCCGATTTAATCTGGTTACTAATCCTACCCAGTAACTAGAATATGCATATACTTATTATATATGGATAGAAAACACTCTAAAGTTTCCAAAACTGTTTGAATGGTGTCTGTGAGTATAACAGAACTCATTTGGCAGGCAAAACCCTGAGACATTTTCTGACAGGAAGTGGATACCTGATGTGTTGTATTGACTTTAAACCTATCCCATTGAAAAACACAGGGGCTGAGGAATATTTTGGCACTTCCTATTGCTTCCACTAGATGTCACCAGCCTTTACAAAGTGTTTTGAGTCTTCTGGAGGGAGATCTGACCGAACAAGAGCCATGGAACGATGATGTCCCATTAGACACCTGGCGCGCGAGTTCATGTTGGGTACCCTCGTTCCAATACGTTATATTTTTTCCCCTCGTTCATGACGAGAAGTCCGGCTGGCTTACATCATGTGCTAACGAGACGGAGATTTTTGGACATAAATGATGAGCTTTTTTGAACAAAACTACATTCGTTATGGACCTGTGATACCTGGAAGTGACATCTGATGAAGAGAATCAAAGGTAATGGATTATTTACATAGTATTTTCGATTTTAGATCTCCCCAACATGACGTCTAGTCTGTATCGCAACGCGTATTTTTCTGGGCGCAGTGCTCAGATTATTGCAAAGTGTGATTTCCCAGTAAGGTTATTTTTAAATCTGGCAAGTTGATTGCGTTCAAGAGATGTAAATCTATAATTCTTTAAATGATAATATAATACCAATGTTTTCTAATTTTAATTATTTAATTTGTTACGCTGACTTGACTGCCGGTTATTGGAGGGAAACGATTTCCTCAACATCAATGCCATAGTAAAACGCTGTTTTTGGATATAAATATGAACTTGATAGAACTAAAAATGCATGCATTGTCTAACATAATGTCCTAGGAGTGTCATCTGATGGAGATTGTAAAAGGTTAGTGCATCATTTTAGCTGGTTTTATGGTTTTGGTGACCCTGTCTTTGACTTGACAAAACATTACACACAACTCTTGTAAATGTACTGTCCTAACATACTCTAAATGTATGCTTTCGCCGTAAAACCTTTTTGAAATCGTAAAACGTGGTTAGATTAAGGAGATGTTTATCTTTCAAATGGTGTAAAATATTTGTATTTTTGAAAAATTAGAATTTTGACATTTAATTGGATTCAAATTTGCCGCTCTTGAAATGCACCTGCTGTTGATGGAGTGCACCACGGGTGGCACGCTAGCGTCCCACCTAGCCCCAAGAGGTTAACAGTTGGAAAAATGGCAGAGAAAGGCAAGCGACAGCAGTGAAGTCCTGTATCGCTAAACTTTGAGAAGTTAAATGAGAAGGAAATGCACATTTAGTAAAGTGGAATTGAGGTACAGTAATGGTAGTACCGCTGCACTACCATCTGAAAGGGACGCACCATGAGACCCAACCTGCTGCTGGCAGCTGCATTGTGAATTCACATGGAATTTTATAAATTGTTCTTATTGTTTTAATGGAAGCCGATTAAAAAAAGTGGCAGTTTAAACGTTAACATTTTTTTTCTCCATTTGTCACATCCCTACTATGTTTGTTTGTGTGTGTGTCCGTCCGTATGTATACGCGTGCCCGGCTATCAGACTCTAGTGCACTGTGTGTTGATAAGGCCTGTTAGGGTATTGACATATTGACTTCCTGCTGACTCAATCACAGACGAATCAGATATAAGTTTGTCTGATTGGCACTAGCCAAATTGGCGGTTAGAGATAAGTCTCTATGACAAAATGAGTGTGTGTGTATATATGTGTGTGATAACGTGACATGGTCCCAAAGATGAAAAGATACAAGCACCTGTCATAGGTATTTTTGATCACTTTTAAGTTAAAACCTCGTACTTAAAGTTTACCTGAAAACAATAGTCGGCGGGGCTCTAAAGACCAATTTGGTTGGAATATGCGACTAAATATTTTGCTGCGTGACCACAAGTTTTATTTTGGGAGCATTGTGTCGTGGGCCGTTCTAAAACTACTTGTGCGTTGTTAACCACTTGGTCACACTTTGTTCAGTCATGTTACCTCATTGGCTAGCTAGCTAACAACCTGGTAACTTGACCAGTATTATCCAACAGTGGAGGCTGGTGGGAGGAGCTATAGGAGAACGGGCTCGTTGTAATGGAATAAATGGAACGGTATCAAACACATCAAGCATACGGAAACCACATGTTTGACTCTGTTCCATTCCAGCCATTACAATGAGCCCATCCTCCTATAGCGCCTCCCACCAGCCTCCACTGATATCCAGAGTTGGGGGCGCAAAAAGAAAGGAAAAGGGATAGCTTCAATAACCATAGCAATTAATGAATTAATAAATGACAGATCTCTTGCATGTGGTCAACGCACAACGCTTTTAAAGAGACAGTGTACAATTTACAATGTAATATATCTCAATAGGACAATGGAGCTTTTACACAATGTAAAAACTTAATATTACACTAATGACTAATTTCAATGACAGGTATTCATATCAACATTTTAGCTTTTATAATAAACGCATGTCTTTGAAGTGTTACATGTTAGTTTCTAGGGCACAACATGTGCTTCAAACGAAACTAGAATTCATACAGGCCCAATATAGGCTGAATCAATTGGAAAAACATTTTCTGGTGCACCTAAATTTAATGTGGTGCTCCTAACATTTTTAAGTTGGGAGCACCAGTGCTACCAATTAATTCCTTTCAAATTTAGAGCCCTGATAGTAGGCCTTCGTGTTTTGGGAAAGTTATATTTTCAACAACAACAAGAGAAGACACACAATAGTATTATTTACCTGAAGAGCAGGTGTTTGACTTTGAACTGTGTCTCTATGACCCCGGTGGTCCTCAGTCTGACCCTCAGGACATCCGTTTCCGTGGGAACGAGGTCTGGAGAGATGATACGACCCATGTTCTCAAAGAAACTACAGGAGGAGGATGAGAAAGACAAAGATTAGATTATTTGATCTAAACATTGTATATCTGAAAAGGTCATTTCAAAAGCTAGAGAAAGAGAGATAGAGAGACACAGACAGAGAGGCATACAGTATGCCTGTCAGGCTGTGCTTCATTTAAGCCGGATCCTCTCCGTTTTGGACTGTTTGATTCCGGTACCTCTCGAAGCATGAAAAATAATTATTTCAAAATTATAATAAAAGCGATCAAAGTTCATTCGAGTTGCCTCTTCGTTAATTCTCCTGCCCCCACAAAAAAACATCATGTGAAAAAGTAGATTTTCAGCCCGGGCCTAATATTTCTAAGAGTTGATTCGGGTCGGCCCAGGTTTATGGTTTGTGCAACATTGTAACCCATGTTTGAGACCAACGCGTGGCCGTGGCTGTGTGAGAAGCACGTATGTTCTCTCTCCCTCTCTCTGCTCTGATAGACATGAGCCTGCAACTCCTCTCTCCAGCATTGCACTTCATCATTTATTTCCTTATAGAATCATAAGGTTCTGGAAGGGCTGCAGCACCCTTGATAAATGTAAATACATTTGCCAAAATTACAGAATTATTGCTGTCTGTTCAGAAAGAAATGAAACCATTCAGAATGTCCTACTACACCATGAGAAGGCCTATCATTTAGCCACAGAGGATCAATAGCATCTTCAAAAAAATTGCTTAGCTGTGGATTGTAGCCCAATAACAGTGTCTTCCATGTGGTTGTGGGTTCGATTCCCACGGGGGGCCAGTACAAAAAAAAAACACACAAAAAATGCATGGTATGAAATGTATGCATTCACTACTGTAAGTCGCTCTGGATAAGAGCATCTGCTAAATGACTAAAATGTAAATGTAACAAGGAATAGCCTACAGTCTGGAATGAGCGACAAATCTGTCTGTGAAAAAACAGCATGCAGACATTATTTCAAATACAATCGCAGGAAAACACAGGTAGGAAAGCAAATGTCTCCTCCTGAAAATAGAAGACTCTATGCTGTAGGCTGACAAAACATTTGATCAACTTCCAAATACTGTTTTACAAAAGAGAGAGAGAGAGGCTTTTGGCACAAGCGCATAGGTGAGTCAGTGAAACTGGAAAGCAGTTTTAGGACTATAATTTCCTCCTCACATTGTGTTTCCAAACACCTAGGCCTGGACTATTGATGGATTCAATACAAGGTCCATTTTTTATTGATTTTTGATTCTCAGTTTGTCAGTGTCAAAGTAGCCTGCCATTTCAATTATTTGTGTGGTGTTAAAAAAATTATAATAAAAAGATTCTACCAAAGTCTACAGTCATGTAAAATGACGTATAATTACATGAAATGAGTTTATAAAAGGCAAGACTTTTCCTGGACCCTCAACAACTAAACATGTTCCCAGTGTGTGCAACTTCTGTAAGTGCCTCTACTCTACTGCTCTATGCCACTATGCAGATATGATGATATGCATGCAAGGATTTATTATAAAAGGTGTTGTTTTTTCTCAGGCATTCTGGTACCTAAGAACTCCCCAGCTCACCCCCCTCTCACGCTCACTTTTTGTTCCGTCACCTCCCAATTTACAAATGAAGCACCGCTGTCAGGTGTGGAATGCAGTGATAAGCTAACCCCCAGGAGATGCTACAATACTAATCTCCATACTGAATATTCATACTAGTGGATTAATGGGTTTTAGATCGAGTTATAGCTTTACATAATAATATTGGTACTCTGAGGCTATGGTTTATCTAACAGATGGATTATACTGGTGTGTGTGTGTCAGATGGTTGCAGGGTGTGTTACAGCCCAAGTAGCTGATAGGGAATGACTGGGCTAGAATGTCACCATCACTTTGATGCGGCAAAGCCTCCGTTCTGTGTGTGTGTGCGTTTCTGTGTCTGCAAGCATTTGTGTATGTGTGTCTGCGTGACTTTGTGCGAGGTGTATTTCCCAGGCTGTGGTGTCCGGCTAGTGCTCAGTGGGTCTCCAGGGGACCTGTCGCTGTAGATAAAGCCAGAACAGAGGCCTCATGCTGGGGGAGAGGAGGAGAGATGACAGCCTCCTGCTGGGCTGGTTGGTTCAGCCTTCTCTCTGTTCATTTTCCCTCTTTCTCCCTCTATACTTCAGACTCACCTCCGTCACACAGATTTGTCCATAATGACCACCTCTTCTCTCTCTCTTAATAAGTATTTTCTCCTTTGTCTCGATCTCAGGGTGATCATGGTTGATTCTTTGTGACAGTGTGTGTATGTGGGTGGATTGTCAGTGACACACCACAAGGCTAATCACAGGACAGCAGGCCTCCACACTCAGATAATTAGACCCCTGGATCTCTCTTTAACATATGCTGATTCAACCACAGTCAAGTGTGTGAGAATAGGAGAAACACAGAGAGAGAAAGAAATCGAGGAAGAGAGAAAGATTGAAAATATAGGTGAGTTGTACAGGTGTACAGTGCAGGTGTGTTCAGGTAAGACATGTGTCAGGTCAGTATTCACCCTGGCAGTGTGTTTTAACAGGTAAGACGTGCGTCAGGTCAGTAGTGTTCACCCTGGCAGTGTGTTTTAACAGGTAAGACGTGCGTCAGGTCAGTATTCACCCTGGCAGTGTGTTTTAACAGGTAAGACATGTTATTAGTTTACTCACTACAGGGCAGAGTCGTTGAGTTCAAACTCGTAACCCCTGGCTGCGGCCTCTCGGACCCCCTGGTCAGCCCACAGACAGGAAAGGGCGTGGCCAATGAAAGGAAACAGCACCTGATCCTCATCAAAACACCTCCCACAGGACAACACAGAGTGGGCGTGCACCTGGGGGGGGGTGAGAACAAAGACGGTATCATGGTCATACAGCTTACATGACACAGTACTGAGTGGACATGAAGCTACACACACTGCAGACGCCAAACTCTCTCCCACAGCACGAATAACAAGGTTAGCAGTAGAAACGAGTGACCTCGGCCATAAAAACAGAATTCATCACAGTTTCACAGCTCTAGTTATGAGCCGTCAGACTCAGTGTGGGTGGTGATGCTTTGAGCTCTGTTACCTTTGGCAATAAAGTTATTCAAATTGAATGGAACCTGACAGTAACACCTCCCACCCAATCTCTCACGCACGCACACACCTTCTCCCGATCAGACCCCTGTACCATGTCATTACAAAGCAATTACACTACAACTCATCCACTTAACTGGTTATTATTGATGCCTATTTGAACTATGACATTCTAACACAAAATAAAACTAGAGATGTGTTTGTGCATGTGTATCTGCGTCCGTATCTCCGTGTGTGTGTGTGTCTGTGTCTGTGCAAGTATCTGTGTCTGGCTGTGTGTGTGTGTGTGTGTGTGTGTGTGTGTGTGTGGGGAATGTCCTGAGCTGCCAGCAGACTAATGGGTCAGGGCTGAGTAAACATGGAGAGCAGCAGCAGCCAATCAGACCACTGAGACCCGCCAGCCTTCTGTGTGTGACAGACACTGCTGTCTGCTATAGGCATGCTGCCCTCTAGTGTCCGTCTGGACAAATCACAGACACGCTAAAGCCATCAAGTGAAGTAGTGTTTCTATGAGGTGGAGGCAAAGAGAGCAAGAGAGAGAAACAGACAGAGAAAGTAAGTCATATGGACAGACGGACAGATACAGTGAGAGAGTCAGTGAGAGCAATAGACAAGAGAGAGACGGACAGACAGACGGACAGACACTCCATCTCCCTCTCTAACCTTGTTCTTGCTGTTAGTCAGGTTGATCCGGAGAATGCCCATCCCGTGGAGGACAAACTTCATAGAGGTCAGAAGATTGTCCAGCACCGCCGGCTGTACGGGGTCAACAGGGCAGGGGTCAGAGGTAAAAAAAGAAAAAACACCAGTTACCATGGCAACGGTGTTCACACCACACAGGAAAAGTACATATAGAATGCATCTGAAAACCCTGTTTATGAAACTACTTTAGTCAAATTAGTGCACTATGGGTAATGGTGCCATTTCAGACAACTGTAGCCTTTATAACTAAAAAGATCAGACATGAATTACATGGCAACAGTGACAACACCATACAGACAGCCTTTATATAACCTCTTCAAATAAAAAAGGGTGTTCATTGAAATCAGACTTCAGGTTAAAGGGGAGATCTCAGACCTGTGTGAAGACTGATGTCTGAAGATGACGAACACAAAAGTCATAGAAGTCAACACAAAACCAAAAACTCAACTGTATCCAAGGTTGGGGTCAATTCCATTTAAAATTCCAGTCAATTCAGGAAGTACACTGACATTCTAATACCAATTCTCCTCAATGCTTTTTAATGAGGAACATTTGGAATTTGGTTTACTTTCTGAATGAACTGGAAATGGAATTGACCCCAACCCTGACTGTAACTAAAACACAAAAGTCAATATCAACTGAACTCAAAACTCAACTGTTTGAACCTCTGAGTGACTCTATGGGATTAGGGGGATCTATGTTAGTCTCCAACCCCCCTCCCTCTCTCCTCCGCTTCTCTTTTTCCCCTATCCCTCCCTCCCTCCCTCCCTCTCCCCTGCCAGAAAGAGATAAGCATTACATTCCATCCCAATTTTATCAGTCTAGACCTCCTTTCTTCCTGTCTCTATCTTTTCTGAAGTTTATTGGAGGTGTTTGCCTTTCTCAGTGGGGCGTACCTACAGTGTGATAAGAGATACTGTAACTAACTATGAGAGTGACACATAACTTCCGTATCAGTAATGTGTTAAGCCGGGCCGGGCTGAGGACAGTCAGCTGTCAGGGAGTAATGATTCTTTATTAACACATTCTCCAATATTAATCTTTGCTGACACCTGCATATTGATTTGTGTCAGAAAAATAAGCAGCTCAGAGAGACTCTCATCCCTTCTCTCCTACCCATCTCACCCTCTTCTTCGCCCCCTCGAGGATGTAAGGGAAGACAGAAAGCTCAGTTGGTAGCTCAGTTGGTAGAGCATGGTGTTTGCAACACCAGGGTTGTGGGTTCGATTCCCACGGGGGGCCAGCACAGAAAAAAAAAAGTATGATATGTATGAAATTGTATGAAATGTATGCATTCACTACTGTAAGTCGCTCTGGATAAGAGCGTCTGCTAAATGACTAGAATGAATAAAATATGTTTTTCTAAAGTATGAGAAGAGGCTCCAAATCAGACTTTAAATCTCCTCAGTACCTTTCCCTGGTCCTAACATGCAGCATGTGGCTAGGCTTAGTGACCTCTAACCCCAGTCTGCTGCTGTCCCACTGGCACCATGCTCTAAATTCTCACCTCAAATAAAGGGCATCTACACATTACTCACTGTCTGTGTTGGTCAAAACCTCCCCCCCCCTGTACCCTCACTGTCTGTGTTGGTCAAAACCTCCCCCCCTGTACCCTCTCACTGTCTGTGTTGGTCAAAACCTCCCCCCCTGTACCCTCTCACTGTCTGTGTTGGTCAAAACCTCCCCCCCCTGTACCCTCACTGTCTGTGTTGGTCAAAACCTCCCCCCCTGTACCCTCTCACTGTCTGTGTTGGTCAAAACCTCCCCCCCTGTACCCTCACTGTCTGTGTTGGTCAAAACCTCCCCCCCTATACCCTCACTGTCTGTGTTGGTCAAAACCTCCCCCCCCTATACCCTCACTGTCTGTGTTGGTCAAAACCTGCCCCCTGTACACTCACTGTCTGTGTTGGTCAAAACCTGCCCCCTGTACCCTCACTGTCTGTGTTGGTCAAAACCTGCCCCCTGTACCCTCACTGTCTGTGTTGGTCAAAACCTGCCCCCTGTACCCTCACTGTCTGTGTTGGTCAAAACCTGCCCCCTGTACCCTCACTGTCTGTGTTGGTCAAAACATCCCCCCCTGTACCCTCACTGTCTGTGTAGGTCAAAACCTCCCCCCCTGTACCCTCACTGTCTGTGTAGGTCAAAACCTCCCCCCCTGTACCCTCACTGTCTGTGTTGGTCAAAACCTCCCCCCCTGTACCCTCACTGTCTGTGTTGGTCAAAACCTCCCCCCCTGTACCCTCACTGTCTGTGTTGGTCAAAACCTCCCCCCCTGTACCCTCACTGTCTGTGTTGGTCAAAACCTCCCCCCCTGTACCCTCACTGTCTGTGTAGGTCAAAACCTCCCCCCCTGTACCCTCACTGTCTGTGTAGGTCAAAACCTCCCCCCCCTGTACCCTCACTGTCTGTGTTGGTCAAAACCTCCCCCCCTGTACCCTCACTGTCTGTGTTGGTCAAAACCTGCCCCCTGTACCCTCACTGTCTGTGTTGGTCAAAACCTCCCCCCCTGTACCCTCACTGTCTGTGTAGGTCAAAACCTCCCCCCCTGTACCCTCACTGTCTGTGTTGGTCAAAACCTCCCCCCCTGTACCCTCACTGTCTGTGTTGGTCAAAACCTCCCCCCCTGTACCCTCACTGTCTGTGTAGGTCAAAACCTCCCCCCCTGTACCCTCACTGTCTGTGTAGGTCAAAACCTCCCCCCCTGTACCCTCACTGTCTGTGTTGGTCAAAACCTCCCCCCCTGTACCCTCACTGTCTGTGTTGGTCAAAACCTCCCCCCCTGTACCCTCACTGTCTGTGTAGGTCAAAACCTCCCCTCCTGTACCCTCACTGTCTGTGTTGGTCAAAACCTCCCCCCCTGTACCCTCACTGTCTGTGTTGGTCAAAACCTCCCCCCTTCAAAAGTGTCACAGTGTGCCAAAAAAGGCCCCTTTACACAGTGTTGAGATCTGTCCTGTTGGATTCAGATTATAAACACCCACAACCCACCTGATGGTCAGATGTTTCCTCTACCCTCCCGTCTCCCCGTTCAAAACAAAACACATTCCTGGCCTTGTTTCCCGGCCGCTTTATTTGAAGTGTGTGATGTCAGATCAGACGTACCAGAGCTTCCCAGAAAAGTTGTATTAAAAAATAGCTTTTCTCCATCCCAGTTCCTCTCTCCCCTTCTCGATTTTTCTCCCCTGCACCCTCCCTCTTCAAAGAAAAATTCTCCATTGACTGGAAACTTAACATCCTCTGTTAATAGACTAATGGACACAGACTCTCTCTCTCTCCCCCTCCCCCCAGGTGTTTGTAAAGTAATCTGATCTCAATATCTGAGGGCTACGCCACCCCTTTGTATAGTCTATGTGTGTGTAGGAAGGGGGATACAATTCCAGATACCCCCATTCACCTCTGCAGCTATTGTCTGCTATGCTGTCAGCAGAGCTAATGTTCCAGTCACTACTCACCCCGAGGCGAGATACGGGAACACACACACACACACACACACACACACAATACAGAGAGAGTAAGGAGGGTGAGCCAGAGAAATGGAGGTAGAGAAACAGAAGGAGAGAGGGAAGAGGGGAAAAGTGAGAGAACAATGAAGACTGAAGAGGAAAAAAAAGCAACACGTCAGAAAAGACTGAGGGCCTCAGTTTGCATCCCAAATGGCACCCTACTCGCTATATAGTGCACTATTTCTGACCAGGGCCCATAGTGCACTATAGAGGGAATAGGGAGCCATTGGGACACAGCCTCAGTCTTCACTACTCCTAACTCCTACAGCAGCCTCAGGTCCAGACAGGTTTTAAGGACTAATCCCAAGGTAGTGTGTGTGTGTGTGTGTGTGTGTGTGTGTGTGTGTGTGTGTGTGTGTGTGTGTGTGTGTGTGTGTGTGTGTGTGTGTGTGTGAGATTTTCCACCAAACCCCTCATTCAACCACACCTTACTGAGCAGGTCAATAGGACGTATGTATGGCAGTTGTGTGTACAATGTTTATTGGGGCGGTATGCGCACGTCCATGAAAGAAAACGTACCCCGGGCGTTATCAGACAGGATCAAGTAGAACTAAAAGTGAATCGGTACACTGGTATAATAACAGTCCCAAAGGACGACGTCTGGACCACAAATGGGATGTTGTTCAGCGGTACATTCATATTGTATGGATGAGCAGGTTCAAACTGCCACTAAAACAACCCTACCCTGTGATCACGAAGGACTAACCTGCCGAGGGACTTGGAGGGACAGATTACAGGGGTGTCATAATGATGGTCCAACTTCCTTTCTTTTTAGGGCTGGGGGTATGTTTGTATTGTTGTGGTAGCTAGAGGTTACTATGTACTGCCTGGAAGTGAGGATTCAACATTCAACTATTGTTCTATCCAACATACACTTTTCTATCATCCTCAAACACAAAAGAAGAACAAAAATGTTTCACGCTCTTAGTATTTCTGGACAATGTTACAGAAACAATATGTGGAATGTAGCTGAACTGGCTGAGATCTGGCGTTCAATCATTAACTACTGCAGTGTTGTGTTAAAGCTGAGAGCTTTTCTGCTCAACGGAATTCTCTACACTGTTCTGGAATTGGACACAGTTCAAGAATCTTCAGTGTTCTAGAATTTAACACTGTTCTAGAATCCTCATACAATAAAATGACATCCCCAGAGTTCTGAGTGCCCCCCTCCTTGTTGACATAGCTGGTGGAATGAGAGAAAAATCTCTCTGCTGAATAAAACCACTACACAGCCCCAGGACTGGGATCTGAGGCAAATAAAGGAGGGATGAGACAGAGGAAGGGCCTTCTTTGTGTCTCTCTAGCTCAAATTAAATAACATGTTATTGGTTGCGTTCACATATTTTGCAGATGTTAATGCAGGTGCAGCGAAAAGCTTATTTTTGTAGCTCCAACAGTGCAGTAATATCTAACAATACAAAACTATACACACTAATCCAAATAAATTAAAATAAAGTAATTAAGAAATATCAGAACGAGCAATGTCAGAGTCCGGAATATAAAAAAATACACTGAGTGTACAAAACATTAGGAACACCTTCCTAATATTGAGTTTCACCTCCTTTTGCCCTCAGAACAGCCTCGTTGGGGAATGGACTACAAGATGTTGAAAGTGTTCCACAGGGATGCTGGCCCATGTTGACTCCAATGCTTCCCACAGTTGTGTCAAGTTGGATGGATGTCCTTTGGGTGGTGACCATTCTTGATACACATGGGAAACTGTTGAGCATGAAAAACCCAGCAGCGTTGCAATCCTTGACTCAAACCGGTGCGCCTGGCACCTACTACCATACCCCGTTCAAAGGCACTTAAATATGTTGTCTTGTCCATTCACCCTCTGAATGACACAAATACACAATCCATGTCTCAATTGTCTCAAGGATTAGAAATCCTTCTTTAACCTGTCTCCTCTCCTTCATCTACACTGATTGAAGTGGATTTAACAGGTGACATCAATAAGGGATCATAACTTTCACCTGGATTCACCTGGTCAGTCTGTCATGGAAAGAGCAGGTGTTCCTAATGTTTTGTACACTCAGTGTATATGATAGAAAAGGTGTGTACAGCAGTGGTTATATATAGATGAGCCTTGACTAGAGTACAGTATATACAGGATGTAAACATTATTAAAGTGACCAGTGTTCCATGACTATGTACATAGGGCGGCAGTCTCTAAGGTGCAGGGAAGAGTAACCGGGTGGTAGCCGCATAGTAACAGTGACTAAGTTCAGGGCAGGGTACTGGGCGGACATCGGTTAGTGGTGACTATTTAACAGTCTGATGGCCTGGAGATAGAAGCTGTTTATCTGTCTCTTGGACCCAGCTTTGATGCACCTGTTCTGTCTCCGCTTTCTAGATAGTAGCGGGGTGAACAGGTTGTGGCTCGTGTGGCTGAGGTCCTTGATGATCTTCTTGGCCTTCCTGTGACATGGGGTGCTGTAGACCAGGGTCTCACAAACTGGGTCCCCACCCCTCCCCCTGGGTGCATGTTTTAGTTTTTGTCCTAGCACTACACAGCTGATTCAAATAACCATCTCATCATCAAGCTTTGATTATTTGAATCAGCTGTGTAGCACTAAGGCAAAAACTAAAATATGCACTCAGGGGGTGGCCCCAGGACCAAGTTCGGGAAACCCTGCTGTAGATGTCCTTGAGGGCAGGCAGTGCGCCCCCGGTGATTCGTTGACCACACTACCCTCTGGAGAGCCCTGCGGTTGCAGACGGTGCAATTGTCGTATCAGGCAATGATACAGCCCGACAGAATGCTCTCAATGGTGCATCTGTAGAAGTTCGTAGGGAGGGGGGGGGGGGGGGGGGTCTTAGGGGCCAAGCCGAATTTCTTCAGCCTCGCTGTTGCGCCTTCATCACAGTATCTGTGTGGATGGACCATTTCAGGTTGTCAGTGATGTTCACGCTGAGGAACTTGGAAGATTCTCACCATCTCCACTGGAGTTCAAGATAGCACCAACAGACACGGTCACCCTTTACCTAGTTCCGAGCCAACTTTGCAGTATTGTTTTTTTGGTGTGGTATTTCTTACATTATTTCCACAGAACGTGTCTTGTATTATTCCCTACAGGACTCAGGAGGCCCACCACTTCCGAGTATATTACTCACTAATGTTCAGTCCCTGGACAATAAAGTAGACGAGCTCAGGGAGAGGATCTCATTCGAGACATCAAGGACTATAACTTACTCTGTTTCGCGGAATTATGGCTCTCTCCGGGTATACTGTCCCCGTCCATACAGCAAGCGGGGTTCTCCATACATCACGGACAGACCGAAAGAACTCTCCGGCAAAAAGAAATGGGGAGGTGTATGTTTCATGATTAACTATTCATGGTGTGATGAAGGTAACGTACAGGAAATCAAGTCCTTTTCTTCTCCCGATTTGGAATACCTCTCCATCAAATGCCGGTGGCATTACCTCCCGAGAGAATTCTCTTCAGTCATCGTCACGGCCGTGTATATTCCCCCTCAGGCAGACACTGCGACGGCTTTCAAGAAAATACACTGGACTTTGTGTAAACTGGAAACTGCATATCCTGAGGCCGCATTTATTTACGGAAGTTTAATCAACATCTCCTGCGCTACTCGCTCATTGAGAACTCTGACCATTGCTACTCCCCCTTCCGGGACAGCTACAAGGCCCTTGGCAAATCAAAACATGCCTACATTCTGTTCCTCCCCTCCTATAGGCAGAAACTTAAACAGGAAGTACCCGTGACAAGGACTGTTTAACATTGGTCTGACCAATCAGAAGCTATGCTTCAAGATTGTTTTGGTCATGTGGACAGCGATATGTTCCGGGTTGCCTCAGAATAGCATCGACGTATACACTAACTCAGTGACTGAGTTCATCAGGGAAGTGCATAGAGGATGTTGTTCCTACTGTGACGATTAGAGTTTATCCAAACCAAAAACCGTGGATAGATGGCAGCATCCACACAAAACTGGAAGTGCCAACCACCACATTTAGTGGTTCCAGGGAAATAACCTCTCCCTCAACGTCAACAAAACGAAGCAGCTGATCGTGGACTCCAGGAGACAGAAGAGAGAGCACGCCCCCATCCACATCGCTCTATCTTGTCACAGTGCTACAACACAAGCCAACGGTGGGACAGAGAAAGGGATGCGTCCCAAATGGCACCCTATTTCCTATATAGCCCAATGGGCTCTGGTCTAAAGTAGTGCACTATATAGGGAATAGGGTGCCCTGTGGGCTCTGGTCTAAAGTAGTGCACTATGTAGGGAATAGGGTGCCATTTGGGATTCTTCCTGCTACAGAATGTGGTTCATCAAAGAGTCTCTACCAGTCTGCAGCAGGCCTAGAGCAGAGATCAGCTGTACAGGGCATGGTCAGGACAGGGGAAGGCAGGGTGTGTGTGTACGTAAGAGAGATACACCCTGCAATCTCTGTTTTCGTTGGTTCAGGGAAGGGCATAGATAGGGCAGTGAGGCAGCGTGTGATTTATTCCACTGGAAGAGAGAGTGTTAAAGTTACCATGGTGTTCATGTTACCATTGTGTTCATGATACCAAATGTGTCCCTTTAGATGAAAGGGGGACTGATGGGGCAGTGATGGTGGAGTGAGTCTTGGATAATCTGACTTTTATGAGAAAGAGGAGGGAAAGGCCATAACCTTCACATATCACCAGCCAGGACCTTCATCTGGCATATCAGAGTCTATCCGGTGTGTGTGTGTGTTCCGGTGTGACATGACAGCAGACAGCTGCCAAGGACCGATTCAGAGCAAGAATACTCCCAAAGTCTAGAAAATAATATTTGCACACACACAAATGTGTATGACGCACATATACCTCATACCAAATTCCTCTCATAATTGAACATACTTGCTGCTGCACACCTGTTAGCAAACTGGAAGCCATCAAAGCGCTCACCCTTTAAAAAAACAGGTATTTCCGCTCAACACTTGTTCATTATGTTGCTACATTATAGAGAAGTCAGAGGGAGGGAGGGAGGGAGGGAGGGAGGGAGGGAGGGAGGGAGGGAGGGAGGGAAGGAGAGAGGGGGAGGTGTGGAGAGAGGGGGAGGTGTGGAGAGAGGGGAGGAGTGGAGAGAGGGGAGGAGTGGAGAGAGGGGAGGAGTGAGCAAGGGAGCAATGAAGAGAGGAGTAAAATCTAAGTGAGAAGGAGAATAAAGAGGGATGGAAGAAAGGGAAAGTTGGTGGGAAAAGAGAGGGAGTGACCGGGCGAGAGAGTAGGTGTTTCACCCAGTCAGTGAGGGAGTGTGTCTCAGTATTGTCCACATTCCTCTATTTAACCCCAGACCTTAGGACAAACACACAGGAAGTGTTTATGCAGATGTTTGTCCCCAGAAGACGACAGGCCCCACATATAGGATGCGTCCCAAATAGCAGCCCATTCCCTATTCTCCTTAGAGGAATGGAGAGAATCAAACCACTGTATTCCTGTATGGGTTTACCCCTGAAACACACACTTCATGTCTCCCATCTTCATTTCCCCCCTCTACAACCCATATCACTTAACCTCCTTCTCTCAGTCTGTTTCTCTACGTCGCTTCCTCTTTTAGCGCTATGCCCTAACTCAGCTTATCTCCCCTTCACACCCCCCCCCCCCCCCTCACTTATTCCACTTCTTATCAGATGAGTGATATGATCATCTATCTATCTCACCTGGCCAGTTCCATTATAGTGAGGAGCAACCAGCACCTGGTCTGTGTAGATTGGGCAACTGAGACGTCCATACAATGACTGGCAAGCAATTTGATCAGGCTTCTACTGTATTTAGATTACATGTGGGGGGTTCTCTCTCTCTGTGTGTGTGTGTGTGTGTGTATACACACCTTGAAGCTGGTCAGCTCTTGCCTGGTAAAGCCATGGCTGTGGATGATCTTCATCTGTTTGACCAGAGTACTCTTCCCACTCTCTGCTGCTCCTGAATCAGATGGAGGGATGGAGAGAGAGACATGATAAAATAACACTTGAAATGTCTATCTTTTTGAAACCTTGAGTGTAATATTTACTGTTAAATTAAAATTGCTTTTTGTTCATGTTGTTTTGTGTCTTCTCACTTTTGTTTATTTCACGTGCTTTGGCAATGTAAACATGTTTCACATGCCAATAGACCCCTTTGAATTGACTTGAGAGAGAAAGACTTTCTTACATTGTATTACAACAAGTTCAAGGACAATAGCTTTACCTTGTAGCCTGGGTCCCAGATCAGTTTGTGCTGTGATTGGACAATGACCATAGATAGGAGAGTTGACAAGACAGCATAAAACATCTTAAGTGTTTCCCTTAAGGAATCATTTTCCTATACCTAAGGGAATTGTTTAAGGGTGTTTGTTGCATAGAACCCCTCAGACATTTCCTTAGGTGAGGGCATCATTTAAGGGTTTTACGGTAGTTTGAAGACATGTACAACAGAAAGTCTCTGGTTACCATGGAAATGACTTAGTTAAATAAAAGGTAAAAAATATATATATATTCAAAGACATCGCATTTATTTTTGGAGATCGCAAAATAGAACTTCTATGTTCAAGACCAGAGAAACAAATTGATTCACTAGATAATAAAACATGTTTATTTTAGTTACTTTTTACTCAACTTGTTTCTATTCATTTCTAGCACATCAAGTGAAGTACAGAGCAGCGGAGGCTGCAGAGGGGAGGGCGGCTCATAATGGCTGGAACGGAGCAAATGGAAATGGCATCAAACACATAGAAACCATGAGTTTTTCTCAGGAGCAAGCAAGGGTCGGAGTACAAGTCCATATCAAAGAATGTGAAACGGAGCACGGAGGGCACTTCTCTAATGCGTACTCCGTTTGTACATATTATGAAGCATGCGTCGATGCAAGCTTCAACAGAAAGTATGCAAAGAAATATGACTCAATCATGTAAAAAAAAAAATTTGAAATCATTGGCAGCCATTATTTGAGCTGAAGTGAGAGAACACACACTCTGAATTTGGAATGAAATGTTGCCTATTCATACCTTGTATGTTGCCCGACCACAATATTTGACCTTGATACGTTAATTTTGGCATGTTTATCTGCCTACGTACTGAATATCGCATGCCCATAATAAGTCAATAGGGCTAACTGGCTAGCTACTAGTAGTTACTTTTTCCCAACATGTTTCTAGTAGTTACTAGCACATCAAGATAACGTAGTACTGTTAACTAGCCACGAAAAATGTACATATACTTTGCATAACATTAGTTGTAGGTCATTTCTGCCTGTTAAACTATCTGGTTAGCTACATTATTACGAGTCACATATAGCTAGCTTATAGTTATGAAGTAAAACGTTTGCTTTGTGTATTTCTTGTTTCATCTCTATTGTCATTGTCCTGGCTGGTAGAAGGGTCAGTGAATGGGTAAGTCCATAGTCAAGTCAATAGCTAGCTATCCATGAATAATGTTAGCTAGCTGCCCACAAAACATTTACATCTACCTTGCATATCATTAGTTTTAGGCCATTTTTGCCTGTTTAACTAGCTGGCTAGCTAGATTACTATGGCTCACATATATCTAGCTGATAATTATGAAGTAAAACATTTGCTTTGTGGTGCAGTGTGAGATAATAATTACTCGCACTCCCCCTACTGTGTTAAATGTTATGTTTTCTCCACACACTCGTCCCCACAAGAATGTACTCAAGAGAACATCCTCGGAGAATGCACTCAGAGCATGAGTGTGGAGCACAGTAGTATGCATATAAAACCACGTGTTTGATACCATTCCACTTATTCCGCTTCAGCCATTACCACGAGCACGTCCTCCCGAATTAATGTGCCACCAACCTCCTGTGGTACAGAGTATGTAGCCAGCTAGCTGTGTAGGACATGGATTGTGCACCTTCCCTTGTTCAGCTACCTAGCTAGCTGGTGGAAGTTTTTCCTTTTGAAACCAGGGCAGAGGAAATCAATATTCACTTCCACAAGTGCTGTTTACATTGATATCCATACTGAATGTTGTTTACTTTGATATCTATACTGAATGCTGTTTACTTTGATATCCATACTGAATGCTGTTTACATTGATATCCATACTGAATGCTGTTTACATTGATATCCATACTGAATGCTGTTTACATTGATATCCATACTGAATGCTGTTTACATTGATATCCATACTGAATGCTGTTTACATTGATATCCATACTGAATGCTGTTTACATTGATATCCATACTGAATGAAGCACTTAAGGGACCTCAAGGGCAACTAACTTTTTTCCACTTACTTTAAGGGGGAAATTTGCCTTAAAATGTTTTGTGCAAAAAAAATGAAGGGAAAAGATAAGGGGAAAAGCTACTTAAAATGTTTTATGCAACCGGGCTCAGGGTATTTATCTAGTTCTGGTTAATCTCAACACAAACCACATTGGCCTCTATCTGCACTGTGATTCATTCACTGTGACTGACCAGGAAGAATGTTAAACCATTGTGTGGAAACGCCTGCCCTGCACCCTTTAAACTCCTCACTGTGTTTCTGTTAAACCAATCATTTGATCTAGTATGGGTCTTTTTGCTGTTGTTCCAATAGCCTCGTTTGAGCTAGAAGTGTGTGGGGCTTTTTAGTTCATTAATGAACATAGGCTAAACTTGCAAAGGTGTTGTGCAGGCCTAGTGTCATAACTTGGGGTCAGGAGTTTGACCAGTTGATCTGACCAGAGAACACTCAGCTGCACAATACAGAACATCAAAATACTCTTCTGCCGGAGGGGAAATATTGTCCACTAACTATTATTATTACTACCACCACCACGGAGAGAGAGTAGAGTGACATTTGAAATGTGTCTATTCCATTGAAACTTCTGACTAATGTTTACTGTTCATTTTCGATTGATTATTTTCGCTTTTGTTTATCTATTTCACTTGCTTTGGCAATGTAAACATATGCTTCCCATGCCAATAAATCCCTTTGAATTGAATATAATTAAGAGAAAGACATACCGAGCATTAGTATTTTAACCACGTTCATCTCCCTCTTGGCGTATTCATACAGGTCCCTGTCTATCTTGGCGCTCTGAAGCTTCGCCTTCTTCCCCTCCTCCGTTAGGTCTTGTTCAGAACTGAGACACTGTCCCATCTCGCCTTGCTCATCTCCTCGTTCACCGGACACGCACGAGCTACAATAATACCGGGGAAGGGGGATCAGTCACCGTGGGTTGACGGAGATAGTTGACTCGAACATGTTTGTCGCTTTTTCCTCTTGATGTGTCACATTTTGGGGTGGTTTTCTATGCCAAATGTCTGGAAAAATATAGCCAAATGTTCTGTCCTATTCCCTTTTATGACAAAATGCAGATAACGAAGGAAAAAAGTCATTGAATAAATAGGTTAGAAGTTATTCCTTCGGTTCGCATAGGAAGCGCATGTCCATCCGTTGTAACATGATGCGGAATCGCCCGCAATATATCTAATCGAAAAAGGTGAAAACGTTTAGCTACTCCCTAGCCAAAAAAGTGGCTCGTTACCCAACCTTCCCAAACAACCACCAAATCAGCAAGGCTATTCTGAATACTTCCTTGTTGTCTTAGACTCGAGAAACAAACAACATTTTCAAAAAAATAGACTACCTTCAAATGGCCAATGAGACTGTGAGCGCTGCTATAGTAGCCTACAGAATCCTAACTCCCGGAAAGTTTCCCCACCTAGTTGATTTGGGACGGGAGATCCCTCCCACGCAGCCTGGTCTCATAGACTCCCACGGTATTGCAGCATTTGGAAAAGTTTCAGAAATCCCGTGGAAGTGACGTTTCGGGAGGAGAAATTGACGCCTGAGTGAGTGCTGCCATGTCCACTGTATCCACAAGGTGCGTTAGTATGAAACTAACAAACATAATAATCACTGTTTTGAATGTCAGCGCTTTCACGCTCACCAACGCCTCAAATCCTGCCAAGCGAATGGGTCAAGGATTCGTTTCCCTTTGTGTTCCTAATGAGGTGAACGGTTTACCGGATTTTCATCCAAGAGACTCGAGCAGTGTCCTCATTTCGACAGCTCAGCGTAATCTGTGACCACACACAGCCGCAAGCACCGGTCCAGTTTACCGGTTTTCCGCGCGACATGCTGACCTAAACGGTTGTTTTTCCGTTGGCCGTGGGGTGGTGTGATTTGAGTGGATATAGACAGGTAGTTGACCCCGTCAGAGCTTTCGTGAAAAGCCACAGCTTTCTTTTTCAAAAACTCTCTCTAAATAGTTTAGTTTAAAGCCCCCATGCAGGCTTTTAAATTGTATTTTAAAATCATCACTGTATGGCCAATAAATCCCTTTATTGTTTTTATGACAAATCCAATATCTCTTTTTTAGTAATTTATTTCCGAGCCTCCTTTTGCCATTGGAATGCTCTTTGGTCACGAGGGGGTTGATACACATTTAAATATGATGACATACACAGCTCTGGTTGGTGGATAGGATCTTCAACACCAGTGGTCTGGCGGCAGGGGTCCAGGTGGGTCACCGCTGACTTTCTTTGTGCATTGCAACAATTTCTTTATTTCTAAACTCCAGAGCAGGGCTCTCCAACCCTGGTCCTGGAAACCTACCGTCCTGTAGGTTTATACTCCAACCCTGTTCCTGGAGAGCTACAGTCCTGTAGGTTTTAACTCCAACCCTGTTCCTGGAGAGCTACAGTCCTGTAGGTTTTAACTCCAACCCTGTTCCTGGAGAGCTACAGTCCTGTAGGTTTTAACTCCAACCCTGTTCCTGGAGAGCTACAGTCCTGTAGGTTTTAACTCCAACCCTGTTCCTGGAGAGCTACAGTCCTGTAGGTTTTAACTCCAACCCTGTTCCTGGAAACCTACCGTCCTGTAGGTTCTCACTCCAACCCTGTTCCTGGCGAACTACAGTCCTGTAGGTTCACTCCAACCCTGCTCCTGGAGAACTACAGTCCTGTAGGTTCACTCCAACCCTGTTCCTGGAGAGCTACAGTCCTGTAGGTTCACTCCAACCCTGTTCCTGGAGAACTACAGTCCTGTAGGTTCACTCCAACCCTGTTCCTGGAGAACTACAGTCCTGTAGGTTCACTCCAACCCTGTTCCTGGAGAACTACAGTCCTGTAGGTTCACTCCAACCCTGTTCCTGGAGAGCTACAGTCCTGTAGGTTTTCGCTCCAACCCTGATCTAGCGAACTTAATTTAGCTGGTTGAGTCACTAAATCATGTTGGTTACAACTGATGTTGGAGCTAAAACCTGCAGGAGGGTAGGTCTCCAGGAACAAGTTTGGAGAGCTCTGTTCTAGAGCCTACCGCCTCAAAGGAGGATACATATGCAAATAAAAGATGACTGGTCATTGATCAGATTAATTAGATCAGATTGTGATGTCATGCTTTTTTCCCCCCTTCGTTTATTTTAGTAAATATTTGAACACTTATTTTTCTTAACTGCATTGTTGGTTAAGGGCTTGTAAGCATTTCCCTGTAAGATCTACTCCTGTTGTATTTGGCACATGTGACAAATAAAATGTGATTTGCTGTAGGCCAAAAACTCCATCCCACCTGAACAGGCTGACATTTCCATCACTTTTTCCCTAAAAAGGGCATTATCATAATTTCAGTGTCATTTCAACCTCAGTGTGGAAATATATAAGTTTGTAAGATAGGTGAAGACCATTATAGGAAAAATTACTCTTCTGAAACTATCATTAGACATTAGTGGTAAGCAAATGTGTGCTTACACAATTTTACTAATCAGACTTTTTTCCAGCTTAGTAGGTAAATAATGTTAACCTTTTTGGGTTTCCACTTCATGTCAGATATTACGGACTATTGAACAACTACAGAGGCTCAACCTCAAAATAATGTATTTTCTTATCACCGGACAATTAATTGACAGATTTACAGAGCAACTTTATAGCGGGGTAGTGCCATACAATATACATGCCCATTTGTTTTGTTATTCATTTTTCATTCGCACACACTCCCTTTAAAACAGTCTCTCTCACGCATACACACTCCCCCTTTAAAACAGTCTCTCTCACGCATACACACTCCCCCTTTAAAACAGTCTCTCTCACACATACACACACTTGACTCCCCCATTCATTGTCCATACCTCTCTAAAAACGTTTTAAATTAATTATCCACATACCAACACATTAAAAACAAGAAAAGAAAACGTTGACAGAGTCCTGAATCATCATGTTACATACAAGACAGAGGGGTGCATCTGAAATGGCACCCTATTCCCTGTACAGTACAGTGTTTTTATTTATTGATGAGATAGTGGGCTGGATTTAAACCCAGAGCGATGTAAAGGAGGTCATGCTTAAAGAGCACCACCTTCCTCCTGAGTCGGCTCCTAGCGAGGCGCGAACCCAAGACCTCTGCCTCAAACCAGCGTGACCGGTCACGCCACAGAACAGCCAGTTATTCCATGGCGCAAGTGGGGACACTTCAGGCTGAGCAGCTACGTCCACTCTGGCATGTATGTGTGCTAGGGCCAGCGGCTGTAACCGCAGGTCTGGGGCCAGCGGCTGTAACCGCAGGGCTGGGGCCAGCGGCTGTAACCGCAGGTCCGGGGCCAGCGGCTGTAACCGCAGGTCCGGGGCCAGCGGCTGTAACCGCAGGTCCGGGGCCAGCGGCTGTAACCGCAGGTCTGGGGTCAGCTGCCTTTTGACCAGGGTCCATAGGGAATAGTGTGCCATTTGGTAAATCAGACTGGAAGGCACTACTAAATATACAGTACACACACAACTACATAGACTTTTCTCTCTTCTTCACAAGTCTCTCAATGTTCTCTTTTTCTTCACAGTCACACTTTGGATTCTTTTCTCCATCTTCCTTTCCTCTCCTCCTTCCTTTCTGCCTGGAAGTGTGATGAGATTTAACACACTCCATTCCAGATATTCCACTCCAGACATTATTATGGGCCATCCTCCCCTCAGCAGCCTCCACTGACAGGGGGAGAGGGTGATTTTTGTGTTCTCCTTAGCTGGTGAAGGAGAGGAGGCGTCTTGGTTAAAGTCAGGTTCTGCGGTCTGATCCGGTTTGGGTGAGGTGGAAACTCATTCCATGGAGGGTCTAGTGTCTGCTGTTTTTCCTTTCAGTTAAGATCTAGACAACCAGGTGAGGGGAGTTCCTTACTAATTACTGACCTTAATTCATCAATCAAGTACAAGGGAGTGAAAACCCGCAGCCACTCGGCCGTCGGTGGAATGAGTTTGGCCCGTTGTGGACTGGGGGGTAAAGCAGGTCTAGGATGGGCTAGCAGGCAATGCTTCACTAAAGGATGTGTATACAGTATAAGTAGTAGGACTAGACTGGTTTGGGCTGGCTAGGTTCAGTCTGACCCTGTTTGGGTCGTGTTTGAACCATTTTGAACTGGTTAGGACAGGGGATCCCAAACTTTTTTGTTCCGCGACCCCATTTTGTTATTTTAAAAAAAGGTGATGAAATCAACAGCCAATGTTTGGTTCTTAAACTGGGACTATGACCGTCTATTACAAATCAATTGACAGTACATTTGACAGTGTTTCAATATGAAGGATTGTTTGAAGTGACAAATGCATCAGAAAGGTATTGGGAAGATCAGAAGATCATCAGGCAATCATTTAGTTTGATCTTCTGTGTAGAAAATAACACCATTGATTTATTGTTCCTCCAGTCTGATTTTAGTGTCTGGTCTTGTCCACTCTGTTCTGAGGCTTCTGGGTATTGTAGAGGGAAACCGTAGATTAAACCGTTCAAAAGATAGGAAGGAAGAAAACCAAAACTGCTCTCATTATTACAACGGCATCTAGCAGCTACCGGAGGTTACTGACATAACCCCAGTTCTATGAACCAAACGCAATTAAAAAAAGAAAGTTATTTCAGAGTTTCTCTAGTTTGGGAAACGCTGGGTTAGGATCAGTTTTGGGACAGCTGGGTCTGGTTTGAACTAGTTTGATCTGGTTACTGTGCTGCTTGGGCCGTGTCCCCGGCCCGCTCTCCCTCTGCCTGGCGTTTCATCGCCTCAAACACCGCAATCTCCTTGGCCTCCTTCTTCTGGTTCCTTGCCTCAAACTGCAGCCTGGAGAGAGAATCAAACCAACTTCATTTGTATGGTGCATTTTGTACAAGATAACAATACAATAACATCAAATAAGGAGGGAGAGAGGCAGGGAGGAGGTGGAGAGAGGCGGGGAGGAAGTTGGGAGAGAGGGATGGAAAAATAACCAAATGAGTGAGAAAAAGATGAGGGACAAGGGGAGACAGAAGGTAGACGGTGATGGATGGGTGAGAGACACTTCAAGGCTACTGTGTGAGAGAGGCCCTTACCGGTTCTTGATGATTCTCTGTACGATGTCATCGGTGGTCAAACCGTTACCACTGTCTACTGTACGGAAGATACCTCTCTTCTTAGGCTCCTGGGACACACACAATAACATGCAATCACACAAAAAGACAGATAATCACACACGAATACTGCAAAACAGACAAACACACAGTCAGTACTCACAGCATAAGGGTCTGCAGTGTCCCTGTCAGGAAACACCTCTGTCTTCCCATGACACACCAGGTCCACCTACAACAAGTGACATCATAATAGGATCAATAATATAACCTACATGATTGATCATACATGGTCAATTAAAATATGACCAATAAAGGGCCTCCCGAGTGGCGCAGTGGTCTAAGGCAGTGCATCGCAGTGCTAGCTGTGCCACCAGAGACTCTGGGTTCGAGCCCAGGCTCTGTCGCAGCCGGCCGCGACCGGGAGGTCTATGGGGCGATGCACAATTGGCCCAGCATCGTCCGGGTTAGGGAGGGTTTGGCCGGCAGGGATATCCTTGTCTCATCGCGCACTAGCGACTCCTGTGGTGGGCCGGGCGCAGTGCACGCTGACCAGGTCGCACACATTGGTGCGGCTGGCTTCCGGGTTGGATGGGCGTTGTGTCAAGAAGCAGTGCGGCTAGGTTGGGTTGTGTTTCAGAGGACGCATGACTCTCGACCTTTGCCTCTCCCGAGTCCGTACGGGTGTTGCAGCGATGGGACAAGACTGTAACTACCAATTGGATACCACGAAAATGGGGAGAAAAAAAGGGGGTATTTTTTATATTTTTTTATATAAAATATGATTAATAATATCTATGGTATAACAGGAAGTGACATGGGTCATTTAAAATATGATCAATAATATCTATGGTATAACCTACATGATAGATCATACATATCTATAGTATAACCTAATTATACATATCTATAGTATAATATCTACGGTATAACAGATCAATAATATCTACGGTATAACAGATCAATAATATCTACGGTATAACAGATCAATAATATCTACGGTATAACAGATCAATAATATCTACGGTATAACAGATCAATAATATCTACGGTATAACAGATCAATAATATCTACGGTATAACAGATCAGCAGAGAGAGGGGGAGAGAGAGCTAGAGGGGGAGAGAGGAACATCTGTAGTATGTCTGCTATACAGTAACAGCTTGACATTACTACAGCACCCCAGTCTGGAACAATGTCCCATAAACACAGGAGAAAGGTCAGTTCACACACACACACACACACACACACACACACACACACACACACACACACACACACACACACACACACACACACACACACACACACACACACACACACACACACACACACACACACACACACACACACACACACACACACACTACAGGTCATTATACATGTTTCTCCCTAAGAGAGGCTATGCATGTTAGGAAAGACGTCTCTTCTCCCAGTCAAACAATACCACTGTTTCAATAGCACTGTCTTCGTCTCTGTGTGTGTGTGTGTGTGTGTGTGTGTGTGTGTGTGTGTGTGTGTGTCTCACCTTGAAGTGGTCCAGCAGATCTTTACCCACAGCATAGGGAGCCCCAATCACAACCTCTGATACATACTGGGAGGGAGGGAGGGAGGGAGGGAGGGAGGGAGGGAGAAAATAATTAATTTAACAACAACAAAAATAAGAGTGAGTTGTGAGTGTTGCATAATGTTGTGTAATGGTTGTATTTAGGTCAACAGACATTGAGTAATAGCTCTGTCACAGGACAGGGAGACAGTTTCAGGCTTTGTGTTAACGCTGAATGGTTATGGAATTGTGTAATCCGGTGTGTGTGTGTGTGTGTGTGTGTGTGTGTAAGGAGAACATTTATCTCTAGGTAGAGCAAACAGCTTTAACTATCTGTGACTATTGGGCCCAAGGGGTTACAAAGAACAGTTGTTGGTGTGTGTCTGTGTTGGTGTGTGTGTGTGTGTGTGTGTGTGTCGGTGCGCATGTGTTGGTGTGTGTGCGTGTGTGTCGGTGTGTGTGTGCACCATTGTGTGTGTGCATTGGTGTGTATGTGTGCGTGTCTGTCTGTGTCGGGGAGTGTGTGTCCGGGAGTGTCGGTGGGCGCCTGTGTGTTGGTGTGTCTGTGTGTGTTTAATGTGTGTATGTTCTCACCCTGCAGGCCAGGACACTCAGGGTTCTCTCGTGGATGTTCATGATTGGGTAGTTCTTCCCTTTGTAGCGATTCACTTCCTGGTTGACAGAAAAACACAACCAATGACAGGATATTTACTAGCCTCGACCAATGTCAGGATATTTTACTAGCTCTCGACCAATGGCATGAGGCTTTATTGCAATGTGAAACGGGGGTATTTGTCTAATTAATTGGCTGATCCCTCCTGATGTCCTGGATGGAACAATGTGAGCCCAGTTGACTACTTTGAAATGGTGAAAGTCCTCAATGCCCATGATTTTGGCCACTACGGTTGTCTATCTAAGTCTATGGGAGGATATAAAGAGAAGTAGTTTAATGTTGTCTCTAGACACTGATCTTAGGTCAGTTTTGTCATCCCCACTAATGGTGAAGGTTAAGATTTGGCCCTATTAAAATGTATTTTTGAAATCTGTTTTTGGTTCCAACCACTGACTTTTTTTTCCCCCCATGAAGATCGAGTTGAGAAAAGTCTCCTCCTGCTAGGATTGATCCTTCAGCATTCCGTCACAACTGACCTTGGGACAGCGTCTAAAAGGAATAGGACGACCCACACAGTCGAGGACCAATGACAGAGTATTTATACTGGCTCTCGACCAATGGCAGCGTGTTTCATTGGAATGTGAAACAGATTTGGGGAACACGAGCAGCGAGGCCCTCTGAAGCTTTATTAGACATGTACATCAATCCTTCATATAATGTGGTCAACTAGATCCACATGTTTCTCTGTAACAGTGTGTGTGTCTGTGCGTACCACGGGCCTGTGTGTGTGTGTGTGTGTGTGAGAGGGCCAGTGAAAAACAGTCTGCCCCCCCATCATGTCTACAGGGTTATAAAACCACATTCTCAGAGAATCTGATGGGGTCAGCGTATCAAATCAAAGTTTATTTGTCATGTGCGCTGGTTACAACGGGTAGTACAGTGAAATGTTTACTTACAGGCCCCTAACCAACAGTGCAACTTTTAAGTAAAAATAGGTATTAGGTGAACAATAGATAGGTAAGGAAATAAAAAACAACAGTAAAAAGACAGTGAATAATAACAGTAGTGAGGCTATATACAGTAGCGAGGCTATTAGCGAGGCTATATACAGCAGCGAGGCTATATACAGCAGCGAGGCTATATACAGTAGCGAGGCTATATACAGTAGCGAGGCTATATACAGCAGCGAGGCTATATACAGTAGCGAGGCTATATACAGTAGCGAGGCTATATACCAGGCACTGGTTAGTCGGGCTAATTGAGGTAATATGTACATGAATGTGTAGTTTAAGTGACTATGCATATATGATAAACAGAGTAGCAGCAGCGTAAAAGAGGGGTTGGGGGGACGGGGACGGGGACGGGGGCACAATGCAGATAGTCCGGGTAGCCATTTGATTACCTGTTCAGGAGTCTTAATGCTTGGGGATAAAAACTGCCTTTTGGTCCTAGACTTGCCATGCGGTAGAGGAGAGAACAGTCTATGACTAGGGTGGCTGGGGTCTTTGACAATTTTTAGGGCCTTCCTCTGACACCACCTGGTATAGAGGTCCTGGATGGCAGGCAGCTTAGCCCCAGTGATGTACTGGACCGTACGCACTACCCTCTATAGTGCCTTGCGGTCAGAGGCCGAGCAATTGCCATACCAGGCAGTGATGCAACCAGTCAGGATGCTCTCGATGTTGCAGCTGTAGAACCTTTTGAGGATCTGAGGACCCATGCCAAATCTTTTTAGTTTCCTGAGGAGGAATAGGCTTTGTCGTGCCCCTCTTCACGACTGTCTTGGTGTGTTTGGACCATTCTAGTTTGTTGGTGATGTGGACACCAAGGAACTTGAAGCTCTCAACCTGCTCCACTACAGCCCCGCCGATGAGAATGGGGATGTGCTCAGTCCTCCTTTTCCTGTAGTCCACAATCATCTCCTTAGTCTTGGTTACGTTGAGGGATAGGTTGTTATTCTGGCACCACCCGGTCAGGTCTCGGACCTCCTCCCTATAGGCCGTCTTGTCGTTGTCTGTGATCAGGCCTACCACTGTTGTGTCGTCTGCAAGCTTAATGATGGTGTTGGAGTCGTACCTGGCCACGCAGTTGTGGGTGAACAGGGAGTACAGGAGGGGACTGAGCACGCACCCCTGAGGGGCTCCAGTGTTGAGGATCAGCTTGGCAGATGTGTTGCTACCTACCCTCACCACCTGGGGGCGGCCTGTCAGGAAGTCCAGGATCCAGTTGCAGAGGGAGGTGTTTAGTCCCATGGTCCTTAGCTTAGCGATGAGCTTCGTGGGCACTATGGTGTTGAACGCTGAGCTGTAGTCAATGAACAGCATTCTCACATAGGTGTTCCTTTTGTCCAGGTGGGAAAGGGCAGTGTGGAGTGCAATAGAGATTGCGTCATCTTTCTGGGATAATGGTGTTGATGTGAGCCATTACCAGCCTTTCAAAGCACTTCATGACGTGAGTGCTACGGGTCTGTAGTCATTTAGGCAGGTTGCCTTCGTGTTCTTGGGCACAGGGACTATGGTGGTCTGCTTGAAACATGTTGGTATTACAGACTCAATCAGGGACATGTTGAAAATGTCTTTGAAGACACCTGCCAGTTTGTCAGCACATGCCCGGAGCACACGTCATTGTAATCCATCTGGCCCCGCGGCCTTGTGTATGTTGACCTGTTTAAAGGTCTTACTCACGTCGGCTACGGAGAGTATGATCACACAGTCATCCGGAACAGCTGATGCTCTCATGCATGCCTCAGTGTTGCTTGCCTCGAAGCGAGCATAGAAGTGATTTAGCTCGTCTGGTAGGCTTGTGTCACTGGGCAGCTCGCGGCTGTGCTTCCCTTTGTAGTCTGTAATAGTTTGCAAGCCCTGCCACATAAGATGAGTGTCGGAGTCGGAGATTCAATTTTAGCCCTGTATTGGCGCTTGGCCTGTTTGATGGTTCGTCGGAGGGCTTAGCAGGATTTCTTATAAGCTTCCGGGTTAGAGTCCCGCAACTTGAAAGCGGCAGCTCTACCCTTTAGCTCAGTGCAAATCAACACAAATGTTGCCTGTGCAAATGTTTCCTGAATCTGATGGGGTCAGCGTTTTCTGAACATGTGTGTGTGTTTGTTTAAGTGTGTGTACATACCTGGTCAAAGTGCAGTCCCACAATGACGTAAGGCCTCTCAGCCTGTTTGTAGACCGTCTCCAGGAAGTCAACATGACCAATGTCTGATGGGGAGGAGTGGTCAAGGTAATCACAAACACACAGACACACGACCACCATTTGTCTCGGTCTCTCTCACAGACACACGACCACCATTTGTCTCGGTCTCTCTCACAGACACACGACCACCATTTGTCTCGGTCTCTCTCACAGACACACGACCACCATTTGTCTCGGTCTCTCTCACAGACACACGACCACCATTTGTCTCGGTCTCTCTCACAGACACACGACCACCATTTGTCTCGGTCTCTCTCACAGACACACGACCACCATTTGTCTCGGTCTCTCTCACAGACACACGACCACCATTTGTCTCGGTCTCTCTCACAGACACACGACCACCATTTGTCTCGGTCTCTCTCACAGACACACGACCACCATTTGTCTCGGTCTCTCTCACAGACACACGACCACCATTTGTCTCGGTCTCTCTCACAGACACACGACCACCATTTGTCTCGGTCTCTCTCACAGACACACGACCACCATTTGTCTCGGTCTCTCTCACAGACACACGACCACCATTTGTCTCGGTCTCTCTCACAGACACACGACCACCATTTGTCTCGGTCTCTCTCACAGACACACGACCACCATTTGTCTCGGTCTCTCTCACAGACACACGACCACCATTTGTCTCGGTCTCTCTCACAGACACACGACCACCATTTGTCTCGGTCTCTCTCACAGACACACGACCACCATTTGTCTCGGTCTCTCTCACAGACACACGACCACCATTTGTCTCGGTCTCTCTCACAGACACACGACCACCATTTGTCTCGGTCTCTCTCACAGACACACGACCACCATTTGTCTCGGTCTCTCTCACAGACAGACAACCACCCATTGTTTCGGTCTCTCTCACAGACAGACAACCACCCATTGTTTCAGTTTCTCTCACAGACACAGCGGTACATAAGGATACGGAAGAGGTCGAAGGCCCCGGCTACGTAGATGATGGTGTCCCCAGGTTGGGCCTCCTGTCCTGAGGCAAACTGGATGATCTTCTGGGAAGTCTGGAGGAACTGGGACACTCCTGTCCATGGACTGTGGCCCTTAGGACCCTGGGGAGACAAAACACTATTATAGTCATAACCCCTAATCCAAACCTAACACAAACCTATCCCAACTCCTGTCCATGGACTGTGGCCCTTAGGACCCTGGGGAGACAAAACACTATTATAGTCATAACCCCTAATCCAAACCTAACACAAACCTAATATAAACCTATCCCAACTCCTGTCCATGGACTGTGGCCCTTAGGACCCTGGGGAGAACATGGAGGGGAGGAGAGAGAGGGGAAGGGCCCGTTCTAAACCCTAGCCTCAGAAACCCAGCCATCTCATAGTAGTTGGAAAGCCTGAGGAAGTAACTCCTCAGAAAGCAGGCTCACGTGGGTGTTCCAAAGAGACCTTTTGTTAAACACAAAATAAAAATCGGACTTAACTTTCTGATCATTCCATCTGAATACACTACGGTACCATTTTCACTGAGATGTACAGCACACCATGGTTGTACTGAACAGTGTAATTGCGCCCCCTTGTGTTCAGAATAATCTACAACAACAGAATGTTGTCATCTCCACTTCCTCTTCAGAATATATTTGAATAGTAATATTTACCTTCCCAAAGTTGTCCGTGTGCTGTTGGTAGTCTGAGTTGTCCTGTAAACCGACAGAGGAAGAGAGGTTTGCTTGAGGTCAGTCCTGTGTGATTTCTGTGATTACAACAGTGTAAGCCACAGGAGGTTGGTGGCACCTTATTTAGGGAGGATGGGCTGGAGCAGAATCAATGGAATGTGTTTAATACCATTCCCTCCGTTCCAACCTTTACTGTGAGCCGTCCTCCCCTCAGCAGCCTCCCCTGCTGTAAGTACACACAATACTGTAAGGTCAGTGTGCTCTCTGTGTGTGCTACTCACAATGTTACTGTGGTGGGTTTTAGTCATGAGCAGCATGCGGCCCACCAGGTCTGTGGTGGAGACCCCCTGGGTGCGTCTACACTCCCGGTACCGGCCCTCTCTCTTCACCTCCGCATACGTGTCCTTACCGTCCACCGTCAGAGTGATGTCATCTAAGGTACACAAGGACAACGTTGTAGTTAGTTTTCTGACATCAGCCCAACATGATGGAATCCCACCTCTCCCACTGTAGCCTGGGATGTACATTCAACTGTCTAAATAAACACAGAAATATGGGAGGAGGATGAGTCCCTGTTCTCCTTTAAAAATGTAACAAATCGGTCTCAGTCAGGCCCCCCCTACCCCCCAATCCCCTTACCTCCCCCCCACCCGCTCCCCCTACGGCCCGCTCCCCCTACCCTCCGCCCGCTCCCCCTACCACCCGCTCCCCTTACCACCCCCCCACCCTACGACCCGCTCCCCCAACCCTCCGCCCCAATCCCCTTACCTCCCCCCCACCCGCTCCCCCTACCCTCCGCTTACCTCCCGCTCCCCCTACCCTCCCGCTCCCCTTACCCCCCGCTCCACCCTACCCTCCCGCTCCCCCAACCCTCCGCTCCCCCGACCCTCCGCTTACCTCCCACTCCCCTTACCCTCCGCTCCCCCTACCCTCCGCCCGCTCCCCTTACCCTCCGCTCCCCCTACCCTCCGCTTACCTCCCACTCCCCTTACCCTCCGCTCCCCCTACCCTCCGCTTACCTCCCACTCCCCTTACCCTCCGCTCCCCCTACCCTCCGCTTACCTCCCACTCCCCTTACCCTCCGCTCCCCCTACCCTCCGCTTACCTCCCACTCCCCTTACCCTCCGCTCCCCCTACCCTCCGCTTACCTCCCACTCCCCCTACCCTCCCACTCCCCTTACCCTCCCACTCCCCTTACCCTCCGCTCCCCCTACCCTCCGCTTACCTCCCGCTCCCCCTACCCTCCCACTCCCCTTACCCTCCGCTCCCCTTACCCTCCGCTTACCTCCCACTCCCCTTACCCTCCGCTCCCCCTACCCTCCGCTTACCTCCCACTCCCCTTACCCTCCGCTCCCCCTACCCTCCGCTTACCTCCCACTCCCCTTACCCTCCGCTCCCCCTACCCTCCGCTTACCTCCCACTCCCCTTACCCTCCGCTCCCCCTACCCTCCGCTTACCTCCCACTCCCCCTACCCTCCCACTCCCCTTACCCTCCGCTCCCCCTACCCTCCGCTTACCTCCCGCTCCCCTTACCCTCCCACTCCCCTTACCCTCCGCTCCCCCTACCCTCCGCTCCCCTTACCCTCCGCTCCCCCTACCCTCCCCTTACCCTCCCACTCCCCCTACCCTCCCCTTACCTCCCACTCCCCTTACCCTCCGCTCCCCCTACCCTCCCCTTACCTCCCACTCCCCTTACCCTCCGCTCCCCCTACCCTCCGCTTACCTCCCACTCCCCTTACCCTCCCACTCCCCCTACCCTCCCACTCCCCTTACCCTCCGCTCCCCCTACCCTCCCCTTACCTCCCACTCCCCTTACCCTCCGCTCCCCCTACCCTCCGCTTACCTCCCACTCCCCTTACCCTCCCACTCCCCCTACCCTCCCACTCCCCTTACCCTCCGCTCCCCCTACCCTCCGCTTACCTCCCGCTCCCCTTACCCTCCGCTCCCCCTACCCTCCCCTTACCCTCCGCTCCCCCTACCCTCCGCTCCCCCTACCCTCCGCTTACCTCCCACTCCCCTTACCCTCCGCTCCCCCTACCTCCCCTTACCTCCCACTCCCCTTACCCTCCGCTCCCCCTACCCTCCGCTTACCTCCCGCTCCCCTTACCCTCCGCTCCCCCTACCCTCCCCTTACCCTCCGCTCCCCCTACCACCCGCTCCCCTTACCTCCGTGGACGCAGAAGTCACTGTTGTATTTGTCCAGTGTGTCCAGTGTGGTGACATAGGGAGCACCCTCTACGATCTCATCCACCCACTTGATAGCCTGCACCATCTTATACCTACAACACCATTCCACAACTTTATTGTCCATTTACATACCATACCAAAACTTTATTGTCCATTTACATACCATACCAAAACTTCATTGTCCATTTACATACCATACCAAAACTTCATTGTCCATTTACATGAAAATGAAATGCAGTGATTTTCTTACCTCTCTGCCTGGGTGAAGACAGGAGGACCCTTGTGCTTCGAGATCTCTTCTGGAGGGAGGGAGAGAAGGGAAGTGACTGTATATTACTGTACTGTTGTCGAGAGGGGAACAGAGAGACAAGTGAAGAAACAGATCAGAGAATGAGATACTTATGATTAATACGCGTGTGTCCGTGTGTGTCCGTGTGTGTGTCCGTGTGTGTGTCCATCTGTGTGTGTGTGTGTCCGTGTGTGTGTCCGTGTGTGTGTCCGTGTGTGTGTCCGTGTGTGTGTCCGTGTGTGTGTCCGTGTGTGTGTCCGTGTGTGTGTCCGTCCGTGTGTCCGTCCGTGTGTGTGTGTGTCCGTCCGTGTGTGTGTGTGTGTCCGTGTGTGTCCGTGTGTGTACCATCTGTATGTACTCCAACGATGAGGTAATCTCCCATGGCCTTAGCCTGTCTCAGCTGGTTGGAGTGGCCGTAGTGCACCATGTCATAACTACAGGACAGGGACAGAGAGCATGATGTCATTAACATGGGACAGACAGTGTGTATAACAGCTGGTCTCAGGGAGGGGATAGTGACTACAGGACAGGGACAGAGAGCATGATGTCATTAACATGGGACAGACAGTGTGTATAACAGCTGGTCTCAGGGAGGGGATAGTGACTACAGGACAGGGAGGGGATAGTGTTTTAATGAGTAGCTGCTCTATACTTGATAGTTGGTTTCTGTATCCAGTGGTAGATGTCCGTCTGTCTGTCTGCCTGCCTGCCTGCCTGCCTGCCTGCCTGCCTGCCTGCCTGCCTGCCTGCCTGTCTGTCTGCCTGCCTGTCTGCCTGCCTGTCTGTCGACACCTCTAATGGAATAGATATGGAGGAAGCTCTCCCCTTCCACACAGCAGACCCATCACCCCACACAACCCTACAGCCTGCTCCGTCCTGCTCCTGTCCTACCGTCACATGATTACCAGCCATGGTAGGATTTACACTAAACCCAACAAGTTACGTTTCTCCAGTTAGGATTCAGCCCGAGGAAAGTACAATGTGTGGCTCTCGCAGTATGTGTGTCATCCTCTCTCTGTAATGTGTGTATCACAGGCCTGTGTGTGTGTGTGTGTGTGTGTGTGTGTGTGTGTGTGTGTGTGTGTGTGTGTGTGTGTGTGTGTGTGTGTAAGTACTGATTCCTCTCTGTAATTAACCCCAGGATTACCATGGGAATTATCCCTGAGGTGTAACCAAGACGACAGACAGTATCTCTAGGCTAAGACCAGGAGACAGGCAGATCACCTGGAGACTCCCAACAACTCTCCTTTATACTGCCACTATAGTACAGAGAGCCTGCCTCTGATAGGTCAGTATAGTACAGAGAGCCTGCGTCTGATAGGTCAGTATAGTAGAGCGAGCCTGCCTCTGATAGGTCAGTATAGTATAGTACATAGAGCCTGCCTCTGATAGGTCAGTATAGTATAGTACAGAGAGCCTGCCTCTGATAGGTCAGTATAGTATAGTACAGAGAGCCTGCCTTTGATAGGTCAGTATAGTATAGTACAGAGAGCCTGCCTCTGATAGGTCAGTATAGTATAGTATAGTACAGAGAGCCTGCCTCTGATAGGTCAGTATAGTACAGAGAGCCTGCCTCTGATAGGTCTGTCCTGTCCACATAACTTGCTGGGTTTTGGCCAAACAGCCACTCTAATTCATACCACTATGTAAAGAAATCATTCTGAGTGCACTCTGTAGGCTGTAGGAAATAGGGGGCCATTTGGGACATAGTACGCTGTAACAAATTACACTGAGTGCTTCTGTTTTATTTTGATGTACTCTAACACTCATCTCTCGCTCTCTCCCACTTTCTTTCCCTCTCCCCCTCTCTCTGCTCCCCTAAAAGACCCCTCTGCTACCCCCTAAAAGACCCTTCTGCTACCCCCTAAAAGACCCTTCTGCTACCCCCTAAAAGACCCCTCTGCTACCCCCTAAAAGACCCCTCTGCTACCCCCTAAAAGACCCCTCTGCTACCCCCTAAAAGACCCCTCTGCTACCCCCTAAAAGACCCCTCTGCTACCCCCTAAAAGACCCTTCTGCTACCCCCTAAAAGACCCCTCTGCTACCCCCTAAAAGACCCCCTGCTACCCCCTAAAAGACCCCTCTGCTACCCCCTAAAAGACCCTTCTGCTACCCCCTAAAAGACCCCCTGCTACCCCCTAAAAGACCCTTCTGCTACCCCCTAAAAGACCCCCTGCTACCCCCTAAAAGACCCTTCTGCTACCCCCTAAAAGACCCCCTGCTACCCCCTAAAAGACCCCAACAAGACCCCTCTGCCACCCCCATGCTGTATCTGTCACTGGACGACATGTTCACTATGTTGGTAAGCTATTTATACCTAATCGCTATGTACACAGACAGACGGTTGGTTAGTTATTTATACCCACTATTCTGGACTGCCATGTCAAAACAAGCTATCACAAACTAGCCGTCTGCCTGGGTACTATGAGGGCAGAGTATCTGTGTCTGTGTGAGAGCAGTGTTTATAGCTATGCCACCACCAGTCACAAGGTGAGAACGGGGAGGTGGGAGTCAGCCGGCTCTCGCCTCAAGTAAACTCAGCAAGACCATGTCAGCACTGTACCCTACATGGTGCACTACATTTTACCAGAGCCTTATGGGTCCTGGGCAAAAGTAGTGCACGATAAAGGGAATAGGGTTCCGTTTGGGACACTACCCATATAAGGCTATATAGTATTACAGTAAGTGCACTATAGGGCTCTGATCAAAAGAGGTGCCCCTTGGTCAAAAGAAGTGCACAATATACGCTGCCATTTGGACACATCCCATGATGAGCACAATGCAGGCTGTAGGTACTAGGTGGTGTGGATGGGCGGGAGTGAGAGACGAGCCCTGTTTGAATACTCTCAGAATGCATCCTTCCTTCCTCCTCCCCCTTCCTTGAAAGAGCCTAATCACTGATCTGGTGTCTGTTAATAGGTGAAAGCAAAGCAGTAGAATCCTTTACTTTCCCCTATCCAGCCGTGTTGAATCAGTGATAGTAAGCCAGGGTGGTATTTCCTATTGATTTAGTGCACACCGTAGCGGTTTGCAACAAAGCAAGCACATTTCTTTATGGGACAAGTTGAGTTAATGAATATAGCCCAGGTAAAGTATGAACCAAGCCAGAGCAAGGGCATCAGAGCGTGTTATTGGCCTTGGCTAATGACTTACTCTCCTGACTCCTCTCTAATCCACAGCGAGACAAAGGTTACTGCAGGTCATTCTCCACCTGGCAGACAGCAGCATCGATCACAGAGCTTCTACCTCATCCTTATCAAGGGAGGAAGGAAGAAGGTGCCCCTAGAGTAGATGCTGATCTTGGGTCATTTTGGCATTTCCCCCATTAATGGTTAAGGTTAGGATTGGGGAGATGATCCTAGATCTGTAGCGAGGGGAAACATCACCCAGGAAGTAGCCTTATCAGGTATTAATGTATTCTACAAACTTGAATAAAGGCCTATTAGCTACTAATCAAACGTTATTTATCACATGCACCGAATAAAACAAGCTACTGCTGAAAGTAAACAACGTTTTTTGTTTGGGAAACAAACATCAATGTGATAAGATCGTCTGCTAAATGACCAAAATGTTAACAAACATGTGGCACACTAGGAGATGTGACGCTATGGTCAGCTGATAAGGGTGGACTTTGTACTTCCTTGCCAACTGGGTTGGGTGGCTAGCTATGTCACTCTGCACATTGTCCTCTGACAACAAAACAAGCGTTGCAACATACAGTAGTGCTGCCATACATAGCCTTGGCACCACTGGGTTCCTCATCATGTTTACATGTAAAGTAAAATACAGTTGGGTAATGACAGTAAAATACAGTTAGGTAATAACAGTAAAATACCGTTATTATAATAATAAGAGGTATTAGTTAGGGCTAGTCTGTATACCTTTCTATAGCATGAAATTGATATCAAGTAGCTAAAACAGTGACTTTCAGATCAATCAACAAATGAATGACCGTTCTTCCGGCCTACCAACCGTTGCCGGCCAACTACTGTACAGGCCAGCTGTATATGAGAAAGGCTATAGCCATACACATAGCTAGAACTGATATTGTCTATTCCTCAAGGAATTGTCATGTTTAGCTTGACAATAACGATGCAATTCCTCAGGCAAAAGCACAAACCGATTTGCGACCAGGCTAATTGTTAGCTAGCAGCAAGTCAGCAACTGCACTTCACCAAGCTATTTCCAATATTTTAAAAAATGTTTTTTTTCCTTCCGTAAGCTTTATTTAACTAGGCAAGTCAGTTAAGAACAAATTCTTATTTACAATGACTGCCTTTTTATTTAATTGTTTTATTTCACAAGGTAGGCTAGTTGAGAACAAGTTCTCATTTACAATTGCGACCTGTCCAAGATAAAGCAAAGCAGTTCGACACATACAACAGAGTTACACATGGAGTAAAACAAACATACAGTCAATAATACAGTAGAAAAATAAGTCTATATACAATGTGAGCAAATGAGGTGAGATAAGGGAGGTAAGGCAATAAATAGGCCATAGTGGCGAAGTAATTACAATACAGCAATTAAACACTGGAGTGATAGATGTGCAGAAGATGAATGTTTACAGTAGAGATACTGGGGTGCAAAGGAGAACCGGGGAACAGTGGGTTAATTCCCTTGTTCAGAGGCAGAACACAGATGTTCACCTTGTCAGCTCAGGGATTTTCGATCCAACAACCTTACCACAAGGCTACCTGCCGCCCCAATATCCATACATCACAGTGACAGCTAAGGTTACGTAACATCCTACCTAAACCACATATTTGCAAACCATATGCACAGAAACTTAAGTCTAGCTGAGATCATTCCGTTCCTACTGGCTGTTGGTCGACACTGGCAGGTTGTGATCACATTCACAGCCCCTCTCTCAGAAAGGTAGCAACTGAAACAGTATAGCTAGCTAGTAGGTACTGTAGTTGTCTGACTTTAGGGGGATTTGTGATTGAAATCACAAAATAATCACATTAGTAGCCACTTTTGTTTGGCCAGGCAGCAACACTCAAGTTCATGTTTACAAAGTAGCAAAAATACCTAGTTAGCCAGTTTGTGTGAAGCTGAATGTAACGATGTGCCTTTATATCTAGCTTAGTGGTTATAATCAACAGTTGATCAACCAAAACGTTACATTGTTGGTAGAGCTACGCTAGCAGTTAGTTACTAGCCTAGCTAACGTTACTTAGCTACTTATATTACTGAGGTTACTATGCACACAACAGACCACCAAAAATGATATAAACCCTTTTCGCAGCTAGGCAGCGTTGTACATGCAGCTAATATAACTAGCTAGCTGGATAGTAGGTGTAGCTACACGACTTACCACCCATCACACCACACCCGGACAGAGCGCTTCCTCTTCTCTGGGCTGCAAGCCAAGTCTCCCTGCTTAGCACCGCTCTCTATCCCCTGCTCATTCGATGTGTGGTGACCGTTCTTGATCATGTTGATAAAATAATATTAAAACTCTGAGCTAAAACCCCACAACAATAAAATAATGCCGTCAAAGTAAAGTTAAAAGGACGGGTTGTGCGATCTCATTCCCCGGTTTAACGAAAGAATGAACCCGCCGGTAGGACAACGCCTCCTTTGGCGTGGATATCGCGTCATGATCGAACCATGACTACTCTTAGGTGGCGGCCTTGCTGGTTGCGTAAAAACTCATATCACGTGATTACGGAAATCCGCACAACGTAGATTTTGGGTGTGTTCGTGAATTCAACCTCGAGTGCCAGGGTGCGCTCAGGGCGTTCAGAAACACAGAGCGTTTAGCCGAGTAGGGTTGATCCGAGCGTTTTGACTCCACAACGGCAGTCAAGCGCCCAAGCTAACTGGCTAGCTACCTCCAGACACAAATGAGAGAACCCCTCACTCTGACCATTTTACTCGCCCTAGCAGAGCTGGTTAGGCTGTTTTCATTTTATCCAGATGGTTGGTGATTGTAACTCTGCTGCTGGCAACAATTGAATTACCCTATTTTTGCCGAAGTATACTGACACCAGCCATTTTCAACTGGTGTTGAGCTTCAGTAAATTCATCAGTTCTTCTGCGCTCTGGCACTCAGACGAGAGTGCTCTGAAATCGGAGTAGATAGCCAGAGCGAATTTACGAACGCGCCCTATACATCTCCGATAAATATACGCGATTAGCGTGTAAACAAAGTACCAAAACACTTCCCTGACAACCAATTTGTTTGAGACACGAAAAAATACAGCATGCAAAGTTTCAACAGATTCAATGGAACTTTAAATTATAGTAACAGTACAAAAACAGTCAAGGGGTGGACAATGTATACTTCACAGTAGCCCAAAGGCCTGCAAATGGCGATATTGAGTCGTTTTACTCATATCTAATCAAACGTTTTGGGCCAATACAACAGGTGTTGACTACAGTGAAACGCTTATATCTTCGCTATACACTAATATCCCCATTGACCGGTTCGTAGATAAAACATTCTCCATTCACCCTGCCAAGTTATAGATTTCCTCCATATAAAGGGGAAGTTTACCTAAAATCCCAAACTTCCTAAGTGATTCCATACATTGAAATTAGTTAGGTGGAATGTGCCTCTCTCTCTCCCTGTTGTTGCAGTCGGCCACATGAAATATTAAATCATCGCAATTGTTTTAGGTGGAAAGTACACATTTCCTGACTTAAAACCGATAGTATTTTTGATTAAAATAGCTAATTTGGCAAGACAATTTAAATAAAAAAAGTAATTTGTCTACAATTCACGGTTTTCTTAATTGCTCTTTGACTGACAATGGACATGACTCATTTTAGCAGCTCTCCAGTTCTATACTGTAGGGAGCGAGAGAACTCCACCTATCTAGTTTCAATGTATGGAATCACTTGGGAAATGTGGGATTTTAGGTTAACTTCCCCTTTAACTTGATTTAATGGCCAGAAGGCAGAAGAAAACCACAGGGAAACGGTGTACTTTCTTTCTGAAACACCATTTTCCACCACCATGCTAGAGTAGTCAATGCTAGTCTCTGATGCTATGTATCACGTTCAGTCAATCAGATCTTCTATTTTGAAATCTATCAGACTAGAGGGGAAACAAACAGACTGGTGCTGTAGTGGTATAGTGGTGAGGTTTTAATGGGTGTAGGGTTAGTTGATATAGTGGTGAGGTTTTAATGGGTGTAGGGTTAGTTGGTATAGTGGTGAGGTTTTAATGGGTGTAGGGTTAGTTGATATAGTGGTGAGGTTTTAAGGGTGTAGGTGTAACAGTGTAGGTTCCGTCCCTCTCTTCACCCCAACCTGGGCTCGAACCAGGGACCCTTGCACACATCAACAACTGACACCCCACGAAGCATCGTTACCCATCGCGCCACAAAAGCCGCGGCCCTTGCAACGCAAGGGGAAATCCTACTTCAAGTCTCAGAGCGAGTGACGTCACCGATTGAAACGCTATTAGCGCGCACCACCGCTAACTAACTAGCCATTTCACATCGGTTACATAGGGTTAGTTGGTATAGTGGTGAGGTTTTAATGGGTGTAGGGTTAGTTATTCTTCCCTGAAATTGCATTCCCATGTGTTAGGGTTTGACCAACTATTTGTTTGCATAACCTATATAATATAACAAAGAAGCTATGCTATAATATTACGTTTATACTCTATATGATAAGAGCATACTGCTGTGTGAGAGGAAGGGGCTCATGGGATGGTGAGTCATATGGAAAGAATGCAGATGCTGTAAATCAGGGATATGGAAGAGCTTGTTAAAAGATAAGGGCAGGATATGGGTGAAATGTATATGCGGAACTGTGCAGTCACAAGATAAATCGACTGCCAAAGATAACTACGCCCGGCAACAGGAGGCGTCTCGAGGTTGGGACCAACCTGCACGCCAACGATAGGATGAGTAAGTTTAAACCACGCTCATCCTCCCTCTGACAGGCCAGCATTGAGTGGGAACTATCTCTGTCAGAGTATTTAATGAAAAGCAAAGGATGTGTAACTCAGTTCTCTGTCTGCCCTGCGAGGTGTTACAGTGAGCCTGTATATACGAACATTGCATTTATCACTATTTACTTAGCTTAATAAACAGCTGTGAAACAGTACTCCTCTTTGTTCTGACACCAGATTCGAATTGACGCGACCTGACACATGTAAAACTAGACAGATGGCTAACAACTAAGTCTTCAAGAAAACTCCCAAGGCGTGACTTTTCTTGAATGAATATATTGAAAACATTTATGTTGTGAAACTGCAAAATACAGAAAATAATATACTTTAGTATACAATTCACATCGACATACTGCAGCTGTATATTTACATTTCAAGTTGAAGTTGCATAAATACAAAGCACGTGCCAAGGTACCATGTATCTGGCATGATGACAAACCAGATAGCCAATTACCATATGAGTATCATTATTCTAATACTGTGCAACCACCTCTGTACAATAACAAAGCATATTACACTAGAAACAGTAACAAAACACTTCAGTATTGTATGTTTTACAATTCGTTTACATGACACACGAGCAAAGTAATACGGCTGACGGCATACATGAAAGGCAATTTGTGTGAGTAAATGCAACTAACATTGATATGTAAACAATAATATCAATAACAAGATTATCATCACTAGCAATTACAAACAAATATTTTCCGAGGCTGAAGCGTGACAATAAATAACTGCACTGAAAGACCTGCACCGTAGCGTTGTTTTTAGCTGCTTCTCTGCGTACAGAACGACTACTCTACTTCCTGTTTCCGTACAGTCTTTATAAATACCAGAAAGCTCCACTAGGGGGCGAAAAACACAATGGAACACAATGAAAATCCATTTTAACCACAGTAATAAAATAATCTGTTACCTTCTAACAGGATGGCAGCACAATAGAGGTGACGTTTTAATGGGTGTAGGGTTTGTTGGAATAATGGTGAGGTTTTAATGGGTGTAGGGTTAGTTGGTATAGTGGTGAGGTTTTAATGGTTGTAGGGTTAGTTGATATAGTGGTGAGGTTTTAATGGTTGTAGGGTTAGTTGGTATAGTGGTGAGGTTTTAATGGGTGTAGGGTTAGTTGGTATAGTGGTGAGGTTTTAATGGGTGTAGGGTTAGTTGATATAGTGGTGAGGTTTTAATGGTTGTAGGGTTAGTTGGTATAGTGGTGAGGTTTTAATGGGTGTAGGGTTAGTTGGTATAGTGGTGAGGTTTTAATGGGTGTAGGGTTAGTTGATATAGTGGTGAGGTTTTAATGGTTGTAGGGTTAGTTGGTATAGTGGTGAGGTTTTAATGGGTGTAGGGTTAGTTGGTATAGTGGTGAGGTTTTAAGGGTGTAGGGTTAGCGGTGGTATAGTGGTGAGGTTTTAATGGTTGTAGGGTTAGTTGGTATAGTGGTGAGGTTTTAATGGTTGTAGGGTTAGTTGGTATAGTGGTGAGGTTTTAATGGGTGTAGGGTTAGTTGGTATAGTGGTGAGGTTTTAATGGGTGTAGGGTTAGTTGGTATAGTGGTGAGGTTTTAATGGGTGTAGGGTTAGCTGGTATAGTGGTGAGGTTTAATTTGGTTTAGGGTTAGCTGCTAGTGCAATCCCCTCCACCCACCATCTTAAGTCTCTCTTTTTGTATCAATGTGTCAAGGGAGTACAGTAGGTTGTGGTGTATGCACCTCTGTTGGATGCAATCAGCCAATACAATAAAATAAAAACAGACTGCTGCAACCTGATTGGCTAAACGCAATACATAACATCCAGGACTAGCATGAACTACTCTACGATGGTGGAGGAAAGTTTTGTTTCATAAATAAAGTATGCATATTTTCCAAATGTTTTCCCTCCTTCTCCCCATTAAATCCAGTTGAGGAGGAAATTGGCGCTTTTGCAGCCTGAATGGAGAATGTTTTATGTACGAACCGGTCCACGGGGACACGGCTGCATACATTTCCTTTGGACAGCAAGATAAAACTACTCAATATCGCCATCTGCTGGCCTTTGAGCTAAATTCACAGTAACTCTGAAACAAAAGGGTTATAAATATTGCAGTGGAGACTTGCCACAAGGCTTCACATTGTAAAACTGCAACATTCTAATGATGGTAGTAATCATGATCACTCAGTGCTCATCATTGCTTTCCTAGGTGTAGGGAGAAGTTGCTCCTAAACGCTGATCCCGGGTCATTCACGGCCTCCCTGTGAAGTTATTTTATCTGTAGTCTAATAAACTGCATGGTTTCCCAACGAGTCTCAGCGAGAGGACCACACAACATGTCATCGCGTGACTAACTTTACTTCCATATGAATGCTATTATATCAATATTTGTGCACAAAAGCGTTTCCACTGACATTTCTTGCGTAATTCATTTTACAGACACAAAAAGATCCCACCTTGTCTAGGTTGGATGGAAACCTGGTTTATGAAAACAAATAACGTTTTTTTTAAAAGTGTTTACATAGTGGCGTAGCCAGTCCACAAGGTGGCGCAGCACCTCTTCTATTATTTGGGGAGAACACTGATGTGTAGCACCAAGAAAACACAACATTTAACACTGAGATTCCATCCCAAATATACCCTCTTCAGCATGTAGTGCTCTACTTTTGACCAGGACCCAGAGAGAATAGGTTGCCATTTGGGACATACCCTAAATTCACACTTCCATTATTGTAAAACCAAACACCATCCAATGACAGATACTAATGCCATGACTGTACTGTACTGTAATAGGACGGCATCGACAACTGCAAACCTGAGGAAAGTTAGTAAGGTGCTGTGCATGTAGCAAACACAAAACTATGAAACTCCTAAAAAGCACCATTCAATTGAAAAACCAAACTCTGTATTAGGTGGGTTAACATCTTTCTAGAAGTTACACAGGATTGACAGAAGGACCTAAATGTTGCATTGTGTCACTTTACCAAGTCTTTATTCATATTAAACATCTGATTAATCTAATTCTCCATGTGTTCTGTATTAAAGGGAACTTTATTAAATATAACAGATTTAAAATTGAATATTGGTGCACAATTTCTACAGAAAAAATATCAAAGGGACACAAAAGGCATTCATATCGTGGAACAACCCATCTGTTTATGGACCCATATTTGCAAAACCTAGTTATTCAATTGCTTTGTTTCCTAGGGGACAGCCCTAATCGTTGCTCTCTCAGTGGGAGGGGCTTATCATCTGGGAGCCTCAACAACATCATGATGCTGACAAGACAGAGAAGAGTCTATCCAGATCAGGACATCTCAAGAAACACCAGCAGAGAGGTATAAGGAAGAAACCTCACCGCTGCTGCTCTGACTGTGGGAAGAATTTTACTAAACAGAGGAATTCACACCAGAGAGAAACCCTACCACTGCTCTCAGTGTGGGAAGGGTTTCGCTGCACCTAAAACTTAAAAATCTCATCAGAGAAATCATATAAATGCTTCAAACAATCAGGAGCCCTGACTACACACCTAACGCATACACACAGGAGAGAAGCCTTTGATCTGTGATCAGTGTGGAAAGAGTTTCAGGAAGGCAGGACTCAGGACACCTGATTACACACCAGCACATAAACACAGGAGCGAAGCCGGATACCTGTGATCAGTGTTGGAGTTTTGCTCAAGATTTCACTCTGACTATACACCAGCTTACACACACTGGAGAGAAACCTTACTCCTGTCTATGTGGAAAGAGCTTTGCTCATTCAGGGTCACTGATATAACACCAGAAAGCACAAACATGTTTTCTTTCATCTCCCTCCTCTCTGGCACTGGTTTCAGATCCCTAAATAAAGTTTCAATAGAAAACATCTTGTAAAGAGTCATCTGTCTCCCATTCTCTAACAGTTTACTAAGTCTGATTACCATGGTAACCTGTGTAGCATAATATGCAGCTCTGGATCCATATGTATCAAGCGTCTCGGAGTAGGAGTGCTGTGTGTGGTGGGGTGGGGGTGTTCAGAGCTGTATCTTATTTAACTCCTATTATCCATTAAATAATTGTATAATGTAGAATAATGTTTCAACAATACTAGGTGTCTATTGTTAAGTTCTGAACAAACAGTAAAAACTCACGGACAACTGGAAAAAGCTCAAATCAACTTTATTCACCCACCGGGTCATACATGATTATAGAAGCACATATATTTATACCTTCCTACTAGGCCGGGTGTCAACTCCTAGCACATCTAGACAGCCAATAAAACTCTGTTGCTAGGCAGGAACTGAATTGGTTCCTCACTGATGTAGTCATGGCCCTGCCTGATACTCGAACCTTCGTGGGCGTATTAAAATCTATAATAATAAAAAATTAAAACAATTACAAGGAGCATAGACCTCTTGTATTATTTGTTTGCTCCTAAAAGATTGTTGTGGAAATTCACCAGTAAGGAGTCAAACTCAATGTAACTCAAACACAAGATAGAGGGAGAGGAGATGCCGTGTACAATTCAAGGCTATCTTCAAACATAACATTTTCAGTCAAAAGATGTTCACATATTTATTGTAAATCCCTTGACCAGGTTTTAGTGTAACAAATGGGACATATGGAAGTACAGAAGCCACAGGCCTATTACTGTGGTCAAATGTTGTTGCAATGATTTTAATATGGATATCTTTAAACTTTCCTTATTGTATATTAAGTGTGCTCCAGAAAGATGTTCACACATTTTTATTGTGAAGCAATAGATCTAAACATTAGATGTTATTGTTGTCATATCGTTTTCTTCACTTTCTTCACATTAGCAGGCAAAATACCAGGTTTATAATCACCATCGTTGCCACTTTGTAATAATGGATGTAAAAAAAGAATGATAGCAAAAATGAGTTATGTAAAAATTACTTCATACTCCACATTTAGGGGGGCTACAAGGGGGTCCAAAATTGTTGTCACATGGGAACTGCCCACCCCCAGCCCCCCCCCCCCCAGAACCGCAAGTGAACAGCCTTGAGAACATCAGCACTCAAATGAAACTCGGTTCCAAATTGCTGCCAGGTAAAAGTAGACGATAGCAGAAAGCAGGATTCTTTGTGAAAGGGGTGTTGTTGATCGTTTCTTGACTTTACTCGACTTTTATAGATCGGGTAAAATCTTATCCAAGAACTTTCTGAAGTAAGTTTAGCCTACATGAGATGTGAGACGTTAAGTTGTCATAAAGTAATTGAGCTTGGATATTTAAAGATATGTTTGATTGCTCTGGTCTATGGGTGCATCAGTTACAATATCGAGATTGGAATTCTCTTGCGGCCGGAAACCCCCCAATCCTTATCTGAACACTGTGACAACATAGTAACTGCGCTGTAGCCTACACATTTATTTTATTTAGTAAGAAACAATAGCTTCCACGATGAATCCGGTAAGTCTGGTTTCCTTTAAACATTGTAGGTCTGCTGTGTTGTATAAAATGTCTAGGACTAGTTTTCATCATCTTTGATCCTCCACATTGCTGTGTTCAGTTTAAACGGCTGGACAAAAAACATGACGATAAAACTTGTTGGGATTTTTTTTTCTTCGGCAAAGTAGCGTAATACTTTATCATGCGTAGGAATCTACGCCTATTACTTAAGCATCTCTCCTTCCTCCCAAAGTGTACACTTGTTCACCTCCACTTATTTGAAGGTCAGATTATTCATTATATGAAAAAAATATACATATTTGCGACTGTATCTAACGATGTTCAACTCAGTATGCTTATCAAACTCAATTCCTGTACCCCTTTCTCCCTCATACAGTATCAGTCTCTCTCTTTCCCGATCATACTGCCCACACTGTATCAGTACATGCTCCGCTGTCTCTGTTTCCTGGCAGTAATCACACCTTCCTGTTGGATGCTTTCCTATCACATGTAATGACTTATTCACCTGGCTGTGTCCCACCCTTAGCCTTGTAAGGATAGCCTCCTCTCTTCTGTCCATTCCTACCATCCTCCCCTACTTTACTCTGTACCTGGAGTAGGGGTGGCAGGTAGCCTAGTGGTTTAGAGCATTGGGCCTGTAACCCGAGCCGACTAGGTGACAAATCTGTCTGTGCCTCTGAGCAATTTAACTCTAATTGTTTGTGTAAGTTGCTCTAGATAAGAGTTTCTGCTAAATAACTAAAATGTCAACAATTAATAGATGCCTGCCCTTAGTGTCACTGTTCCACTGCTCCTGCCATCTCTGCACCACCACTGTCCTTATCATTCCCTCAGCCTCTGCTTTGCTCATTGGCACCTCCACTTCCTGTCTCCTAACGGCCTGTTTAGCTAGCACATCTACTTCCTCATTCCCTTCCACCCTCACATGGCCCGGGACCAAAGCAAACCTTATATGGACACCCATCTGTCTCACCCGGGCATAGAGCAGGCCTTGTCTGCTATGTGAGCTAAATGATTGCAGACTCATCAACACTGCACACGAGTCAGAACATATAACTACTCTGTCTGGCTTGACTTCCTCCACCCACTGCAGGGCCAACAGTATGGCCATCAGCTCTGCCATGTACACAGCCAGTTGGTCTGTAATACTTCTCCTGACAGCCACCCCACTTTCCTGTTCAACAAAGGCTGATCCAGTCTGACCTGTCTGTATATATGGGTAAAAAATACTGATTCACAGTTTCCAGACGCCTTGTAAAGAAGTTGCATGGATCAACCCCCTCCCTGTCTTTCCGTACTCTCTTCAACACTTGAAAATCAACTACTGGAGGTGGGAGTAGCCGTGATGTGGACTCACAGGGATAGGTACCGTAGGGCTGAAGTCCCTGCAATACAATCCCATCTGCCTCTCCTGGTCATCACCCACCCATCCAAAGCTTTTATTCTGTCCACGTTCATGCTCCCAACTTTTCTGTAGCACCCCTTTTGTGGGGTGTGACACCCCACGTTCCTGTAAATTAACCCAATAATGAATTGCCAGCGATTGTCTTCTAATATGTAATGGCAATGAAAAGAAGTGTCTTAAAGAATGGAAGGCAGTCGTTATCACAGCCACAAAGTAAAACATTTATATCGTAGAAATTCATGGAAACAAAAATGTGCTTTTGTGAGTTTAAGGTTAGGGTCAGGCATAAGGTTAGCAGTGTGGTTAAGGTTAGGTTTAATATTACATTTTAAGACGATACATTGTTTAAATAGGCGTGGTTTTTCAATCGATCAATCAATCGTGTTTATGTATTTATAGCCCGTTTTACATCAGCAGATGTCACAAAGTGCTGTACAGAAACTCATCCTAAAACCCCAAACAGCAAGCAATGCAGATGTAGAAGCACGGTGGCTAGGAAAAACTCCATAGAAAGGCAGGAACCTAGGAAGAAACCTAGAGAGGAACCAGGCTCTGACGGGTGGCCAGTCTTCTTCTGGCTGTGCCGGGTGGAGATTATAAGAGTACATGGCCATTAAGGCCAGATTGTTCCTCAAGATGTTCAAACGTTCATAGATGACCAGTGGGGTAAAATAATAAAGTTCATGACTTTGTGGCTATGGTAACTAATGTCGACCTGGCACTAGTGTTTTTTCTCTCAAAGTTGCTGACATGTCACGTGTCCTACTTCTATCAGTACACTCGTAACAACTTAATCATTACGAAACGTATATTCGATCAAATAAGCCACAAGTCGCCTCTTCCTCTCTGTTTTGAAAGGAAATGACTGGTATAGTAAATATGGTGGAAACTCTGACCAACCCAATGCTATTAGATTAGTGGGAAGTAGTGAACGATTGAACATTTGAGGAAAAAGGAGATATTCTAGGGATGCTCCCAAATCAATCAGAGGTGTAGACTAAAATAATACAATATTTGGTTTAATGATAAACTATGTTTGATATTTCTTGCGGCCAACAGGACAAAATTAGCCCGTTCCTCTCTACTCTCACGGAGTCCCCGGGTCAAACGTCTCCCGGTACCGTTTTACTGCTGCGTCTGGTCGACTGCAGGAAAACACCGAGACGGAGTGGAACTGAGAGAGGAGGAGAAGAGAAGGAAGATGGAGATTTGATTTCATTAAGTAAGAACCATGGTGTGTAGATTAGACTACAGTCTGCTTCTGTAACGATAGCGGAGGTGCATAAAGATGGCGGCCCGCATGTGTAACAGTGTAGGTTCCGTCCCTCTCTTCGCCCCAACCTGGGCTCGAACCAGGGACCCTTGCACACATCAACAACTGACACCCCACGAAGCATCGTTACCTATCGCGCCACAAAAGCCGCGGCCCTTGCAACGCAAGGGGAAATCCTACTTCAAGTCTCAGAGCGAGTGACGTCACCGATTGAAACGCTATTAGCGCGCACCACCGCTAACTAACTAGCCATTTCACATCGGTTACACATGTACTTACAACAACTTCCTGGTTTTGCTACGTTCACTGTTTTCCACATTGCTCTCTTTTGTTGTTTTTTTGGTATTGTCATTAGCACAGTAAACATGATCTCAATTTTAGCTTCAAGACGCTGGCAATTTGAAAACTCGTAAAAGTAGATTGTGTTGATTTATTGGAACATTGAACAATGTCGAGCACCTTTTACTCTGATTTGACTATTAGATGTTCAATGTTTCTTTTGGATTTTTATTTTTTGAGGAATAGTTTCACCATATTAAAACGAGAGTTGAGTTTATGTAACAGGGTTGACCTTAAAATGAGGGACAGACGTAAATGAATCACTATTCACATTCATAATAATCTTCAGAAAGGACTTTGTCAAGGAAACAAACTAGTTATGGCAGTAGGAAAAATGCACCAAATGACTTGTGACAGATGATCTAGTCACCCATGATTCACCAAACAATATTTTGAAAGAGGAAACAAAGTACTTTAAGCACGTGTTTTCATTTGTCTCCTCCATCTCCACTAACCAAAGATAACTATGGATTTTTTTCTATTAATAATGTAAAATGAACAGCTGTATAGAAAGACTCATGTGAAGGCCAAATTACAGGGAAGGAACTTCTTCATGAAGTTAAAGAATTTAAGTCCGGGAAAACTCCAGGGTTGGATAGCATACCAGTTGACTATACCAAACCTTTTTTTATATTTTCAGAGGACCGTTATTAGCATGTTTTAACCACTCCTACAGAAATGGTAGATTATCAGATACTCAACAAGAAGGTCTGACTTCATTATTACTGAAACAGGACCCAAGTGGTAAATCTAAAGATCTGGTCTATTTAAAAAATTGGAGGCCCCTTACACTTCAGTGTTGTGATGCACAAATGTGAGCAAAATGTATAGTACAAGTACTTAGATTTTGCAGTATATGTGTAACAGTGTAGGTTCCGTCCCTCTCTTCGCCTCAACCCGGGCTCGAACCAGGGACCCTTGCACACATCAACGACTGACACCCACCGAAGCATCGTTACCCATCGCGCCACAAAAGCCGCGGCTCTTGCAACGCAAGGGGCAACCCTACTTCAAGCCTCAGAGCGAGTGACGTCACCGATTGAAACGCTATTAGCGCGCACCACCGTAACTAACTAGCCATTTCACATCGGTTACATATGTGCAACATTTTTGACTGATTCAATGATTCATTGCATTACTGTTCAAAATGTTGTATCAAGTCTGCCCAAATGTGCCTAATAGTTTATTGATACATTTTCACGTTCATAAATGTGCACTCTCCTCAAACAATAGAATGGTATTCTTTCACTGTAATAGCTACTGTAAATTGGACAGTGCAGTTAGATTAACAAGAATGTACGTTTTCTGCCCATATCAGATATGTCTTTGTCCTATTTAATCTGCATATGTTCTAGCAGGAGCACTCACTGCTCGAGTGCAGTGAGTCCATGCTATTCAATATCTTTGTTTCACAGGGGACAGCCCAAACCGTTGCTCTCTCAGTGGGAGCGGCTTATCATCTGGGGAGCCTCAACAACAACGTGATGCTGACAAGACGTCTCTCCAGAAGAGTCTCTCCAGATCAGAACGTCTCAATGGCTGTGATCAGTGTGGGAAGAGCTTCAAACAATCACGACACCTGATTACACACCAACGCTTACACACAGGAGAGAAGCCTTATAGCTGTGATCAGTGTGGGAAGAGCTTCAATCACTCAGGACACCTGACTACACACCAATGCATTCACACAGGAGAGAAGCCTTATAGGTGTGATCAGTGTGGGAAGAGCTTCAATCAATCAGGAGCCCTGACTATACACCAACGCTTACACACAGGAGAGAAGCCTTATAGCTGTGATCAGTGTGGGAAGAGTTTCAGGACGTCAGGACACCTGACTACACACCAACGCATACACACAGGAGAGAAGCCTTATAGCTGTGATCAGTGTGGGAAGAGCTTCAATCAATCAGGAGCCCTGACTATACACCAACGCTTACATTCAGGAGAGAAGCCTTATAGGTGTGATCAGTGTGGGAAGAGTTTCAGGACGTCAGGACACCTGACTATACACCAACGTATGCACACAGGAGAGAAGCCTTATAGCTGTGATCAGTGTGGGAAGAGTTTTGCTCGAGATTTCAACCTGACTAAACACCAGCTCACACACACTGGAGAGAAACCTTACTCTTGTCTATGTGGAAAGAGCTTTGCTCATTCAGAGTCACTGAAAAAACACCAGAAAGCCCTTTCCTCTCTGGCACTGGTTCCAGATCCCTAAATAAAGTTTCAATAGAAAACATCTTGTAAAGAGTCATCTGTCTCCCATTCTCTAACAGTTTACTAAGTCTGATTACCATGGTAACCTGTGTAGCATAATATGCAGCTCTGGATCCATATTTATCAAGCGTCTTGGAGTAGGAGTGCTGTGTGTGTGTGGTGGGGTGGGGGTGTTCAGAGCTGTATCTTATTTAACTCCTATTATCCATTGAATAATTGTATAATGTAGAATAATGTTTCAACAACACTAGGTGTGTATTGTTAAGTTCTGAACAAACAGTAAAAACTCACGGACAACTGGAAAAATCTCAAACCAACTTTATTCACCCACTGGGTCATACAGCTGCAAAGACAAAGACATGATTATACAGTCGTGGCCAAAAGTTTTGAGAATTACACAAATATTAATTTTCACAAAGTCTGCTGCCTCAGTTTGCATGATGGCAATTTGCATATACTCCAGGATGTTATGAAGAGTGATCAGATGAATTGCAATTAATTGCAAAGTCCCTTTTTGCCATGCAAATGAACTGAATCCCCAAAAAACATTTCCACTGCATTTCAGCCCTGCCACAAAAGGACCAGCTGACATCATGTCAGTGATTTCTCTCGTTAACACAGGTGTGAGTGTTGACGAGGACAAGGCTGGAGATCACTCTGTCATGCTGACTGAGTTAAAATAACAGACTGGAAGCTTCAAAAGGAGGGTGGTGCTTGGAATCATTGTTCTTCCTCTGTAAATCATGGTTACCTGCAAGGAAACACGTGCCGTCATCATTGCTTTGCACAAAAAGGGCTTCACAGGCAAGGATATTGCTGCCAGTAAGATTGCACCTAAATCAACCATTTATCAGATCATCAAGAACTTCAAGGAGAGTGGTTCAATTGTTGTGAAGAAGGCTTCAAGAAAGTACAGCAAGCGCCAGGACTGTCTCCTAAAGTTGATTCAGCTACGGGATCGGGGGATCTGGGCACCACCAGTACAGAGCTTGCTCAGGAATGGCAGCACAGTGAGGCGAAGACTTTTGGAGGATGGCCTGGTGTCAAGAAGGGCAGCAAAGAAGCCACTTCTCTCCAAGAAAAACATCAGGGACAGACTGATATTCTGCAAAAGGTACAGGGATTGGACTGCTGAGGACTGGGGTAAAGTCATTTTCTCTGATGAATCCCCTTTGGGGCATCCGGAAAAAAGATTGTCCGGAGAAGACAAGGTGAGCGCTACCATCAGTCTTGTGTCATGCCAACAGTAAAGCATCCTGAGACTATTCATGTGTGGGGTTGCTTTTCAGCCAAGGGAGTGGGCTCACTCACAATTTTGCCTAAGAACACAGCCATGAATAAAGAATGGTACCAACAGATCCTCTGAGAGCAGCTTCTCCCAACCATCAAGGAACAGTTTGGTGACGAACAATGCCTTTTCCAGCATGATGGAGCACCTTGCCATAAGCCAAAAGTGATAACTAAGTGGCTCGGGGAACAAAACATCGATATTTTCGGTCCAGGGCCAGGAAACTCCCCAGACCTTAATCCCATTGAGAATTTGTGGTCAATCCTCAAGAGGCGGGTGGGACAAACAAAAATCCACAAATTCTGACAAACTCCAAGCATTGATTATGCAAGAATGGGCTGCCATCAGTCAGGATGTGGCCCAGAATTTAATTGACAGCATGTCAGGCGGATTGCAGAGGTCTTGATAAAGAAGAGTCAACACTGGAAATATTGACTATTTGCATCAACTTCATGTAATTATCAATAAAAGCTTTTGACACTTATGAAATGCTTGTAATTATACTTCAGTATTCCATCGTAACATCTGACAAAAATATCTAAAGACACTGAGACAGCAGACTTTGCGAAAATTAATATTTGTGTCATTCTCAAAACTTTTGGCCACGACTGTAGAAGCACATATATTTATACCTTCCTACTAGGCCGGGCGTCAACTCCTTGCACATCTAGACAGCCAATAAAACTCTGTTGCTAGGCAGGAACTTAATTGGTTCCTCACTGGTGTAGTCATGGCCCTGCCTGATACTCGAACCTTCGTGGGTGTGGAAGTATATGTGTGTGAAATAGGACTTTTTCTTCTCACTTCATCTGGCCTGACCTCGGGACAGATTCCTCGCTCGTCCCTAATCCATGGCTGTCCTACCTTATCAGTGACTGAGACCAGACTGTTGCCTTTTTCCTCCCTCCTTAGGAGCTGTGATATTTAACAATAACATGTTTTGACAGAGTGTAAACTTCCTGCACTCCCCCTTGTCTCACTCAGTAACTTTCCAGAAACTTAGTTCTTATCCACCCTCCATTGACCCCAACATATACATTCCTTCTACATGCAAAGTAATCAATAAGTTCTAGCCTGGTAACATGAATAGGTAGATTTCAAGCTAGAATCCAACAGTATTCATGTATTCAATAGATCAATAAATGAAATCCATTATCTGCAAAACACCGTCTACTTATCACATGAATTATATGTTTTTAAAATCTATAATAATAATCTTTTTTTTTTTTTTACAAGGAGCATAGACCTCTTGTATAATTTGTTTGCTCCTAAAAGATTGTTGTGGAAATTCACCAGTAAGGAGTCAAACTCAGTGTAAATGAATCAATCTTTATTATCAGGACCGGAGAGGTTAACAAACTCAATCCAAGCTTGATGAAAACTCTGTCAAGGGCGTTCCCTCTCAGTCCTTATATACCGCTACACAAACAAGTCATATCAGCATGATTTACATGATTCATTATTAACATTGATTCCTGCATGTGACTTCAGTCTGGAGTGCCAGAGTGCACTCTGGGCATTCATAAATTCTAATCCTTTTGCATACACACACACATACATATATATATATATATATACACATATACATATATATATATACACATATACATATATACATATAAAGTAGGGTTGATCCGAGCATTTTGACTCCACAACGGCAGTCAATCACCCAAGCTAACTGGCTAGCTACCTCCAGACACAAATGAGAGAACCCCTCACTCTGACCATTTTACTCGCCCTAGCAGAGCTGGTTAGGCTGTTTTCATTTTATCCAGATGGTTGGTGATTGTAACTGTGCTGCTGGCAACAATTGAATTACCCTCGTTTGCCAACGTTTACTGACACCGGTCATATTGAACTGGTGTTGAGCTTCAGTAAATTCATCAGTTCTTCTGCGCTCTGGCACTCAGACGAGAGTGCTCTGAAATCGGAGTAGATAGCCAGAGCGAATTTACGAACGCGCCCTATACATCTCCGATAAATCTACGCGATTCGTGTGTAAACAAAGTACCAAAACACTTTCCTGTCAACCAATGTGTTTGAGAGAGAAAACAATACATCAGGCAAAGTTTGAATAGATTCAACGGCACTTTTTAAAATTATAGTAACATTACATAAACAGTCAAGGGGTGGACAATGTATACTTCACAGTAGCCCAAAGGCCGGCAAATGGCGATATTGAGTCGTTTCATCTTATCGTCCAAAGGGAATGCATGCAGCCGGCTATACACTCATATCAAATGTTACTGGGCACATACGCCAATACAACAAGTATACTTTACAGTGAAATGCTTATCCCTGCTATACACTCATATCCCCATGGACCGTTCGTAGATAAAACATTCTTCATTCAGGCTGCAACGTTGGAGATTTTCTCCATATAAAAGGGGAAGTTTAACTAATATCACAAACTTGTGATTCCATACATTGAAATTGTTTTAGGTGGAAAAATCTCCTGACTTTTGACCCTTTCAGTATTTTTTTTTATTATATATTTTTTTACCCCTTTTTCTCCCCAATTGGTAGTTACAGTCTTGTCTCATCGCTGCAACTCCCGTACGGACTCGGGAGAGGCGAAGGCCGAGATGCCGTGTGTCCTCCGAAACACGACCCAGCCAAGCCGCACTGCTTCTTGACCCAATGCCCGCTTAACCCGGAAGCCAGCTGCACCAATGTGTCGGAGGAACACCGTACACCTGGTGACCTTGTCAGTGTGCACTGCGCCCGGCCCGCCACAGGAGTCGCTAGTGCGCGATGGGTCAAGAACATTGCTGCCGACCAATTGTGTGCCGCCCCATTGGTCTCCTGGTCGCGGCCGTCTGCGACAGAGCCTGGACTCAAACCAGGATCTCTAGTGGCACAGCTAGCACTGCGATGCAGTGCCTTAGACCACTGCGCCACTCAGGAGGCCAATAAAATAACTAATTTGTCCAAACAATATGATTGTGGCGGGGAGGCTGATCCCAGATCTGTACCTATGAGAAACTTCCCCATCAGCGTCTTTCTATATAAAAAAAAAAGAAAGGAACAACAGAGGTTACAGTAACATTTAGTAAACAACATTATGTAAACGTGATGCAGGGTTCTCCCCAGGACTTTTTAACAAGGTGGTGCTGCTGAGTGATTTTGAACACCGGTAACTGCCATTTCCTGCAATCTAGAGCAACAAAATGTAGCGCACCTAAAAATACCTTTTATGGTTGAATTCCCATGTACCAAATAGAAAATAGAAGTTACATGGGTTCCCATCGCATGTGTGCTCACCACTCTGGTACTGGTACGTGTGCTCTAGCCAACAGCTCTCAGATACAGTGCTGGTATAGTCTACATGAGATTATTATGTCAAACGGCAGCCAAGAATCGAATATCAGGTCAACACAATAAGACCCTCGAGATTTATTGAAAGGAGCATCAAGCTGATCACTGTGCACTTTCACCACCCTGTGAAGTATATCGTAACTTATTTCATCTGTAGCCTGATAAACTGCATGATTTCCTAACGAGTCTCAGTCACGCGATGACAGGAGTGGTCTTCTCACTAAGTTTACTTTAATATGACGGCTATAATAGCAATATTTGCTCATAAAAGCGTTTACACCGACATTTCCTGCATAATACATTTTACAGACAAAAAGATCCCACCTTGTCTACCATATTGTGATATGTAATAACGTATAAAACGTTTGAATGGAAACCTCGTTTATGCTTAAAAAAATAAATAAAAATCACATTATTTGTCAAGTATTTACATAGTGGCGTAGCCAGTCCACAAGGTGGCGCAGCACCTCTATTATTTGGGGAGAACACTGATGTGTAGCACCAAGAAAACAACATTTAACACTGAGATTCCATCCCAAATATACCCTCTTCAGCATGTAGTGCTCTACTTTTGACCAGGACCCAGAGAGAATAGGTTGCCATTTGGGACATACCCTAAATTCACACTTCCATTATTGTAAAACCAAACACCATCCAATGACAGATACTAATGCCATGACTGTACTGTACTGTAATAGGACGGCATCGACAACTGCAAACCTGAGGAAAGTTAGTAAGGTGCTGTGCATGTAGCAAACACAAAACACCACTCCTATGAAACTCCTAAAAAGCACCATTCAATTGAAACAAACTCTTAGGTTACAGCCCAATAATCTCTCTCCTCCTGAAGTGTTCACTACTCCCCACAAATTTAACAGCATTGGATTAGTGTAGGCATGGATCAGAGGGAGTTTCCATATACCAGTCATTTTCTTTTAAATCCATGACGGGAAGTGAACAAGTGCACAGTTCAGGAGAAAGGCTTTCCACTAGATGGCACGACCACTAAGTGAAAATTGGCTATATGAGATATATATATATTATTTTTTTTTTTTTTTTTTTTGGGGGGGGGGGGCTTTTTGGTCTTAATTTAAGGTTAGGCTTAAGGTTAGCAGTGTGGTTAGGGTTAAAATCACATTTTAAATTGTAGAAATAGGCAGGTTTATGACTTTATGGCTGTGGTAACTAGTGAGGACCAGAAAGGAGAGATTATTAGGATGCTCCCTCAGGCTTAAAGAGGTAGTATCTGAAACCATAATAATACTTCATAATACTCTGCATCACAAATAGCTCTGTCTTAGTGAGGTTTTTCCCTCTCACTTCTTTTTGCTGGTACGTCTTCCTTACTATCAAGGTCCATTTCAAAAACAACCAATCAGAACAAAAAGGAGATGGAGAATCGTGTGCGTCAAATTTCTACTATGATTCTGCTACGCCACCTTCTTCCTCCTCTTCCTCCCTTTGGAGTATCCTCGTCCGAACCAGCCTCCTTGTACTGCTGTTCCTCCACCCTGTCCCGGGGAGCCTGGTGAGCAGTCCTTCCCACCAGCGGGCGGAGCTATGAGTTTACGAGTGTAACTGTCCTTCTCGTCTGGTCTCAGCGGCGTGGCCAAGCTGAGTACAGGGTCCTCTGTCCTGATGAAGGAAGGGCAGTTAGGAATGAGTCAGTCAGGGTGTTCCAGGTGGGGTGTGTTCATTAGTGCACACCATAGCATAACTAATAGCATTCAACTCTGGAACACAGGCTTTCTTGGTTCAAGTCAGTGGTTTCCAATCCTGGTCCTGGGGACCCAAAACAGTGCAATTAAAAAATGATTGTCCTAGCACTAACACACCCGATTCAACACCATAACATTCAACTAATCATGACTTGCCTAGTTAAATAATGGTTAAATTAATAAAAAAGCTATTTGCAACGGAAAACTTTTAGCAATAAGTTCAGGTATGACCCTCCCCGGTCCAAGCAGTTTGCTTCCGAGGTGTGTGTGTGTGTGTGTGTGTGTGTGTTTAGAGACAGGTCTTACCGGTTGTAGGCCGAGGTGTGTGTGTGTGTGTGTGTGTGTGTGTGTGTGTTTAGAGACAGGTCTTACTGGTTGTAGGCCGAGGTGTGTGTGTGTGTGTGTGTTTAGAGACAGGTCTTACCGGTTGTAGGCCGAGGTGTGTGTGTGTGTTTAGAGACAGGTCTTACCGGTTGTAGGCCGAGGTGTGTGTGTGTGTGTGTGTGTGTTTAGAGACAGGTCTTACTGGTTGTAGGCCGAGGTGTGTGTGTGTGTGTGTGTGTGTGTGTGTGTGTGTGTTTAGAGACAGGTCTTACTGGTTGTAGGCCGAGGTGTGTGTGTGTGTGTGTGTGTGTGTGTTTAGAGACAGGTCTTACCGGTTGTAGGCCGAGGTGTGTGTGTGTGTGTGTGTGTGTGTGTGTGTGTGTTTAGAGACAGGTCTTACCGGTTGTAGGCCGAGGTGTGTGTGTGTGTGTGTGTGTGTGTTTAGAGAGACAGGTCTTACCGGTTGTAGGCCGAGGTGTGTGTGTGTGTGTGTATGTGTGTGTGTGTGTTTAGAGACAGGTCTTACCGGTTGTAGGCCGAGGTGTGTGTGTGTGTGTGTGTTTAGAGACAGGTCTTACCGGTTGTAGGCCGAGGTGTGTGTGTGTGTGTGTGTGTGTGTGTGTGTGTGTTTAGAGACAGGTCTTACCGGTTGTAGGCCGAGGTGTGTGTGTGTGTGTGTGTGTGTGTGTGTGTGTGTGTGTGTGTGTGTGTGTGTGTGTGTTTAGAGACAGGTCTTACCGGTTGTAGGCCGAGGTGTGTGTGTGTGTGTGTGTGTGTGTGTGTGTGTGTGTTTAGAGACAGGTCTTACCGGTTGTAGGCAGGGATCTGAATGTTCAGCTCCTCCATAAGGAGACGCATCACGTCGTCACATTTCCCATGGATCTTCAGTGTGGCCAGGTCGTCTTTAGGTGTCCACTAGAACAAGGCAGAGGTCATCATCAATCAGGCACCCTATTCCCTTTATAGTGCACTACTTTTGACCAGGGCCCCATCTCTGTGGGAAGTGAAACTACATTGAACGATCAAGATTCAACTCTGTAACAACACAGGCTTTATTGGTTCAAGCCAGTGTTTTCCAATCCTGGTCCTGGGGACCCAAAGGGGTGCGATTAAAAAAAGAATTGTCCTAGCACTAATCATGAATATGTTAATGTTAGGGCAATGCCAGGGACCAGGATTGGGAGACGCTGGTTCATGGTAAGTACTAGCAAGATGACCTGGAGATTGACGATATAGAGTTTGGGTCTCCTGATAGCAGGTCTATTCATGCTCCATAGACAGGCATACTTCTTCAGCACCTGGTAAAGACAGATGGAAAGATCAGTCTGAGCACACTGATGACATACAAACCAGCGATGACATACAAACGGAGTAGGAGGAGTCAGTCAAGTTTCTACAACTAAAAACCACTCAATTCTATTCAATATTCACAGAACTCCAATGTCATTGTCCTGTGAGGTGGCAGCACTCTGTTTTAGTCTATTAATCCTGGTTAGACAGAACTTCAGGCTTTATTGATGCTGTGTTAGTACATGTTGTGGTCCTTACCTTCAGGCTGGAGCCCAGACAGAGGATAACGTCAGCCCTCTCAGCAGCGTTCAATGCCCCCCTCCAGTTGAGAGGCTGCTCCAGGGTCCCCCTCTCCCCGAAATGTACGATGGTGTCCCTGAGCTCCCCCCCGCAGTGAGTGCACCGCCGCCCCGTCCCGTGCCTGTGCCTCGCCGTGCGCTCTGTCACATCAAAGAGTCGCACAAACTCCCTCACCGGGGAACAGGAAGTACACACCTGTAAACCAGGAAATGTCAAAATAATACAGTGAGTTCTTTAGGTGGAACATACTGTATGTAGTATGTGCTGTATGGAGTGTGAGAGTGTGAGTGTGAACTACCTCGATGAACATGTTGCCATGCAGCTCAGAGAGGGTGTGTCTGGGAAGACCGCTACGCAGGTGGAGCCCATCACAGTTCTGAGACACTATGTGCTGCACCTGCACACACACACACACACACACACACACACACACACACACACACACACACACACACACACACACACACACACACACACACACACACACACACACACACACACACACACACACACACACACACACACACACCTCAAAACCTTTCCAGTATCGGACGAAGCTACAAGCACAAGGTCCATGACGACACACACACAACCAGCTCACTGACCATGTTCTCCTCATGCAGCATCCTGATACACATGTGTGTAAGAGTAGGTTCTGCTTCACTCAGGTCTGACGAGCTGTTGAGAGAGAGATGACTTAATTACATGCAGTATGACGAAGTGGCCATCTTGTGTACTCCAGCCTGTCTCACCTGACAGCTCTGCCCTTCTGTAGCTGTGTCCAGACCCCATTTGGTCCCCTGTAGTCTGGGATGGACGCTGCCTGCAAAACATAACACAGAAACATGTCACTCTTCTCATGATGGGTGACAGGTAGCCTAGCTGATTGGGCCAGTAACCGGAAAGGTCGAAGGTCGCTGGTTCGAAACTCCGAGCAGGCTAGGTGAAAACTCTGCCGATGTGCCATTGAGCAAGGCCCTTAACCCTAGTAACTTCTGTAAGTCGAATAAGGTGTGCTGGAAGAGTTCAAAGTTCAAGAACGCCTGGGGGTCCCCGAGGAGAGGTTTGAAAAAGGCTGTATGAGTGCACACCGTAGAAAACGTTTTGCAATGAAAACAAGCATTTCATTTTGGTTCAGGTTAGTCCCTCCCCGTTCTAGCCATTTGGTTCCTGTGAATACACCCCAGAACAAAGTTATACCCTGACCCCAGATCTGTTTGTGCTCTTGCCAACTCCACTGCTGTCAAATATTTGGTTGGCATGACAATGAGTTGACATGATAGCATAAATAAACTGGCACTTAGACTAGTGGAGCACAGCCATAGTGTGAAATACAGAGCCCCAGTATTTACCGTGCTGATCCCAGCTCCAGTGTAGATAACCAGGTGTTTAGCCTGTCTGACTGCCTCAGCCAACTGTCCCACTTTACACCTCAGGTCCTCTGTATCATCAAATACCTACAACAGCACAAAGACACAGAGAGACATATAAAGCAAATTCCATGCTAATAGTCATCCTCCACATTGCATCTCCTAGCCTGGTGTTTCAGGTCAGTAAAGACATGAGACAAGGAGAGAGCGCGCCACTTAGACCATGTTATTGGTAGCCTGGGTGCCAGTCTGTTTGTGCCAACTTCTTATGGAACTGTCATGCCATGTTTGAAGTGACAAGCAGTTGGGAAGATCGCCCAAACAGATCTGGAACCAGGCTATGTTATCGGGCAGTTCTAAAGACACGTCAAGCAGACCTCTTCTTGCTTCCTCTTTAGAACGTTCCTGCGGACCTGCCGCGAACACAGCTCCTGTACTGTGTCCTGGTGCAGAAGTAGATCCGCAGACTCCTCCTGTGTCCTCTCACTCTCCTGCTTCTTCAGGATCTTAGCTACCTGGAAAGGAGGTGACGATAGATAATTACATGCAAAAATGATATAAAGCGTAGGAGTGCTGATCTAGGATCAGGTGCCCCCTGTCCATGTGATCTAATAGGGAAAACTGATCCTAAATCAACACTCCTACTCGGAGAAAGCTTTATATGGGCCCTTGAACATTTCGGTAGTCATTGTCAGCTGCTTATTTTACATTGAGAATGACGCAAAGGAATGCAATTGTTACTAACTTTGGAATACATGAATGGGCAATATCTACTCTTGACAATGTCACTCGGTACGAACACTGTCAGAGTTTTATCCAAAGTTCTCAACATTGTTAAACGTTGCAATGCATTGCAATAAGTGTTATTGCACCGGTGTTATAAGCCACCGGTGTAGCTTGCTAGCATAACATCTAGCTAGCTTGTAAACAGTGGACTACACAAATCTCCAGTCTCTCCTCTCTGACCAGTTTGAAACGCTTCCGCTGGATTTCCCTTTGCAGTATTTCAGCCTTCTCTTTAGCTTTTCTCACGTCCCGAGAAGACGCGCATGTGTCTGGTTCCTCTTCCATTCTCACAGACGTGGAATCACACTGACAGACAAACCAACGACAGCTATGGACGGATGTAGTCGAATAGGCCAAATGTAGCTTTCGAGAAAAAAACTGCGCCCACTGGCGTTCTCACAATATAAACGTTTACTAGAACTCAGAAATTTATTAAAAAACTATACCGAACAGAAATATAAATGCAACATGTAAAGTGTTGGTCTCATGACCTGAAATAAAAGAGCCTAGACATTTTACATACACATTTGTTTACATCCCTGTTATTGAGCATTTCTCCTCTGCCAAGGTGTGGCATATCAAGAAGCTGATTAAAGAGCATGATCATTACACAGGTGCACCTTGTGCTGGGGACAATAAAAGGACACTCTAAAGTGTGCAGTTTTGTCACACAACATCACAGATGTCTCAAGTTTCAAAGGAGCATTCAATTGGCATGTGACTGCAGGGATGTCCACCAGAGCTGTTGCCAGAAAATGGAATGTTCATTTCTCTACCATAAGCCGCCTCACATCGTTTAAGAGAATTTGGCAGTACATCCAACTGGCCTCACAACCGTAGAGCACGTGTAACCACACCAGCCCAGGTCCTCCACATCCGGCTTCTTCACCTGCAGGATCGTCTGAGATCAGCCACACGGACAGCTGACAAAATTTAGTATTTGTTTGTATTAAAGCCCTTTTGTGGGGAAAAACGAATTCTGATTGGGTGGGCCTATGCCCTCCAGGCCACCCATGGCTGTGCCCCTGCCTAGTCATGTGAAATCCATAGATTAAGACCTCATGAATTCATTTCAATTGACTGATTTCCTTATATGAACTCTAACTCAGTAATATCATTAATTGTTGAATGTTATGTTTATATTTTTGTTCAGTTTACATTCAAACAACCTGACAAGTAAATTTTTTATAAAAACATTTATTAAAAAACACTTGTAAATAATTTAGAACAAAAACAGTAGGAAAGAAGAACACTAAAAACAGACCTTAAAAATAGACTTGGATATTCTGGGCTTTGGTTGCATTGCCATCCCAATACTGTACCACAAACAGGTATAGGAAATATAAATAGTATAAAATGTGTAAAACTAACATATTACGAACAGTGTGTCCAAAAACAAGTCCTGAGGTCTTGTGGTAAGAATAGATTGTCACATACAGTATGTAGTAGCTAAGATGCATTTGAATGCAGTGAGTTGTGCCTTTGTAGAATACAATCAAGTTAAAATACAATACTTTCCAGATGTACACTGGTTAGCAAGAAACACTATGGATGCATCCCAAATGGCAGCCTATTCTCTTTATAGTGCACTACTTTTGACCAGGGCCCATAGGGGCGTATTGTTTTAGGGTTAAGTGAGATGGATTGTGTGTGTGTATATCTTTTTAGGTATCAACAGTATTCATTACCTGGGTCAAGGGAGGGACTACCTGAACTTGTCCAATAACAAACGCTTGTTTTCATTTTCCAAAACATTTCCACTAATGAATATGACCCTGAACTTGTCCAATAAGAAACGCTCGTTTTCGTTCTCCTGTGCAAAATGTTTTGCTACACTGTGCCAAAATGAACACGATCCGGTTCCGGTCCAGTCTAGCCCGATAAGTAGACCATCTTCACCGAGATCTGCGGGACTGGGTGGTCTTGGGGACCCTTTGAGGGTTGGGTCGAAAAGACCCACGTGTCTGCTTCACGACGTTCCCCTCTGCCCCAGCAACCACAGCTCCAGTCCCCCTCTGCCCCTCTGCCGCTTTCCTCCTGATGGGAGAAGAGAGGGGAACAATAGGTTGATTAGTGAGACAGTAGGACTCTTTTATTAGTATCATAATATCACTATGCTGGGCAGTAGTCACTGCCGGGGCTGTACTAGCTTGGGTAGAAGTATGGCTCTTCTATAACCAAACATGTTATTAACACAACTCTAACCTTGTACTGATAACCCTGAAACTCAGAACATACAAGTCATACACTCGCTGTCTTGCTCTGACAATGTCTGTTTTATATACAATAACTATGTAGTCTAGTGACACATTTTCTATGACAGGACTCACATCATGACTCCTCTCTTCCTCTCCAAGGCTTTCTGTGTAGCAGCTGACAGAGAACTCTTCCCCCTGGTCGACCCCGTTTCCCCAGTCTGTGGACCCAAACACACACACGCACAGTTTGATACACAAACACTCCTTAAATTTGTGTATGCTGATGTATATTTGTTCTACATTCAAACCTAATCGTTCTATCCAGAACCCAAAGCATCTCATGTTGGAGGCTTTATTGTGCACTAGGAAGTAACTAACTGCGCCCCAAAATATCTCAAATGTCATCATGATACCTAAATGCTATTTGTCGGATTTATTCTGGTGATCTGTGTACTTCTTATGTATGTATGTATGTATGTATGTATGTATGTATGTATGTATGTATGTGTGTGTGTGTATGTATGTATGTATGTATGTGTGTGTGTATGTATGTATGTATGTATGTATGTATGTGTATGTATGTATGTATGTGTGTGTATGTATGTATGTGTGTGTGTGTGTGTGTGTATGTGTGTGTGTATGTATGTATGTATATATTGTAACACGTTTTGATTACCACTATGCACAGCCCTTGTAGTTTTAACTTAGAGATACTTGGGGATTTTGGCTATGAGGCCCTTTATCTACTTCCCCAGAGTCCGATGAGGTCATGTCTCTGTGTGCAGTTTGAAAGATGTTGCTAACTAATGCTACAGTCATTTCTAACTAGCATTAGCATAATGACTGGGAGTCTATGGTATCTGCTAGCAAAACCACCTCTAACTTCCTTCCTAATGGACACAGAGACATAAAAATGGTATCCACAAGTTTACTTGCATAAAAAACAATGTCTTTGATGCTCTGATGAAGGTTTAACTGCCAAAACGCGTTGTCACTCTTCTGGTGGTTACCTTGTGTTTCATCTCCCTGTCCCCCCCTGGTGGTTACCTTGTGTTTCATCTCCCTGTCCCCCCCTGGTGGTTACCTTGTGTTTCATCTCCCTGTCCCCCCCTGGTGGTTACCTTGTGTTTCATCTCCCTGTCCCCCCCTGGTGGTTACCTTGTGTTTCATCTCCCTGTCCCCCCTTGGTGGTTACCTTGCGTTTCATCTCCCTGTCCCCCACTGGTGGTTACCTTGTGTTTCATCTCCCTGTCCCCCCCTGGTGGTTACCTTGTGTTTCATCTCCCTGTCCCCCCCCCCTGGTGGTTACCTTGTGTTTCATCTCCCTGTCCCCCCCTGGTGGTTACCTTGTGTTTCATCTCCCTGTCCCCCCCTGGTGGTTACCTTGTGTTTCATCTCCCTGTCCCCCCCTGGTGGTTACCTTGTGTTTCATCTCCCTGTCCCCCCCTGGTGGTTACCTTGTGTTTCATCTCCCTGTCCCCCCCTGGTGGTTACCTTGCGTTTCATCTCCCTGTCCCCCCCTGGTGGTTACCTTGCGTTTCATCTCCCTGTCCCCCCCTGGTGGTTACCTTGTGTTTCATCTCCCTGTCCCCCCCTGGTGGTTACCTTGTGTTTCATCTCCCTGTACCCCCCTGGTGGTTACCTTGTGTTTCATCTCCCTGTCCCCCCCTGGTGGTTACCTTGTCTTTCATCTCCCTGTCCCCCCCTGGTGGTTACCTTGTGTTTCATCTCCCTGTACCCCCCTGGTGGTTACCTTGTGTTTCATCTCCCTGTCCCCCCCTGGTGGTTACCTTGTGTTTCATGTCCCTGTCCCCCCCCTGGTGGTTACCTTGCGTTTCATCTCCCTGTCCCCCCCTGGTGGTTACCTTGTGTTTCATCTCCTTGTCCCCCCCTGGTGGTTACCTTGTGTTTCATCTCCTTGTCCCCCCCTGGTGGTTACCTTGTGTTTCATCTCCCTGTCCCCCCCCTGGTGGTTACCTTGCGTTTCATCTCCCTGTCCCCCCCTGGTGGTTACCTTGCGTTTCATCTCCCTGTCCCCCCCTGGTGGTTACCTTGTGTTTCATCTCCCTGTCCCCCCCTGGTGGTTACCTTGTGTTTCATCTCCCTGTCCCCCCCTGGTGGTTACCTTGTGTTTCATCTCCCTGTCCCCCCCTGGTGGTTACCTTGCGTTTCATCTCCCTGTCCCCCCCTGGTGGTTACCTTGTGTTTCATCTCCCTGTCCCCCCCCCCCTGGTGGTTACCTTGCGTTTCATCTCCCTGTCCCCCCCTGGTGGTTACCTTGTGTTTCATCTCCCTGTCCCCCCCTGGTGGTTACCTTGCGTTTCATCTCCCTGTCCCCCCCTGGTGGTTACCTTGCGTTTCATCTCCCTGTCCCTGGCCAGCTGTCTGTCCCAGCTGATGATCTGCATCCTGTCTCCTGCTGACAGACAGAAGATGTCCTGGACCTCATAACGTGCTGAGCGGAGCTGCAACAAGACACCACTCCTGAGAATTAGTCTGTCTGTGTATGTAGAGACTGTGTTGTGCGCGCCAGAGTGTGTGTGTGTGTGTGTGTAGAGACTGTGTGTGTGTGTGTGTGTGTGTGTGTGTGTGTGTGTGTAGAGACTGTGTGTGTGTGTGTGTGTAGAGACTGTGTGTGTGTGTGTATAGAGACTGTGTGTGTGTGTGTGTGTGTGTAGAGACTGTGTGTGTGTGTGTTAGTTACCTGCAGTGTGACTCTCTCCTGCAGCACCAGGTCTTGCCTGCTGTCTCTCCCAGGGCTCTGGAGCTGGAAGGACAGCAGGAACTGCTGCGTGTCCTGAGGGAGGGGGGCGGACACACGCGCACACACAGTCATACACACACAGCGAAAATAAATGATTAAACACACATCCGTAAATCACATCTTGGATAAATCCCATGATGGGCTGTGTGTTTCTGAGACTGTGTGTCACCTTGATGGTACATAGCAGCTGTCCCACTCTCTCTGTGTGTAGGAGCCTCCTGGTTAGGTATCCCTTCACTGCTGCTGCCACCAGGGGGCCATAACACACAGACACACACCTGGGAGACTGAGGAGAGAGGAGGGGAGAGAGACGAGGGGGTGGGGAGAGGGGGTGGGGAGAGAGACGAGGGGGGGTGGGGAGAGAGGAGGGTAGAGAGACGAGGGGGGTGGGGAGAGAGGAGGGTAGAGAGGGAGAGAGACGAGGGGGGTGGGGAGAGGGGGTGGGGAGAGAGACGAGGGGGGTGGGGAGAGAGGAGGGTAGAGAGACGAGGGGGGTGGGGAGAGAGGAGGGTAGAGAGGGAGAGAGACGAGGGGGGTGGGGAGAGAGGGGTGGGGAGAGAGGAGGGTAGAGAGGGAGAGAGACGAGGGTAGAGAGGGAGAGAGGGGGGGGTGGGGGGGGGGAGGAAGGGGGGTGGGGAGAGAGGGGGGGAGGGGGTGGGGGGGGGGAGGAAGGGAAGAGAGAAATACCAATTCCGTCAATGACAACCAATTAATTTCCCACCCAGATTCTCAAGGTCCTTTCAACTGGTGGCCAACTGTAGCTGTAGACACACAGACACGCACGTACACACATACGAACGCACACACACACACACACACCTGCACACACACACACACACACACACCTGCACCCTGACTTGAATCATCCTACAACTAACTGTTGTGCTTCTCACTTGTTGATTATGAACTGATGATCCAAATATACAAAGTCAGTCAGGTGTGAATTGAATTTACCCGTGAGGGGGAGTCTGGGTCTGAAAGGAGGGATCCTGGTGAGGGGCAGAACAGAGGGATGGAGAGGGAGGACAGAGGGATGGAAGAGAGGGGGAGGAGGGAGGTCGTGTTGTCCGCAAGACGTGAGCTGGATGTGGGGCTGGAGGACACAGGGAAGGACAAACTCTGGAGTAGCTGGTAACGTGCAGCCAGCATCTAACAGACAGGAGAGAGGAATGAGAGAGAGGAATGAGAAGAGAGAGAGAGAGAGAGAGAGAGAGAGAGAGAGAGAGAGAGAGAGAGAGAGAGAGGAGAGAGAGAGAGAGAGAGAGAGAGAGAGAGAGAGAGAGAGAGGAATGAGAGAGAGAGAGAGGAATGAGAGAGAGAGAGAGGAATGAGAGAGAGAGAGAGGAATGAGAGAGAGAGAGAGGAATGAGAGAGAGAGAGAGGAATGAGAGAGAGAGGAATGAGAGAGAGGAATGAGAGACAGAGGAATGAGAGACAGAGGAATGAGAGAGACAGAGAGGAATGAGAGAGGAATGAGAGAAAAAGAAAGAGTAAGAAAGAGAGAGAAAGAGAGAGAGGACCATTAGTGCTCAGGGCGACTATCTGGCACTTAACCAGCACCCCTCATGAATTAAACTAATGATCGTCTCCTTTTCTGTGTCATATCCCCCCTCTGCCTCCTTCCTTCCTTCCATCCCAGCTACCCTACATCCCTGTCTCCCTCCATCTCTCTATCCACGGCCCAGCTATGCTCCTGTTACAGGCAACACATCATCAATGATGGAAGGAGGGGAGAAGAAAGGTTTTATTATTAAACAGCTTTGTTAATTATGGTGTTGGAGCTACACAGACGGAAGGTTACCTGCCTAAATGATTTCCGCCCCGTAGCACTCACATCGGTAGCCATGAAGTGCTTTGAAAGGCTGGTCATGACTCACATCAACAGCATCCTCCCAGAAACCCTAGACCCACTCCAATTCACATACCGCCCCAACAGATCCACAGATGACGCAATCTCAATCACACTCCACACTGTCCTTTCCCACCTGGACAAAAGGAACACCTATGTGAGAATGCTGTTCATTGACTACAGCTCAGCGTTCAACACCATAGTGCCCACGAAGCTCATCGCTAAGCTAAGGACCATGGGACTAAACACCTCCCTCTGCAACTGGATCCTGGACTTCCTGACGGGCCGCCCCCAGGTGGTGAGGGTAGGTAGCAACATATCTGCCAAGCTGATCCTCAACACTGGAGCCCCTCAGGGGTGCGTGCTCAGTCCCCTCCTGTACTCCCTGTTCACCCACAACTGCGTGGCCAGGTACGACTCCAACACCATCATTAAGTTTGCTGACGACACAACAACGATGAGACGGCTATAGGGAGGTCAGAGACCTGGCAGTGTGGTGCCAGGACAACAACCTCCCCCTCAATGTGAGCAAGACAAAGGAGCTGATCGTGGACTACAGGAAAAGGCGGGCCGAACAGGCCCCCATTAACATCAACGGGGCTGTAGTGGAGCGGGTCGAGAGCTTCAAGTTCCTTGGTGTCCACATCACCAACAAACTATCATGGTCCAAACATACCAAGACAGTCGTGAAGAGGGGCACGACAACACCTTTTCCTCCTCAGGAGACTGAAAAGACTTGCCATGGGTCCCCAGATCCTCAAAAGGTTATAGTTACACCATCGAAAGCATCCTGACTGGTTGCATCACTGTCTGGTACGGCAACTGCTCGGCATCTGACCGTAAGCCATTACAGAGGGCAGTGCGTACGACCAAGTACATTTTTGGGGCCAAGCTTCCTGCCATCCAGGACCTATATAGTTGGCGGTGTCAGAGGAAGGCCCAGAAAATTGTGAGACTCCAGTCACCCTAGTCATAGACTGTTCTCTCTGCTACCGCACGGCAAGCGGTACCGGAGTGCCAAGTCTAGGTCCAAAAGGCTCCTTAACAGATTCTACCCCCAAGCCATAAGACTGCTGAACAATGAATCAAATGGCCACCCGGACTATTCACATTGACCCCTCCCACCTTTGTTTTTACACTGCTGCTACTCACTGCTCTTTATCTATGCATAGCAACTTCCCCCCTATCTACATGTACAAACGACCTCTAACCTGTAGCCCTATCTACATGTACAAACGACCTCTAACCTGTAGCCCTATCTACATGTACAAACGACCTCTAACCTGTAGCCCTATCTACATGTACAAACGACCTCTAACCTGTAGCCCTATCTACATGTACAAACGACCTCTAACCTGTAGCCCTATCTACATGTACAAACGACCTCTAACCTGTAGCCCTATCTACATGTACAAACGACCTCTAACCTGTAGCCCTATCTACATGTACAAACGACCTCTAACCTGTAGCCCTATCTACATGTACAAACGACCTCTAACCTGTAGCCCTATCTACATGTACAAACGACCTCTAACCTGTAGCCCTATCTACATGTACAAACGACCTCTAACCTGTAGCCCTATCTACATGTACAAACGACCTCTAACCTGTAGCCCTATCTACATGTACAAACGACCTCTAACCTGTAGCCCTATCTACATGTACAAATTACCTACACTAACCTGTAGCCCCGCACACTGACTCGGTACCGGTACCACCTGTATATAGCCTCGGTACCACCTGTATATAGCCCCCCCCCCCCCCCCCCCCCCACACACACACACACACACACACACACACACACACACACACACACACACACACACACACACACACACACACACACACACACAGTGAGGTAACCAAACTCAGCCACTCTTCCTCTTAGTGCTCCAATGAAACATTTATAGTAGAATCTCTCCCTGGTCCTTAAAACTGGAGGGGAGTTTCAAGGTCCCTTTTAATGGGCATATGTCTGCAGTCTGCACAAGCTGTGTGTGTGAGGATGTCATTAAGCCAAGGAGCCAGCTGAAATCCCTGTCTCTCTTTTGAGGAACATTAAGGTTGTTGTAACAGCACAAGCTGACCCATTTTAACAATCTGAGAGAATCAGAGATAGAGGGAGGGAGAGAGAGAAAATGAGAGAGGGAGGGAGAGGAATTGAGAGAGAGAGAGAGAGAGAGGGAGGGAAAGGAATTGAGAGAGAGAGAGAAGCAGGCAGGGAGGGATACCGGTACCAGCTGGATGGGTTTATAGGTGACCTCGGTTAGATGTCACAGTTATTGGAGTTGCTAGTGTAGTGGTCATATTGTGGTCCAGCGGTCTCTCTCACCTGCAGTAGTTGTTGCTGCTTCATCAATTGTTTAGAGGTCAGGGTTGGGGTCAATTCCCTTTTAATGCTGGTCAATTCAGGAAGTACACAGAAATTCCAATGACCAATTCTCTTCAAAGCTTTTCAATGAGGAGACGTGGAATTGGAATTTGGTTTACTTTCTGATTTGACTGGAATTGAAATTGGATTGAGCCCAAACCTGTAAGAGGTTGTATTGTGGTTAGTATTGTGGATAGTATTGTAGCTATAGTAGTAATACTGTGGTCATACTGTGGTCATATTGAGGTGGTGGTCTGCGGTCTCTCTCACCTGCAGTAGTTGTTGCTGCTGTCTCCTCTGCTCCTCCTTCAGGGCTCTGACCTGGGCTGCATGGGTCTGCTTCAGCTGGGGCTGACTGTGTGACTGCACCGCAGCTAGGAGGGAGACGGGTAACAGTCAGACAGGAAGGGCTAGCTAGGGGTCTGATGTGATTTACATACTCTTAATCAGGGATATTAAAGATTGACAAACGTTTGTTTTGCACTTGTTACCTTAATAATGAATGAATAAATAGCATAAAACGCTTATTTGAGTTAGGAGCCACTGAATGTTATATAATGGATTGAGAAAACATTGAATGAAGTTTGAGATGACATCCATTACTATGTGAATGTTTGTCTCTCTACCTCTGTACCTCAGACAGGAAGACGTCCTAATCTAAATCCACTGTGGACATAGGCTGGCCTTACCTTCAGGAGTACTGGAGTGAGGCCTGTCCATCACCTCTCTTCGTCCTCGTCCCCTGTTCCCCTCTGTGGTGTGCATGACCAGTCTACGTTTGGCCCTTGACGCCCCTCCCTGACCGCCACCTCCGTTCTCAGGGGTCAGCTGCTTCCCCGCGGGGTCATGACCTTTCAACGACCCCTCTGACCCTCCCTGGAGCCAGAGCCCTGAGGGCGTGTCCACGTCATACGATTGGTTGATGGATTGGAAGTGGGCGGGGTCCTCCGGATAACTCTTCCACTCCATTGGCTGGTGCTGGTTGTTACTGGCATCTGAGAGGACGGAGAAAGGTGTTTTGTGTGATGCCGGAATCTTGACAACGTCATTCCGAACCTTGATGACATCGTATGGAACCTTCCGGAACACGTCAGGAACTCTTCTCTTCTGAGTGAGGGAGGTGACGAGGCGCGCTGCAAGAGGCTGCTGCTGGCGACCATCTTGTCTTTTGTAACCCGTTGTAACAGCGATCTCCACGTCCTTGAACAATGGAGGTACACTGTCACACCACTGGACTCTACAGGGGACCACCGCCATCTTATCAGCTGACCTCTGACCTCCATCCCCTCTTCCTTTCTCACTAAGGTTACTCTCTGCCTGACTCTCAGGTGTATGGTAGTCCATGTATTTATGTGGCGGGTCCATGGTAAGGTTACTACTATTATCAGTCTGGCTGTTGTTGTGTGTCTGGTTCCCTAACTGTAAGTCCTGGCTGTCAGGTGTATGGTAGTCCATGTATTTCTGTTGATGGTCTATATTATCAGTCTGGCTGTTGTTGTGTGTCTGGTTCCCTAACTGTAAGTCCTGGCTGTCAGGTGTATGGTAGTCCATGTATTTCTGTTGATGGTCTATATTATCAGTCTGGCTGTTGTTGTGCGTCTGGTGGCTCTCTGGTGTCTCTGTGAGCGTGGACTCCAGGTCAGAGATCAGTATTTTGAGGCTGGACAGGTTGAGCTCCAGCTGAGCTATCTGTTCTGCCTGGTCTGTGCTCCTACGCATAGGTCTTGTATCACCCCCAGCCACTAGGGGCGCTCTATGCAGATGCGTTTGGTCCCGAGCATCATTCTTTTCCTGCCCAGTCACCAACCCCACCTCGTGGTCTACATTCAAAGGTGTGTTTACCAGGATCTGCCTCTTGGGGGTGCCACGCCCTCCTCCCCCACTGTTTCCTTTACTCTTACAGCGGATAGGGCTCATACTAAACTGGGGGGTAGGGACGCTCTGGAACCTACTACTCCCCAGAGAGGAAGACCTCGGCAGGGTAGAGCTCTTCTCCCTGACTAGGTAGAATGATTTCTGGGTTATGGAGGCATCGGCTGAGATAGGATGTGGAAGGTTCCCCATTAGCATTGACGGTGCTGCTGTGACGTCTGGTGAGAGGTGTAGCTGGATGTCTTCGGCTGACGAGCCAGCATCAATGTCCACTCCTGGAGGAGATTGGGAGTCTCCTTCTTGACCAACCAAATGTGAAGGGCCATTTCCAGCCTCCAATTCCTTCAATATTCTATCATGACATCCTTTTTCGTTGGGTCCCATTCTTTCCACAATCCTAGACCTCGCTTTCTCCTCCTCACGTTGAACCCACGCTTCCTTAGGGAATATCTCTAGTGGTGGCGGTCCGGAAAACTGGACTCCCATTCCCAGATGATCCTTTCTCCAATCCCTGTCCCGGGTTTTCCTTCCCTCCGCCACCACTCTCCCTGACTGGAGGAACTCCTCATTCTCCTTGTCTGAGAAACTGATCTCCTCCTCCATCTTCTGGTGTGTCAAGGCCTCCTGGGTCCTAAAATAAAATACTATTTAAATTGCATATAAAATCACAACAAACTTTACAGTAAAAACATTCAAATGAAGGAGATAAAAAACAGACTGCAAAAAAAGAGAGATTAATACAACAAAAATAACAGTAAAACCACTGACTAAAAGCCATGCTAAAAAGATGGGTTTTCAAATGTGATTTAAAAACCTCTAATATGTCTGCCCCTCTTACCTGAACACAACAAACAGAAGTCAATAAAACAGATGAATAAAATAACATCAAAAACTCTCACCTGGTAGAACAAGTAGAGGCCTTGGCCTGGTTCTTCAGCTGACGCTGGCGTCTCCGGTGCTCCTGGGACTTTTTCAGCAGGGTCTGGAGGCTGAGGCGGTACGGCCCTGCAACTGGTTCCGATTCAAAGTCTACATCTCCAGTCCGGATCTTTGGTTCTGATTCTGGCTGGTTCCTGCCTGGTTTGGGGCATTCCAAAGCTGCCTGGGATTTCTTTAGAAGAGTCTGGAGGCTGAGCCGGTATGGTCCCTCCGGTCGGTCCAGGTCTAAGTCTGACGCCTGGTTCTGACCTGGTTTGCAGAGGTCCGGTGTCGAGGCCTCAGTCTGAGGACATGTCACTACAATCTTGGGTTCAGGACGGTCTGATAGTGATAATGAGGCTTGATGCTGGGGGAAAGTGACAATATTAGTAGTGCTACACTTCTTTCCTGGATGACTTGCTATGCGGTCTTCTACAGGAGGTGTGATATCGTTGCTCTGTAGAGGCGACGTCACCAACGCTTCCTCTAAATAGTCTGGTATGACGTCATTACACCAGGACGACGTCACGCTCGCCTCATCTGCAGGACGACCGGTTATGAGGTCATCGTCACACGGGGACGACCCCTCCTCCAGATCTTCAGCATCAATGGGAGGATGGCTGATGATATTACATGCCTTGGTTGTGTTTGTATCAGAGGTGCTGTGTAGGAGAAACCCCCCCGTTCCAATTGGTGTCCCCTCCTCAGGCCCTGATATAATGCTCTCCCCAGCCTCGGTCCGACTCAAGACACAGGTGGCCTCCGCGTTTTCATACGTCACGTACCCTGAAGACTGGTGGCTTATGTCAGCTAGAGGATCCACCGTTGCTTCTCCTGAACCCAGGTCCTCCTCCAGAACACACCCAGCATTGGTGGTCTTACCCTGGTCATACAAGAGTCTCTCCCTGGTCCGGGTCTCTGTTTGTGGAGCAACCTGGTTGGTATGTGTGGTTGTCTCTCTAGCTAGAGAAGGTGTCATTGGGTCACAGACCAGCTTATCTAGGAAGGTCTCCCTCACAGTGGTGGTGTTATGGAGAGTTGTAAGGTGATTCGTTGTGAAGGCGCCGTAGGCTGTCGACGTCATGGGAGGACCTCGGACGAGGATGCCTGCTTTCCCATCATGCATGACGGTTAAGGTTGGTGGGGAGGACGACCCCGGCAAGCTGTCCTTGGTCTCGGTGACATCATCATTCTGCGACGCTAGAACCTGGCGGACGTTGCTGTGGTGTAGGTTGGTGGTTTTGGCTGCCGTTAGTCCTGGTTCACCCTGAAAGAACTCCTCCAGTGTTGGTGCTTGCCTCAGCTAGAATACCAGACAGAAAACAAATTAAAAAACATGACCATAACAACAGGAAAGGTGAGAAATGAAAACAATCATAACTTTGTTATGACATAAATACATACTTTTCACCTTATAGGCTAGGCAATACATTACGTTAGCTGAAGTAGCAGGAGTGTACAATTCAATTATATGGGACCGTTTCCCAGCCTCGGCCTGCACCAAAAAAATATTTAATTAGAGATTCTCCAATAATGTCAATCTGCGTCTGGGAAACCAGCCTTATTTGACTTAAAATCCATGTGGATTTACCTGAACACTGTGTAGAATGTTCTGAACGTAGGACATCCTTGTCTCAGAGGGCTGAGTCTTCCTCCTATCTGTCGTCCTCTTGGCTGCCTCTCTGTGTCTCTGCATCTCTTCTCTTTGCACTCCTGTGAGCTGGGAATGGCAACACAGTCAGACTTTGTCTATGTCCCCCTATTCCCTTTACAGTACACTACTTTTGACCAGGACCCATAGGGCTTATATAGGGAATAGGGTGCCATTTGGGACTCAAATATTTGTCTTGCCATGAGAGGCGGGTCTTAATAATGATAGATATCATAATAATGATAGATATCATTAGTAAGGCCCAAAAAAGAAAGTCATATGCATATACCATATAGTCGAAGCAAAGCCCTTGCTAATAATGATTTTAACAGTAGGTTAAAATATAAGACTATAAATACCTAGCTAGCCTGGGTGTCAGTCTTCTCTGCTCTTTCCAACTCCGTATGAAATGATCGTGCAAAAAGACTGGTTCCCTGGCTAGCATATAACTAGCTCCATCATTCCTCACAGGCAACATAACATGTAAGTGGTGATATCCATAGAGTTATACAGCAACAAGAAGCCTTACCAATGGAGGAAGGATGGGTATACCATGGAAACGGATAGCTGATGATACGTGGCGAGTACATGGTGATTCCAGTGTCCGGCGTTGGTTATTGTTGTTGTCGTTGCTATCCTTCCTTTTCAGTTCGTAAAGTCGGCGTTGTATGAACTTTTCATAGTCTTCCATTCTGTAACAAAACTATATGTTTCGTTAATTAGTTTTTAGAGCACTGCATTATTTGATGATAACGAAATAACTTTTTTATTTTTTTATTTGTTGTTAGCTAATCTAGCTAGCAGCTAACGTTATCTAGAAAGTTAGCTAACGGTCAACTAATCATTCAACAAAATAGCGCCAACTTTATCAAACAACACAACGTTAAATTAATAGAATGCAAAGTTTACAAACAGACGCCAAAAATATTGCTTAGTGAATGGCTTTAAAACTATTACATTAAACGAATTTGCAAGAGAGATCATTTGCATGTTTACATTTTACCCGCCTCCTCGAGAGAACAAACTGACAGTTTGGAGGAAACTGTCATGGCGTCTACAACTCACGTTATGGACTACAGACCAGGTGGATTTGGATTCAAGATTGAACACAATAATAATTCCAAATCCGACTTTAAGTACGTCTATAATGTCATGAGTTAACCTATATATTGTGTATATTAGCGATAATTAGTTGTTTTATCTTGAGATTAGTGTTTTTGAAAGTGCTAGTTGGCAAACATGCGAAATTGATGAAACCATACTCCGGTTCGTATTTTCCAACTCTCCAGGTATTTTGACAGACAGCTAATCTTCGGTTCGTTATTTGCTACTGCCACCTACAGACGTTACTGGCTAATAGGTTGAGTAAACACAATATGGTTCATTTATGCGAACAGTAATAAAACAGTAGAAAAACGACATACAGAGATCTTGATGTTTATTGGTAGCACGTCCATTGGACCGCTGATAATGCATTGACGAGTCAGCAAAATAAATGCTGATCTTAGCAATTATGGTGATGATTCTACACTAAGGTATACGTCCATTTTAATATACATTTTATTTGTATTTGTTTGTTTCTATATAAATGTGCTGCATAAAGTATCTGTCCATGTAAGGTCGATGGGTCAACATATATTATGCATAATGTTACCCTATTTTTCTTTCGTAAACGGGAAGTCCATGGGTCTAAAACACAAATGTCATGTATAAATCATTATTCATTATCCTGGCGCCCTATTCTCTATATAGTGCACTACTTAGCACCTAGGAAGATATCAATCCGTCACAGTATAGCGATAAACCACGTCTAGATCAGCGACTGAGGCCTCTGCCCTTTTGTACTAATATCTGGGCCAGAAATATGTCCACCACTGAGAGGTTACTGGAATTAGGTCATCCTCCTCGCCACACTTTTAACTGGATTCCACTGGAAAGAGGAAATAAGGTGTTGTGTATGTCCCAAATGGCACCCTATTCCCTATACAGTTCACTGCTTTTGACGAGTAGTGCACAAAAAAAAAGGGAATAGGGTGCCATTTGGGATGCCAACTTTGAAGTTGAAATAAATATGAACTGACCAGAAGAAACACCTTATCAGACATTCAGGCAGACTACAATACTGTAATATAAAGCAACAGAATAGACTATAAAATGCACCTAGGACTTCAAAAAGTCTTCAAATTGACTGACTACAAAGATTTATTTCAGGCATCATCATATAGTCACATTATAGCCTATAGCCTGGTCCCAGATCAGTTTGTGCAGTCTTGCCAACTCCCATGGTCCCTGTCATGCCTGTCTGCTGGCTCATGGCTTATACAGCCCAAAGTGATCTGGACCCAGGCTACAAAACTATGGAACAATAGGGAAGATACAGTTTGTCCTCTTCAAATTGTGTTTATTGGTCATATACAAAATAAAGTCAACTGTTTATCAACAAACAATACAGTATGTACATCAATAAATTAAAGGATCGATGACAAAACAGTTAATTCCCATGGTTACCAATACATCAGCATTACTTATCTACAAATAGCAAAAAAAGTACAATAATTTAGTTATGAATTAATAAATACTTACAATGAAATGGACTCACTGTCACTGTAGGGTGTTTCCCCATACAAAGTACTGTGACACTGCGATATAATAATGTATTACACCCCATAGAGAACATTTTACAAAACACAGATTTTTTTACATTTCCAGGTAATTTGTTACTAATATTTTCCATATTCACAAACTCTACTACTTATTTTCATAGCTTTTCACTGATCATTGTATACTTTGGAGACACACACAGACTGTGCCCCAAATTACACCTAATTCCCTTTATAGTGCACTACTATTGACCAGGGCCCTGGTAGTGCACTATGAAGGGAATAGGGTGTCATTTTGGAGGCATAGACAGAAACACCCCTGAGTCATATAGTCATGCTCACCAGTTGACCCAACATGTGGTGTGTTATGGTAAGGGGAGGGGGGGTTATATAGATAAGCACTTTGTATAAAAGATATTGACCTCAGTCACACTGTACCTGCAGTTTATTAAGCTGACAACAACTTTTAGACGACCAACCACGACATCACTACTCATCAAGCTCTAGCAGTTCTAGCTCCGCCTCATTCCTCAAGCCCCACCCAGTTTTTGCATATATAGATGTTCACTTGACAACAGTCACCACGACAACATTCATGTGTGCTCGACAACAAGAGGAGGAACAAATCAACAAAAAAATCAAAATGAAACAAACTGAACTAATATAACTTGCTGGTGGCACTTTTTGCTTTACGTTATCTAATTTGAGTATATTAAAATGTTTCTCCAAAAACCTTTAACACATTGCTACAGAATGTTGAAACGCGACAGGACTTGCCACAATCAAAAGTAGAATAACAACATCAGAAGTTACAAAAGCAAATGGGGGGAGGAGAGAGATTACGAGGACCAAAAACTCCATCAGAACAATTTCACAGATCACCAGTCAAACAATATTTTTTTTTTGCCCATTTAAAAGAGAATCAAAATAGATATTTTTACATATATATCACTACATACAGTACATACACCTAAATGCCAGATGGGTGAGTTTCAACGTTAAAGAGATAAGGAAAGGGTTATTTCTTATCAAACCTTTTCAGTCGAGATTTGCAGCACTCTGTACTTTCTCGGTTGATCAAACCCGCAGATGGGTTATCAGTGCAACCATTCCTGTGACTTTAACAGTTTTTGTACTTTTAACACCCCCTTTGCTCCTCCCTTCCTCCCCATTTAGCTACTGTGTGAAAAGAGAGAGAGATCAGAGCATTCCCATCTACTGCACAGCAGTAACTTCCATTAAAGGGAAGGGCAGGGTTTCCCCAACCTATTTTGAAGATGAAGCAAAACATATTCAATATTGTCTAGGTTTGATATCTAGTTAACGGCAATAGAAGGGTGATTATAAAACCATGTGGAAATTGATCATTTGTACTCTAGAGGTTGCGGATAATTCAACTAACTACCCAAATAACAAAAGAACCTACGTGGGTAAAACTAGACAGGCAAAAAAATGTTGTAACAAACTTTATGTCTGTGGGAAAACCTTGCTTTTAGACAGACCAAACCATACCCGGCCCACAGAATTATATTGAACAGTAGAATGGAAATGGGCCATCTCGGTACGGGAAACTTGCATTCTGTAATTCTTGAATGACAGGATTTCTATGACCCGGCCCCTATATAAACAGATAGCAGACAACAGTGTTACTTCCCTGGCATTTACAGAATAGGATAAACAAACAAACGAAAACATCGGCAATGCACTCTGCATGAAACATATCCATACATATAAATTATATACACAGAAAATAAAATAATTATATAAATCACGTCACAAAAATATAACTTATTCAAAGAGCACGGGTGATGTAATCGTAGGTCCATATCCCAGTCTTTACACCCTTGCAGAAGTTTGGGTATCCTAGGATACGCTGTATCTTGTACCCAATCTCTTTATTCTCCCAGTTTGTCTAACTCATTTGGAATATTCAGGCTTTTATACATTTAGACGTTTTATTCAGATGGTAAATAAACAGTTCCTATTCAGAGAGACTTTGTAATTTATGAGATGCATGTTTATAACATTAATAACACGTGTATTAAGTATTAATCAACATTGTCAATTAATACAACCACCACTACTACATAAGGATATGGGCTGAGCATAGGTACCTTCGATTACATCACCCGCTTTAAATTAAAACAGCATCACGTATCCATAACAACAACATAGTGAACAATAATATTATCATTACCTCGTCACGTACTGTACATTACAACGTCACACCACCACGCGCTAGCCTCACGGTCACCATAACAACCACACGCGCCTAGTCACTAGAAAAACAAAGCTATCAATTTCAATAGTTAAGCCACTTTTGGTACAATTGCAAAAAAGAGGAGATATCAAACAATTTTTTCCTTGATTCTTTTTTAAACGTCTTTTATAAATAATGTAAAGATACTCTATGTAATTTATAAAATTCAAGATGTGACCATATGTAGACAAAGAATCCTTTGAAGAATACGTAACGTCACTCACACTGATAACTTTATGGTAAAACTTGTGAGAATTACACCCAACTAACAGATTGAACAGTCCACTATTTTAAAAATTTAAAATAAAACAGATTTTTAAATAATTAATTTTGACAGTTGAAATATTGGCCATGTCATCAAAATACCTCATAGTCATAGTAACGTTAGTATGTTATTGCCATTCCCAAAAAACTAAACAAAATAAAATCTAACAATAAATTAGAAAAACATTCAAATTGACTATATTTAAATTCTATACATTTTTGACAAAAATGTAGATTTTTCAGTTAGTTTTTGAATGGAGTAATTGCCTAGTCACATAAACACGTGTCAGTCAATGTAATCCCGATAGCTAATACTACAGTATAGTACACAACTCCCAGACAGACAGGAACAGGACAACACTTGGCGATTAGATGCCTAAACCCCTCTGGCCTGTATGGAGATTGGTAATATGGTGATAATTGGTCAGTGCATAACATTAAGCACAGGTAAACACACAGGTACCTGTGATAAAACACAACCTCTTTAGGCCTCCCGAGTGGCGTCATTACAGACCAAGGGTTCGATCCCAGGCTGTGCCGCAGCTGGCCGCAACTGGGAGACCCATGAGGCGGCGCACAATTGGCCCATCGTGCTCTAGCGACTCCTTATGGTGGGCCGGGCGCATGCATGCTGGCTTCGGTTGGCAGTTGTACTGTGTTTCCCCCGACACATTGGTGCGGCTGGTTTCTGGTTCTTGGCAGGGTCATGTTTCGGAGGACGCATGGCTCTCGACCTTCGCCTCTCCCGAGTCCGTACGGGAGTTTCAGCGATGGGACAAGACTGTAACTACCAATTGGGGAGAAAAAAAGGGTAAAAGTACAAAAGAAAAGTGAAATAACCAAAACAACCTCTTCCTGATGACCCTCACTTTTCTGAAAGTATCTTGTCTCTCTTGTGCAATGAGCCGTTACAAAATACAATTCTATGTAATTTTTATGATAACAAATTAAATAAATTAATGGCTCTGCAAGCTGTTTCTGCAAAACAAGGAAGTGCCTGTGAGTACGGAAGCCCGTTGGGTAAAAAATAATTGTTTTCAGAGAAAACACGGCCAAATAGAATGATACCAAAACGAACGTCAGCCACGGATGAAGTTCACAGTATTCCATGACACAACACACGCATAACTACATTACATAAAAATTACAACTTTGGACCTTGTGTACAACAGTTACAAAATAACAGTAGAAACACAGTAATTACTATCCAGGGTGTGATATTTTTTCAAAGGGGGGGCCACCTCACCTGATTAAATACTGTCCTGTGCTCAATGACAATGCACTGACCAATGGTTTCATTTTTAAATAGTCCTAATTAGTTTCATCTCCTCCTCTCCTTTCCCTCCCTTTTTCCTCTCATCCCTCCTTGACCCAGCCCGCTACTAAGACCGCGCGTCCGTTTTCGACTTCACTATCGTGATGACACTCGTCGCCGCCACTTTCCCCGGTATGAGTGGCCCGATCACCGACCCAACCCCACCACCTCCCCTCTGACCCCCGACCCCTAACCCCACCCCTGGGCTCCTCGCCACAGTCCTTGCGAAACTCTGTAGCGCCTCGTACTTCGACCTCAGGTGATCGAGCTCCGCCCTCATGCTGGCGTTTTCCGACGCCAACTTATCCACTTCCTGTTGAAGCTGTGACTTCTGCTTCTCCAGCTCCTCCTTCTGGGTGACCCGTTTGACCCGGCAGCTGGCGGCATAGCCACGGTTCTTCAGGGTGCGCCGGCGCTGTTTAAGCTGCAGGATCTCATCCTTGGTGAGGCCGCGGAGGTGCTGGTTGAGCTCCCGGACGGACATAGTCACCAGCTCATCATCTGTCAGGGTGGTCCCATTCTCCCCCGGCTCCCTCTTCACCTGGGGGGAGGAGAGGGGGACGGGGGGAGGGAGAGAGGTGAGTTAGGAAGAAGACATGGAGAGGCCGTAGTACACGTGTCAAACTCATTCCACGGAGGTCCTTGTGTCTGCGAGTTTTTGCTCCACCCTTGTACTTGATTGATGAATTAAGATCACTAATTAGTAAGGAACTCCCCTCACCTGGTTGTCTAGATCTTAATTGAAAGGAAGAAAAAAAAACCTTGGCCCTCCGTGGAATGAGTTTGACACTTCTGCAGTAGCAGGTAAGAGAGAAAATACCTTACTTGGATACATTATCATATATTTCCACATCAGTCCAGCGCGAGTTCTCACCTTCAAGGCCTTGTTTCCCTTGTTAGTGGTCGACATGCCACGAGAACCAGCCCCCTCTGGACACACCTGCAGACAGGAGGGAGAGAGAAAAGACATAATATGACATTTGAAACATCTTTATTTTTTTGGAACTTCTGTGAGTGTAATGTTTACTGTTCATTTTTATTGTTTATTTCACTTTTGTTTATTATCTATTTCACTTGCTTTGGCAATGCTAACATATGTTTCCCATGCCAATAAAGGCCTTAAATTGAAATTGAATTGAGAGAGAGAGAGCGAGAGAAGAGGAGGCAGTGCTTAGCTCAGTATAAGAAAATCTGAAACTCATCCTCAAACTGTCACAATGAAAGTGAGAACAGACACTCAAAGAAACACACACAGACACTTCCTGTTTGTTGGTGGTTAGTGTGGCAGTGCCTGTGGTGTCAGAGCTCTAGAACACCAAACAAGCGTTCTGATTGGTTGGCCAGGGACTAACAGGGAGAGAGATATGAGTATTTGGACAGAGTCCAGGGGAATACCATACACACGGATATATAGAGAGAGAAGCAAGTAGATGAAGAGAGAGAAAGACAAATAATGACATTTGAAATGCAATGTTTACTGTTCATTTTTATTGTTTATTAACATATGTTTCCCATGCCAATAAAGCCCTTAAATTTAAAATGAATTGAAAGACCAACAAAAAGAGAGGGCTGTGAATGAGATGAGATCAATTCCACACACAGAGGCGCTAGCTGGGTCATTGCTCCACACAACAAGCCTCATTCAGTCAGAGGTGTGAAGACGCTGTCCCATAGCAGTGTGTGTGTGTGTGTGTGTGTGTGTGTGTGTGTGTGTGTGTGTGTGTGTGTGTGTGTGTGTGTGTGTGTGTGTGATGAAGGGCAGCCATTGTTGCAACCGCTGAGCGATCATCATGAGACCAATCAGGATGACTCAGCATATTCCTGACCTCACCACTCTTCCCCTCTCCTTTCTCACTCTCTCTTCAATCCCTCCCTCTCCCACCCCTTCTCTCTCCCTTCTCTCGCTCTGTTCTATCGCTCCCTCCTCCTCCCCACCCTTCTTTCTCTCCCCCTTCTCTCCCTTTTCCCACTACGCCTCATCCCCCATCCATCCCCTTCTTTCTCTCCCCCTCTACCTCACCCCTCTCTCCTGTTTGGTGGGTGACACTCTACTCCTTTGTCTCCTCTCTTTCACTTCTCCCTCACTCTTTCTCTCTTAACTCCCCCTTTTCTTGTTGTCTTTCTACATTTCACGCTCTGCTGCAAGTTAATAACTTTCTCTCTCTCTAATTCACAATTAGCCGGCACGTGTAGCATTACACTGATTGACCTCTCTCTCGTCACACCCCAAACTGCCTAGATCAATAGGACCCGCTCCCTCTGTTTTTCTAGGAAGGTGGGATGGAGGGTCTAGACAAGGGACTAAAATGTGAGTGGAGCTCAGAGGTTTTTATTTTCCTAATGAAGAAGAAGAAAAATTATGAATTCATTGAAAAAACAATGTAGGCCTATCGAGAAGCTGCTGTGGTCTTTTCAACGTGTCCATTCTATTACACACACACACACACACACACACACACACACTCTCTACATTCCACAAAGCCCTGAGCTTCCAGGAATCTGTGCCAACGAGTCTCCTCTACCTATAAGTCACTAATGTTGGACACTACTTTACTACTGCAATAATACACCCACTACAACTACAATATTACTATACTACTACTACTACTACTGCTACTACTACTGCTGTTGCTGCTACTATTACTGCTACTGCTACTATTACTGCTACTACTGCTACTACCACTGCTACTACTACTGCTACTGCTACTACCACTGCTACTATTACTGCTACTACTGCTACTACCACTACCACTACTACCACTACTGCTGCTACTACTACTACTACTAATATTACTGCTGCTACTGCTACTACTGCATCTACTGCTACTACTAGTACTACTGCTGCTGCTACTGCTACTACTACTACTACTACATCTACTGCTACTACTACTACTACTGCTCCTACTACTGCTGCTGCTACTACTGCTACTACTACTACTGCTGCTACTGCTACTACATCTACTGCTACTACTGCTACTGCTACTACATCTACTGCTACTACTACTACTACTACTGCTACTATTACTGCTACTACTGCTACTACCACTGCTACTACTGCTACTACCACTACTACCACTACTGCTGCTACTACTACTACTACTACTAATATTACTGCTGCTACTGCTACTACTGCATCTACTGCTACTACTAGTACTACTGCTACTACTACTACTACTGCTCCTACTACTGCTGCTGCTACTACTACTACTGCTACTACTGCTACTACTGCTACTACTACTTCTTCTACTGCTACTACATCTACTGCTACTACTACTACTACTACTGCATCAACTGCTACTGCTACTACTACTGCATCTACTGCTACTACATCTACTGCTACTACTGCTATTGCTACTGCTACTACTACTGCATCTACTGCTACTACTACTGCATCTACTACTACTGCTAATACTACTACTACTACTGCTGCTGCTACTACTACTACTGCTACTGCTAATACTACTACTACTGCTAATACTACATCTACTGCTACTACTGCTACTGCTACTACTACTACTGCATCTACTGCTACTACTGCTACTGCTACTACTGCTGCTACTACTACTGCATCTACTGCTACTACTACTACTACTACTGCTACTGCTAATACTACTACTATTGCTGCTGCTAATACTACTACTATTGCTACTGCTGCTACTACTACTACTACTGCTGCTGCTACTGCATCTACTGCTACTGCTAATACTACTACTACTGCTAATACTACATCTACTACTACTACTGCATCTACTGCTACTACTGCTACTGCTAGTACTGCTGCTACTACTGCATCTACTGCTAATACTACTACTACTGCTACATCTACTGCTACTACTACTGCATCTACTGCTACTACTACTGCTGCTACTGCTAATACTACTACTATTGCTGCTGCTAATACTACTACTATTGCTACTACTGCTGCTACTGCTACTACTACTACTACTGCTACTGCTACATCTACTGCTACTACTGCTACTACTACTGCTACTGCTAATACTACTACTACTGCTAATACTACATCTACTGCTACTGCTACTACTACTGCATCTACTGCTACTACTGCTACTGCTACTACTGCATCTACTACTACTGCTAATACTACTACTACATCTACTGCTACTACTATTGTAACTACTGTTACTACTGCTACTGCTAATACTACTACTACTGCTGCTGCTAATACTACTACTATTGCTACTGCTACTACTGCTGCTACTGCTACTACTGCTACTTCTACTGCTAATACTACTGCTACTGCATCTACTGCTACTGCTAATACTACTACTACTGCTAATACTACTGCTACTACTACTACTTCTGCTGCTACTACTGCTGCTGCTGCTACTACTACTGCTACTACTACTACTGCTAATACTACTGCATCTACTGCTAATACTACTACTGCGACTGCTACTACATCTAATACTACTACTACTGCTACTACTACTACTACTACTACATCTAATACTACTGCATCTACTGCTACTGCTAATACTACTGCTACTACTACTGCTACTGCTACTACTACTGTTGCTGCTACTAATACTGCTACTGCTACTACTACTGTTGCTGCTACTACTACAATCAAAACTCCTCATACTGCATCCTTCTACTATAACTGCAACAGCAACAGCACTTAAACGCTATAATAGCTTTAATTCATGACATCATTGATGGATGATTGTTTGTTGTATATGTTTTCCTCATAACCTATCGGGACACAACTGAACACTTCAGAGGAGAGACACTACACAATGGATCAAAGAGAGAGATGGGGGATGGGGAGGACTAGGGGGAGTAGGAGGACGGTAAGGAGGGGGGGCTTTTTCTGCCAGGCTTGATCTTATTTCCCTTGTGGCCCAAAACCCCCTCACACACACATACACACACACACACACACACCCGAAAGCCCCACCTCCGCCTACCCATGCCAGCGGGGTACACAAACAATGCACACAAAACCAGGAAATGACAGTGTACGCACACAAACACACAAAAGCACGCACAAGGGAGCTCAAAGGCAAACATGTATATGAAAATATACATAGTGAGAGGAAGAAGTGGAGGCTGCCAGTAAGTTACCAAGGATGGAGAGTCTGCTGAGCAAAAACATCATAAACCCCCCCCCCCCCCCCCCCCCCGTCTCTGCAGGCTCCGGACTGTGGGCCGTCTCTGCAGGCTCCGGACTGTGGGCCGTCTCTGTCGGTTCCGGACTGTAGGACGTCGCCGGAAGCACTGGACGGGGCACTGTCGCCGGAAGCTCTAGACGGGGCACTGTCGTCGGAAGCTCTAGACGGGGAACTGTCATCAGAAGCTCTGGACGCGGACTGCACACTGAAGGCCTGATGCGTGGGGCTGGCTTTGGAGGCGCCAGACTATTTTCACGCACCACAGGGCTAGTGCGAGGAGCAGGAGCAGGACGAACTGGACTGGGTGGTAACAGTAGCCCTGCATGGGCGGAGTGCTGGCACAGAGCGAACTGGGCTGTGCAGAGGCCTGATGACTGCCGTGCGTAGAGCAGGTGTAGGGTAGCCTGGGCCTCGGAGACGTACTGGTGGCCAGATGTACTGCGCAGGCATACTCCTACCTGGCTGGATGCCCACTCTAGCACGGCACTTGCGAGGGGCTGGAATCGCTCGCACCGGACTGTGCGTGCGCATGGGCGAGATCGTGCACACTTCCGCATAGACCGGCACTCTTCTGATCCGCTGCTCTCCATAATAAGCACGGGGAGTTGGCTTAGGGCTCACCCTTGGCCCAGCCAAACTACCCGTGTGCCCCCCCAATTTTTTTATTGGGGGTGCCTCTCGTGCTTCTGTCGTTGGGCACGCTCTTCGTACTGTCGCCGTTCCTCCCTCGCTGTCTCCACCTGTTTCCATGGCAGGGTCTTGTCCCCTGCCATTACCTCCTCCCATGTCCATGATGTCCTCCACTCCCTTCTTTCCCTGGCCCAGGATCCTTGCTCCTCCTGGGCCCGCTGCTTGGTCCGTTGGTGGTGGGACCAAGGCGCAGCGGGAATGTGTGAACTCATCTTCTTTATTACGAAGAAAACCAAAATAAACACTTAAACAAAAACTACGACGAAAAACAGTCCTGTAAGGACACAGCTTACATACGGAACATTGCCCAACAAACCCCGAAACACATTAAACAAACACCCCCTGCCATGTCCTGACCAAACTACAATAACAAATAACCTCTTTACTGGTCAGGACGTGACAGAAAGGGAGGGATGTAGGCAGGAGGAGAAGAGAGAGAGAGAGAGGGAAGGAGGGAGGGAGGAAGGGTGGAAAAGACAAGGAACAAGAAGGTGAAAAGGGAGAAGGGGAGAGGAAAAGGTGAAAAGGGAAAGGAGGGAGCTGGACGGAGGAGTGAAACAAGGCTGACGTCTTCAGAAAGGATTGTTACAGTTAGAGAACAGAGAATAGTGCTGAGTAGGGAAAGAGAAGAGGAGAGTAGGAGGGAGGGAGGGAGGGAAAGAAAAGGGGAGAAGAAAAGAGAGGAGGAAGTGAGAGGGGGGGAAGAGGAGGGGGATGGAATAAGGAGGGACGATGTGGAGAAAGGAGGAGGGGAAGGAGAGAAAGAGAGGATGAAAAAAGTGAGGAGGGAGGAGGGGTGGGGAAAGCTCTTGGTCGAATCTGCATCCTCAACACATTTCTATGAACTGGACGGAGGGAGGGAGGAGGGGAGAGAGAGAGAGAGAGAGGAATTGGGGTTGAGGAGGAGTGAAAAACTCCTGAACTCAGCAAGGGGACTAAAAACACCAATTCTAAAGTTCTGAAGTTGATCCGACACTAAAAAACTGCTGTCGCTAGCTCTCTCTCACACACAGACACACACACACAAAATCAGTCTTGCTGAAACATCAAAATATGGTAGAAGAAAATGTAACACAGTGAGGTCAGAAATCAGTAGGAAAATGTAACAGTAAGGTCAGAAATCAGGAGGAAAATGTAACAGTAAGGTCAGAAATCAGGAGGAAACTGTAACAGTAAGGTCAGAAATCAGGAGGAAAATGACAGTTCACATTAGATTCTTTAATGATACCAGTAGATTGACAGCTATACAGTGCCAACTGCCAAGCAATAAGGAATGCGCGTGTGTGCTTTCTGCTTACAAGCAAAAACTCTAACAGGAAGTACCAGTGACGCTAGTAGTTCCTCAATACGGACGTTGTCCAATGAAGCAAGACTGGGCATTCAACTGAGACTGCTCTTCTCTGTGTCACGGAGGCTCTCCACACTGCTAAAGCTAACTCTCTCTCCTCTGCTCTCATCCTTCTAGACCTATCTGCTGCCTTTGATACCGTGAACCATCAGATCCTCCTCTCCACCCTCTCCGAGCTGGGCATCTCCGGCGCCGCCCACGCTTGGATTGCGTCCTACCTGACAGGTCGCTCCTACCAGGTGGCGTGGCGAGAATCTGTCTCCGCACCACGTGCTCTCACCACTGGTGTCCCCCAGGGCTCTGTTCTTGGCCCACTCCTATTCTCGCTATACACCAAGTCACTTGGCTCTGTCATATCCTCACATGGTCTCTCATATCATTGCTATGCAGATGACACACAATTAATCTTCTCCTTTCCCCCTTCTGACAACCAGGTGGCGAATCGCATCTCTGCATGTCTGGCAGACATATCAGTGTGGATGACGGATCACCACCTCAAGCTGAACCTCGGCAAGACGGAGCTGCTCTTCCTCCCGGGGAAGGACTGCCCGTTCCATGATCTCGCCATCACGGTTGACAACTCCCTTGTGTCCTCCTCCCAGAGTGCTAAGAGCCTTGGCGTGACCCTGGACAACACCCTGTCGTTCTCCACCAACATCAAGGCGGTGACCCGATCCTGTAGGTTCATGCTCTACAACATTCGCAGAGTACGACCCTGCCTCACACAGGAAGCGGCGCAGGTCCTAATCCAGGCACTTGTCATCTCCCGTCTGGATTATTGCAACTCGCTGTTGGCTGGGCTCCCTGCCTGTGCCATTAAACCCCTACAACTCATCCAGAACGCCGCAGCCCGTCTGGTGTTCAACCTTCCCAAGTTCTCTCACGTCACCCCGCTCCTCCGCTCTCTCCACTGGCTTCCAGTCGAAGCTCGCATCCGCTACAAGACCATGGTGCTTGCCTACGGAGCTGTGAGGGGAACGGCACCTCCGTACCTTCAGGCTCTGATCAGGCCCTACACCCAAACAAGGGCACTCCGTTCATCCACTTCTGGCCTGCTCGCCTCCCTACCTCTGAGGAAGCACAGTTCCCGCTCAGCCCAGTCAAAACTGTTCGCTGCTCTGGCACCCCAATGGTGGAACAAGCTCCCTCACGACGCCAGGACAGCGGAGTCAATCACCACCTTCCGGAGACACCTGAAACCCCACCTCTTCAAGGAATACCTGGGATAGGATAAAGTAATCCTTCTAACCCCCCCTTAAAAGATTTAGATGCACTATTGTAAAGTGGTTGTTCCACTGGATATTATAAGGTGAATGCACCAATTTGTAAGTCGCTCTGGATAAGAGCGTCTGCTAAATGACTTAAATGTAAATGTAAATGTAATGAAGCAGATGCTAATCTAAAGGACTGTTTCGCTAGCACAGACTGGAATATGTTCTGGGATTCATCAAATAACATTGAGGAGTTTACCACATCAGTCACCGGCTTCATTAATACTGAGCTAAAGGCTAGAGCTGCCGCTTTCAAGGAGTAGGACACTAATCCAGACGCTTATCAGAAATCCTGCTATGACCTCCGACAAGCCATCAAACAGGCAAAATGTCAATACAGGACTAAGATCGAATCCTACTCCACCGGCTCTGACACTCGACAGATGTGGCAGGGCTTGCAAACTATCACAGATTACAAAGGGAAGCCCAGTGACGCTAGCCTACCAGACAAGTTAAATGCCTTCTGTGCTCGATTTGAGGCAAGCAAGCCTGAACCATGCATGAGAACACCAGCTGTTCTGGACGACTGTGTGATCTCGCTCTCCATAGCCGATATGAGTAAGACCTTTAAACAGGCCGCGGGGCCAGACAGAATACCAGAACACATGCTCGGAGCATGCACTGACTAGCTGGCAAGTGTCAAGAATGGCAAGATAACCTGCCAAATTACTATCGCCCCGTAGCACTCACATCTGTAGCATGAAATGTTTTGAAAGGTTGGTCATGGCTCACATCAACACCATCATCCCAGAAACTCTAGACCCACTCCAATTCGCATACCGCCCCAACAGATCCACAGATGACACAATCTCTATTGCATTTCACACAGCCCTCACCCACCTGGACAAAAATAATACCTTTGTAAGAAACTGGTCATTGACTACAGCTCAGCATTCACCATAGTCCCCTCCAAGCTCATCACCAAGCTCATGACCCTGGGACTGAACACCTCCCTCTGCAACTGGTTCCTGGACTTCCTGATGGACCGCCCCCAGGTGTTGAAGATAGGCAACAACATTTCCGACCACGCTGACCATCAACACGGTGGCCCCACAAGGGTGTGTGCTTAGTCCCCTGCTGCACGACTGCGTGGACACGCACAACCCCAACACCATCATCAAGTTACCTGACGACACAACGGTGGTAGGACTGATCACCAACGACGATGAGGCACCATATAGGGAGGAGGTCAGGGACCTGGCAGTGTGGTGCCACGACAACAACCTCTCCCTCACCGTCAGCAAGGCAAAGGATGTGATTGTGGACTATAGGAAACAGAAAGGTGAGCAAGCCCCCATCCACTCCGGGTTTAGAGATTCAAGTTCCTCTGTGTCCACATCACTAAGGAATTAACATGGTCCATAGACAAACCTACTCAGCTGTGAAGAGGGCACAAACTATATGTACATAGCTATCATAATTACCTTGTACCCCTGCACATTGACTCAGTACTGGTACACTCTGTACAGTATATAGACATGTTATTTTTACTCCTTATTGTTATTACGTTATTCATTGTGTATTTATTCCTCGTGTCACTATTTCAATATATTTATTCAATATATTTATTTTTTATTTTTTTATCTGTATCTTTCTCTCTGCATTGTTGGAAAAGAAAATAGCATTTCACTGTTAGTCTTCACCTGTTATTTACCAAGCATGTGACAAATAACATTTCATTTGATTTTGTGGGTGTTTGTGTGTGTGTGTGTGTGTGTGTGTGTGTTTCTGTGTGTTTGTGTGTGTGTGTGTGTGTGTGTGTGTTTCTGTGTGTTTGTGTGTGTGTGTGTGTGTGTGTGTTTCTGTGTGTTTCTGTGTGTTTGTGTGTGTGTGTGTGTGTGTGTGTGTGTGTGTGTGTGTGTGTGTGTGTGTGTGTGTGTGTGTGTGTGTGTGTGTGTGTGTGTGTGTGTGTGTGTGTGTATATGTTCTTTTTTTTTTTAAGTGCATTTCTTTTTAGGGGGTAGATCAGCTTTAACATTGAGGATAGATTGTTGCTTCCATCAATGTAATTGTCTGCATCATTTCCAATCCCCCATATATTTTTGGGGAAAATATACACTACCGTTCAAAAGTTTGGGGTCACTTAGAAATGTCCTTGTTTTGAAAGAAAAGCACATTTTTTTGTCCATTAAAATAACATCAAATTGATCAGAAATACAGTGTAGACATTGTTAATGTTGTAAATGACTATTGTAGCTGGAAACGGCTGATTTTTAATGGAATATCTACATAGGCGTACAGAGGCCTATTATCAGCAACCATCACTCCTGTGTTCCAATGGCACGTTGTGTTAGCTAATCCAAGTTTATCATTTTAAAAGGCTAATTGATCATTAGAAAACCCTTTTGCAATTATGTTAGCACAGCTGAAAACTGTTGTTCTGAATAAAGAAACAATAAAACCGGTCTTCTTTAGACTAGTTGAGTATCTGGAGCATCAGCATTTGTGGGTTTGATTACAGGCTCAAAATGGCCAGAAACAAAACACTTTATTCTGAAACTCGTCTATTCTATTCTTGTTCTGAGAAATGAAGGCTATTCCATGCGAGAAATTGACAAGAAACTGAAGATCTCGTACAACGCTGTGTACTACTCCCTTCACAGAACAGCGCAAACTATCTCTAACCAGAATGGAAATAGGAGTGGGAGGCAAGAGGACAAGTACATTAGAGTGTCTAGTTTGAGAAACAGACGCATCACAAGTCCTCAACTGGCAGCTTCATTAAATAGTACCCTTAAAACACAAGTCTCTATGTCAACAGTGAAGAGGCGACGTCGGGATGCTGGCTTCTAGGCAACTGTGCTATTTCACATACGTTCTGAACCTATATACATTTTACAGAGCCCGTATGTTTTACCTTTGTTATCTGGTTGTTATTAGTCCCAACCTCCAGCTCCATTCTATCTCTCCCATCTATTTCTTAACACCATCCATATTGGATTTCTATTTGCCATATATTTTTCAACTGTGCTGTGATGTTTCACAAAAATACTGAACCTTTCTATTCTCATGGTTTCTACAGATTGTAAATTAAAGATGAACATTATTGCTAAAATAATTTTTATATTATTGATCGATCGACTATGACTTTTCAAATCACCCAGTAGTGCTCTCTGAGGCGTTAGCTCTAGGTAAATTCTTCAGCCATTACTGGACCTGTGACCAAAAACAAGCTACATATGGACCGTATCATAATAAATGATCTAATGACTCTGCTTCCTCGCAGCAAAATCTGCAGAACTGGGAAGATTGTATCCCCCATATAATATATATTGGTTGCAAGAATTTTGTATAGTTTTGAATCTGGCGTCGTTTTGTGTGTCAATTCATAGATCATGTGCATTGGAATCGGTACATCGAAAATCTCTTCCCAACTATTTTGCAATTTATATGGCACAGCTGTCAATTGTTTGGTCCTTAAATGAAAATAGTATATATTTTTATTTATCACAATTTTCTTTAACCAATTTTGGTCTTTAATGCAGGGCCGACAAAAGCTGACTGACTAATGTTGTTTGAGGGAGAACCGTTCGCTACAGCCTCCCACAACATTCACCCAAACAACTCCTTAGAAAGAGGGACCTTGCTTACTGGAGTTACACACACACACACACACACACACACAACCCCCCCAATTAACCGTATTATAGACTACTTTTGTGGCCTGTGGGCGTGCGTGTGTGTGCGTGCATGTGTATGTGTGTGCGAGCGTGTGATGTGTGTATAAATAAACTTGCACAGAGAGAAGGTGGGGTTAACAACAGAAGTCAAGCCTCAGACAGACAATGTGTGTGTCCTAAATGGCACCCTATTCCCTACATCAGGGATGGGCAACTGGCGGCCCGCAGGCCACATGCGGCCTTTTGAAGGCCTGTGGACCAATAATAAAACACTTTTTTATTTTTATTCAGTCAGGGTCTCAACTAACTGTTGAGAGTTAGAATAATAGAATACACAGGGTGAATTTAGAAAATTAGTTGTGCATCAGCAGTCACTCAATTAGCCCAAGTCAGCCATTTTTGAGGGGATTAGTAAATGATACTAGCGACCAGCTATCTAAACTTGTAGTAAGCATGGCCCGAATTATCGACCGGGATGGGGCCCATTGATCATGAGTTATCATATTAAAAACTACAAATATTTGCCTCCAACCTACAGCAAAATGTCTATAATTGCAGGAAATTAGCTGTAAAACTGCAAATTCTTCTCTCTGCCCCATGGCAAAATCTGTAGAATTACAGCAAACTTGCTTTAAAACGGCTAAATGTTTCCTACGCTTCGTGGCAAAATGTGCAGAATTGCAGGAAACTAACATGAAAACGTATTTTTGTAATCTTCGCTGTCACACGGGGGGCTGGATGTGGGTACACAGACCCAAGACCCACTGTGGCCCCTCATGATGAGTTCTGTTTTTTTGTGACCCCCCACCTCCATCAAAGTTGCCCATCCTTGCCCTACATAGTGCACTACTTTTGACCAGGGCCCATCTAAATTAGTGCACTATACAGGGAATAGGGTGTCACTTGGTGAGCAGCCAGTAAATCAATCTGTCCATATTTCCTGACTGTATAATCTGATGTAATATAATATAATTTAATCCCCTACAGAACAACAGTCTGATCAGTGGCTTTATATCTGTCTGCTAATCTCTAATGCAGGTTGTGGATTCTGCTAAATGGCTCTGTGATGATTGTTATGAAGATAGAGAAGCAGAGAAAACACAGGAGAGAGAGAGAGCATGAATAAGGGAGAGAAAGAGAGTTTGAGAAAAAGCAAATAAGGGAGAGAGAGAAAGACAGGCATATCAAAAATAGACTAAAAACCTCAGAGCTCCACTCGTTTTTTAATCCCTTCTCTCGACCCTCCACCTCTCCTTCCTAGAAAAACAGAGAGAGCAGGTCTTATTGATCTAGGCAGTTTGAGGTGTGACGAGAGAGAGGTCAATCATTTAAGTGTAACGCTTCGTGTGCCGGCTAATTGTGAATTAGAAGTCAGTTCAGTGATAATGGAGAGAGAGAAAGAGCGACAGAGAGAGAGAGTAGGGAAGTTATTAACTTGCAGCAGAGCGTGAAATAAGACAGACAACAAGAAAATAGAGAGAGAGAAAACAAGAAGATGGAGAGAGAACAGAGGGAGTTAAGAGAGAGAGAAAACAAGAAGATGGAGAGAGAACAGAGGGAGTTAAGAGAGAGAGAAAACAAGAAGATGGAGAGAGAACAGAGGGAGTTAAGAGAGAGAGAAAACAAGAAGATGGAGAGAGAACAGAGGGAGTTAAGAGAGAGAGAGAAAACAAGAAGATGGAGAGAGAACAGAGGGAGTTAAGAGAGAGAGAAAACGAGAAGATGGAGAGAGAACAGAGGGAGTTAAGAGAGAGAGAAAATGAGAAGATGGAGAGAGAGAACAGAGGGAGTTGAGAGAGAGTGAAAGAGATACGAAAGGTGTAGATAGGGAGGAGAGATGAGCAAAGAAAGAAAGAAAGAAGACACAAAAGAATAGCTAAAAAAAATGGAGCAACATTTTTCACTTTTCTGCCAGAGTATGGAAATAAAGTGTTGTGTGTGTGTTTCCCCAATCGCAGGTAGTAGTCTGAGTGTGTGATGATAAATTCCCTAACACCAGCACAAAATGTGCACCGTCAGGGGATCGAGGCTCCGGCACCTTTTCATTTTTTATTTAGTAAGGGCTTTTCACAGAGGAGAAAAACCTTGTAGGTTCATTTAGTTCTCCCCTGCTAACAGGGTGAGAGTATGTACTGTCTGTGTGTGTGTGTGTGTGTGTGTGTGTGTGTGTGTGTGTGTGTGTGTGTGTGTGTGTGTGTGTGTGTGTGTGTGTGTGTGTGTGTGTGTGTGTGTGTGTGTGTGTGTGTGTACTCAGCACCTAGATGGGGCGGCAGGTAGCCTAGTGGTTAGAGCGTTGGACTAGTAACCAAAAGGTTGCTAGATTGAATCCCTGAGCTGACAAGGTAAAAATCTGTCGTTCTGCCCCTTAGCCCACTGTTCCTAGGCCGTCATTGTAAATAAGAATTTGTTCTTAACTGACCTGGCTAGTTAAATAAAGGTCAAATAAAAAAATACGTGGGGATTTAATCTTCATCATCATCATGGATAACGTGAGGGAGTAAGAGATAATGGTAGAAAAGACAACGAAAGAGAGGTGAGGGGTAGAATAAATAAAACAGCATACCTGGGAAGAGACAGAGAGAGACAGAGAGACAGAGAGAGAGAGGCAGAGAGAGAGAGAGACAGAGAGAGAGAGACAGAGAGAGAGAGAGGGGCAGAGAGGGAGAGAGTGAGCAGAGAGGGAGAGAGAGAGACAGAGAGAGAGAGAGACAGAGATGGAGAGACAGAGAGAGAGAGGGGCAGAGAGGGAGAGAGTGAGCAGAGAGGGAGAGAGAGAGAGTGGGGCAGAGAGGGGGAGAGAGAGAGTGGGGCAGAGAGGGAGAGAGAGAGAGAGTGGGGCAGAGAGGGGGAGAGAGAGAGTGTGTGAGAGAGAGAGAGAGAGAGGACAAGACTCCAGCCCACTTGTTGGCAGAGATATCCTAGCTCCGTAGTGCTCCGAGTTAAAAGCAACAGTGTGTTAGCGTGTTTGCACGTGGAATCGATTGACGCAGGCACAGAGAGTGCGAAAACAACCTCTCTCTTTTAGCCTTCACTGGAAGGGATTAGTGTTTCAAACCCTCACTACACATTGTTTATTAAAGGCCAGGTTACTTTCCAATTCTCTTCCTCCTAAATGTAATATCATTAGCTTTTTGGGAGGAGGTAGAGAATGCATCTCTCCAGTTTCAGAGTATATTTCCCATCATGAGAAGACAAGAGAGATGTTATGACTGTAAAGTAAAAATTCTCTCTATCCAGGAGGTGAAAACCCTGGGAAACTGTTGATTCTCATTGTACCAACATGGAGTATGTGTTGTGGTGTGGTTTGAGTGTGGTTTGAGTGTGTTTTGAGTGTGGTTTGAGTGTGTTTTGAGTGTGGTTTGGGTGTGGTTTGAGTGTGGTTTGAGTGTGGTTTGAGTGTGTTTTCAGTGTGGTTTGAGTGTGTTTTGAGTGTGGTTTCAGTGTGGTTTGAGTGTGTTTTGAGTGTGGTTTGAGTGTGTTTTGAGTGTGTTTTGAGTGTGGTTTGAGTGTGGTTTGAGTGTGTTTTGAGTGTGTTTTGAGTGTGGTTTGAGTGTGGTTTGAGTGTGTTTTGAGTGTGGTTTGAGTGTGTTTTGAGTGTGGTTTGAGTGTGGTTTGAGTGTGTTTTGAGTGTGTTTTGAGTGTGGTTTGAGTGTGTGAGTGGAGAATTGGCGTGGGGGGGGGGTTTCAGGGTGTGTGTATACGAATTAACTGTTGATTCTCAGAGAAGAGACACACCATCATCACCCACAGAGAAGAAGTGTGTGTTGGTGTGTGTGTTTTAGTCTGAGGCTGTATTTGAGGTGTGGCGTTCCCTCTCTCCTTCTCTCCCTCTTTTCCGTTCTTCGTTCCTTCCTTCCCTCGTGTTGTTAAATGTGTTATAATACAGTAGCAAACTCATTACCACACTGCAGCTGAAAACTGCGGCAAGTTGAAAAACACAGAAAGATGATGCAATACAAAGACAACCCTGAGTCTCCTCACACAGAGCCCAGCACTCTATACTCTACCCTTCTCCTGAGTCTCCTCTCACAGAGCCCAGCACTCTATACTCTACCCTTCTCCTGAGTCTCCTCTCACAGAGCCCAGCACTCTATACTCTACCCTTCTCCTGAGTCTCCTCTCACAGAGCCCAGCACTCTATACTCTACCCTTCTCCTGAGTCTCCTCTCACAGAGCCCAGCACTCTATACTCTACCCTTCTCCTGAGTCTCCTCTCACAGAGCCCAGCACTCTATACTCTACCCTTCTCCTGAGTCTCCTCTCACAGAGCCCAGCACTCTATACTCTACCCTTCTCCTGAGTCTCCTCTCACAGAGCCCAGCACTCTATACTCTACCCTTCTCCTGAGTCTCCTCTCACAGAGCCCAGCACTCTATACTCTACCCTTCTCCTGAGTCTCCTCTCACAGAGCCCAGCACTCTATACTCTACCCTTCTCCTGAGTCTCCTCTTACAGAGCCCAGCACTCAATATACTGGGTCAAATATAACGTTATTCAGTACTGGCCCCCAGGGGTCAAATATAACGTTATTCAGTACCGGCCCCCAGGGGAGAGGAGACACATCAAATAAGAGAACTCACTATGACCATACTGATCAGAGAGGGATCGCTGTTGGTTTCTGTGAGAGGTTTAACTATAAGAAATTGATATCTACCATAGTAGACATATAACACAGTGGATATCTAACATAGTGGATATAGTAGACATCTACCATAGTGGATATCTACCATAGTGGATATAGTAGATACTGTATCTAACACAGTGGATATCTAACACAGTGGATATCTAACACAGTGGATATCTAACACAGTGGATATCTAACACAGTGGATACCTAACATAGTGGATATCTAACACAGTGGATATCTAACATAGTGGATATTCAACATAGTGGATATCTAACACAGTGGATATCTAAGTGGATAGGCATAACTTCATCTGCCAATTGTCTTAATCAGTATTTACATAACTCCTATACTGAAAGGATGTTGTGAAATCTACAAAAGTCCCAATGTAAACAGACCCTACCATCTCTCTCACACGCACACAAACACACGCTCGCGCAGCAGAGTGTGTGTGTGTGTGTGTGTGTGTGTGTGTGTGTGTGTGTGTGTGTGTGTGTGTGTGTGTGTGTGTGTGTGTGTGTGTGTGTGTGTGTGTGTGTGATTATGCAGTAGTATGGTAGTTCCTGCTTACACCATATTTCATCATCATTACTGAAGGAAAAAACTCTCCACTATTGATCTGATGCTGCTTCTAATCTCTTTCTCCTCTTTTTCACGCTCTTCATCCCTCTCTCTTCTTTCTTCATCTCCCTCCCTCTTTCTCTCTCCTCTCTTTCACGCTCTTCATCCCCCTCTCTTCTTTCTTCATCTCCCTCCCTCTTTCTCTCTCCTCTCTTTCACGCTCTTCATCCCCCTCTCTTCTTTCTTCATCTCCCTCCCTCTTTCTCTCTCCTCTCTTTCACGCTCTTCATCCCTATCTCTTCTTTCTTCATCTCATCCCTATTTCTCTCTTTCACGCTCTTCATCCCTCTCTTTTTTTCCTCATCTTCCTCCCTCTCTCTCTCTCTCTCTCTCTCCTCTCACGCTCTTCATCCCTCTCTCTTTCTTTCCTCATCTCCCTTCCTCTTTCTCTCGTCTCTTTCATGCTCTTCATCCCTCTCTTTCTTTCCTCATCTCCCTTCCTCTTTCTCTCTCTCCTCTCTTTCACCCCTACAACTCATCCAGAACGCCGCAGCCCGTCTGGTGTTCAACCTTCCCAAGTTCTCTCACGTCACCCCGCTCCTCCGCTCTCTCCACTGGCTTCCAGTTGAAGCTCGCATCCGCTACAAGACCATGGTGATTGCCTACGGAGCTGTGAAGGGAACGGCACCTCCATACCTTCAGGCTCTGATCAGGCCCTACACCCAAACAAGGGCACTGCGTTCATCCACCACTGGCCTGCTGGCCCCCCTACCTCTGAGGAAGCACAGTTCCCGCTCAGCCCAGTCAAAACTGTTCGCTGCTCTGGCACCCCAATGGTGGAACAAGCTCCCTCACGACGCCAGGACAGCGGAGTCAATCACCACCTTCCGGAGACACCTGAAACCCCACCTCTTTAAGGAATACCTAGGATAGGATAAAGTAATCCTTCTAACACCCCCCCTTAAAAGATTTAGATGCACTATTGTAAAGTGGTTGTTCCACTGGATATCATAAGGTGAATGCACCATTTTGTAAGTCGCTCTGGATAAGAGCGTCTGCTAAATGACTTAAATGTAAATGTAAATGTATCATATCATATAGTAGTGTATCATATCGTATCATATCATACAGTAGTGTATCGTATCATATCATATAGACCAGTTTCAAAACACATCCCAGTGGTAAACAAGATCAGGACTAGTACACACACACACACACACACACACACACACACACACACACACACACACACACACACACACACACACACACACACACACACACACACACACACAAAGAAAACAAACACAAACACATAGCCTAGTCCCCCAAAAAACACCCAGGAATGCAAAACACACTCATCCATAAGGTGAAGCCTAAACAAACAGAATAGCACACACACATGACAGATGGATAATGATTACCCTGAGAGGGTGTTTGTTCAGAACCACCTGCCACGTTACTCATGTAGAGACATAAACTCCGAAAAAAACGTCCTCTCACTGTCAACTGCGTTTATTTTCCACAACCTAACATGTGTAAATATTTGTTTGAACATAATAAGATTCAACAACTGAGACATAAACTGAACAAGTTCCACAGACATGTGACTAACATAAATGGAATAATGTGTCCCTGAACAAAGGGGGGGGGGGGGGGTCAAAATACAGTCAGTATCTGGTGTGGCCACCAGCTGCATTAAGTACTGCAGTGCATCTCCTCCTCATTGACTGCACCAGATTTGCCAAGTCTTGCTGTGAGATGTTACCCCATTCTTCCACCAAGGCACCTGCAAGTTCCCGGACATTTCTGGGGGGAATGGCCCTAGCCCTCACCCTCTGATCCAACAGGTCCCAGACGTGCTCAATGGGATTGAGATCCTGGCTCTTCGCTGGCCATGGCAGAACACTGACACTCTTGTCTTGCAGGAAATCACGCACAGAACGAGCGGTATGGCTGGTGGCATTGTCATGCTGGAGGGTCATGTCAGGATGTGCCAGCAAGAAGGGTACCACATGAGGGAGGAGGATGTCTTCCCTGTAACACACAGCGTTGAGATTGCCTGCAATGACCACAAGCTCAGTCCGATGATGCTGTGACACACCGCCCCAGACCATGACGGACCCTCTACCTCCAAATAGATCCCGCTCCAGAGTACAGGCCTCGGTGTAACGCTCAGTCCTTTGACGATAAACGCAAATCCGACCATCACCCCTGGTGAGACAAAACCGCGTCTCGTCAGTGAAGAGCACTTTTTCCCAGTCCTTAGGCAACGTTGCCGGTGATGTCTGGTGAGGACCTGCCTTACAACAGGCCTACAGGCCCTCAGTCCAGCCTCTCTCAGCCTATTGCGGACAGTCTGAGCACTGATGGAGGGATTGTGTGTTCCTGGTGTAACTCGGGCAGTTGTTGTTGCCATCCTGTACCTGTCCCGCAGGTGTGATGTTCGGATGTACCGATCCTGTGCAGGTGTTGTTACACGTGGTCTGCCACTGCGAGGGCGATCAGCTGTCCGTCCTGTCTCCCTGTAGCTCTGTCTTAGGCGTCTCACAGTACGGACATTGCAATTTATTGCCCTGGCCACATCTGCAGTCCTCCTGCCTCCTTGCAGCATGCCTAAGGCACGTTCACGCAGATGAGCAGGGACCCTGGGCATCTTTCTTTTTGTGGTTTTCAGAGTCAGTAGAAAGGACTCTTTAGTGTCCTAAGTTTTCATAACTGTGACCTTAATTGCCTACGCTGTTAGTGTCTTAACAACAGTTCCACAGGTGCATGTTCATTAATTGTTTATGGGTCATTGAACAAGCATGGGAAACAGTGTTTAAAGCCTTTACAATGAAGATCTGTGAAGATATTTGGATTTTTATGAATTATCTTTGAAAGACAGGGTCCTGAAAAAGGGACGTTTCTTTTTTTGCTGAGTTTAGCTTTCTGAGTTCTTACCCTGTGTTTCATCAACTACATTCATCTCTCTCTCTCTCTCTCTCTCTCTCTCTCTCTCTCTCTCTCTCCACACTGAACATACAAAACATTAGGAACACCTTCCTAATATTGAGCTGCACCACCTTTTGCCCTCAGAACAGCCTCAATTCGTCGGGCATGGACTCTAAAGCGTTCCACAGGGATGCTGGCCCATGTTGACTCCAATGCTTCCACAGTTGTGTCAAGTTGTCTGGATGTCCTTTGGGTGGTGGACCATTCTTGATACACACGGGAAACTGTTGCGCGTGAAAAACCCAGCAGCGTTGCAGTTCTTGACACAAACCGGTGCACCTGGCACCTACTACCATACCCCGTTCAAAGGCACTTAAATCTTTTGTCTTGTCCATTCACCCTCTGAAGGGCATACACAATCCATGTCTCAAGGATTAAAAATCCTTCTTTAACCTGTCTCCTCCCCTTCATCTACACTGATTGAAGTGGATTTAACCAGTGACATCAATAAGGGATCATAGCTTTCACCTGGATTCACCTGGTCAGTCTAGGTCATGGAATGTTTTGTACACTCAGTGTATATGAGGGAGAGAGAAGGAAAAAGTATACAGAGATAAAACACAGAAAACAGAGAGAACAGAGAAAACAGAGAGCGAGAGCATGTGTGTGTATAGTGTGTGTGTGTGTGTGTGTGTGTGTGTGTGTGTGTGTGTGTGTGTGTGTGTGTGTGTGTCTGTTACACTGTGACTCTACATCTGGGTTAGACACCTGTTCCACTGTGAGAAAGGCAGTCAAGTTGCAAAATGTTCACTGTAAATGTACGGCAAATGTAAAAAGAGATACTTTACAATCCTTTCCTAACCTCCAACATACACCTTCCACACACCCACCCCCCCCCACACCACCCACCCACACACCACGCACCCACCCACTTAGTTTCTTTGAATTATGCTTCCGCCTGCTGTTACAGCAGCACACACACCCAGGGGCTACGCTGCATGTCTCAGTGTCTCGCAGATGTGCACCACACACACACACACACACACACACACACACACACACACACACACACACACACACACACACACACACACACACACACACACACACACACACACACACACACACACACACAGCTAAAGGCGCTGTGGTAAGTAACAAGTGAAAACACCATCTGTCAAGTGAGAGTGTTGTCTTCCTCTCAGCATTTTCTCTGGAATGCCTTGAAGACAAAACACTCCTTGTTCTCCCTCTGTATCTCTCATTCTATTTCTCCTTTCTTCATCTCTCACTCCATTCTCCCTGCTCCGACACAATCAGCAAAGTTGTGTGTGTGTGTGTGTGTGTGTGTGTGTGTGTGAAAAGTTGCTAACATAAGCATCGGTCAGCATTAAATTACTTGTGAACAACTCCAGAGGGATGAGAAATGCAATGGCTAGCACTGATTAAGATGATATGGTGCCTGGTGCCGTGCGTGCGTATGTGCGTGTGTTTGCTAAGAAGCGTCAACCTTGGAGTGGGGGCGCTTGTTTCTCAAACACAACTATTTTATTATCCTCATATTACATGGTGCTTGCTTACTTTAAGCTATGGATTTATATAGGTAAAGCTTGCTCAGCAATCTGAATTGACCGCCGATGTTCAGTTCACCTTTAGCTGAATTTCGACCAGTCATGTAAACACGCCCCATATAACACATGCATAATAAAGCAAGATTTATATGAATCAACAGTCGCTTATTAAAAAAACATATATATAATTTTGAACCGTGTAGGCTACTGTATTTTCCCACCACTGCAATGGTGTAGAAATATTTAGGCGCAACAAGCACGAACCGTTCCTCTCCCCTCCTCCCGCTAGCTAGACCTTTGTCCGCCCGCCGGTGCCATGTTGCCATGGCTCCCTCGCTCCAGTGCCAATACTCAGCTCGCGCAACCGTCGAGCGAGAAACACAACGTTGTGATGAATCAGCAAGCATGTCTTCCGCTATTGCTGTTACTACCATGAACTGTCTGTGGCTGTCGCGCGAAATAAACCGGAGAAAAAACGTTTAGAAATAATAGTTCCCTAAATACGAATTACGGGAAAATGATTTGACACAAATAAAAGGTGAGGTGGAGGCTAGACGTCTTAAACTGTAACCCCCTTGCCCCCCGACACCAAAAAACAAACCACTTTTCCCATGCATTTGTCTCTTTCACTCTTGACACACACATGCCTTGGCAACATTAAACTAAGGCACACACAATTATAGACATCAAGATAACTAGAAAGTGACGTCGAGTTAACACTATCATCATTATGCAACGTTAACAACTCCCTAAAAACAGCTGTTATGAATCTTACCTCTGAAATAGCAACAGACAGACACACGCTGACCGCGCTCGCGGATGATGCGTCCCTATCCAGTGCGGCCCGTTTTCCGCTCCGCTCCGGTTGCTTCCGTTTCAGCACTCGAACACTCGGACAGTTCTTCTGCTGTGAATCTCTCCAGCCACCTAACCTATAATCACGTTTTCTAGACCGTTCCAACTCGGCTACACACCTCGAATCCACGCTATATCTTCCTCTTCCTTCTCTAGCTAGGCTACTCTATGTAAACCGATTTACGATGTCTGATTTCTGAAAACCGGGGGGGGGGGGGGGGGGGATTCCCAGTCCCCCCGTAACTCTAGATATGATCAATCTATCTCGCAATGAAGTTATCAAAAATATTCCCAACCGCCACACATGTTGTTCTCTCTGCACTGTAGTGCGATGCTATAGCCTAGCCTACGTATGACAAGCAAGCCCTTTCTTTGTCTACTTTAGCTATGAAAGCCCCCACTCAGTCTGGTTGGCATGGCTTGTGCATGTAGCCTATGGCTGGCACGCTGGCTAACCACCTAATCGTGATGAATCAGCAGCACACAGCAGGCAGGGAGGGAGAGAGAGAGAACGGCACATCACAGTGAGGCTAGCCCTTTAAAACGGCTTGTCTAGCGCTCCAACGGCATGATGTCGCTGCGCCCGCAGTCAGCAGCTCACACACCCGGGCGGGCGCGACGTAGAGAAGAGTAGAGCAGAGCGCGTGCCCACTCAGCAAAACACGAGCTTCGGTTGAGTGGCAACACACTCTCGCACTCACTACCGAATAACGTTATATTTCGGTGTTTTTAAAGGGATATGAGGAGTGCTAGGCTCGAGTAAGCTGACACACACACACACACACACACACACACACACACACACACACACACACACACACACACACACACACACACACACACACACACACACACACACATACATACAATGACTCTCTCACACACACTGAATCAGTGACAAAGAGTTAGTGTGGACTGAACAATTATTGTCCATTTATTAACGATCTATGCAACTTGCAAGAAAATAATTGAAAGGACTGTAGACTGTAGAAGAGGTCCTGTACTTTTAGATGATTGAGATACACCCTCTATGTACACAGAACAAACTTGACAGTCGGCTGCAGGGAGATGCCGTTCTACAGTACGTTCTGCAGTTTTCACTCCTCCCTTGTACTTGATTGATGAATTAAGGTCACTAATTAGTAAAGAACTCCCCTCACCTGGTTGTCTAGGTCTTAACTGAAAGGAAAAAACAAAACCTGCAGACGCTAGGCCCTCCAGTTCCAGAGGGAGGTGTTTAGTCCCAGGGTCCTTGAGCTTCGTGGGCACTATGGTGTTGAACGCTGAGCTGTAGTCAATGAACAGCATTCTCACATAGGTGTGAGAATCCTTCCTCCTGAAAACCCACCGCACACTAGGCCCTCCATGGAATGAGTTTGACACCCCTGGTCTAAACTACTGTATCTTTCTCACCTTGTCGTCTTTCATCTGCAGTGTACAGAACAAAACTTGGCAAGAGAAGAGGAGACAAGAGGGGGAAGAGGAGAGGGAGAGAGGAGAGAGGAGAGGGGGAGAGGAGAGGGAGAGAAGAGAGGGGGAGAGGAGAGGAGAGGGAGAGAGGAGAGGGGGAGAGGAGAAGGAGAGAGAGGATGCCACTTTTGATGACTACCCAATAGCTAGATCTGTACATAAACTATAGTTCTGTCTAGATCTGTACATAAACTATAGATCTGTCTAGATCTGTACATAAACTATAGATCTGTCTAGATCTGTACATAAACTATAGATCTGTCTAGATCTGTACATAAACTATAGCTCTGTCTAGATCTGTACATAAACTATAGATCTGTCTAGATCTGTACATAAACTATAGATCTGTCTAGATCTGTACATAAACTATAGTTCTCTCTAGTCTAGGACTAGGTCCAGTTGACAGACGCCTAAAATAACCGTTTGAAGGAATATGTCCCAAAATGGCACCCTATTCCCTTTATAGTGTACTACTTTTAGCTACAACCCTATGGTCCCTGGTTAAAAGTAGTGCACTATATAGGGAACAGGGTTCCATTTGGAACACAGGCCATGTCTGGCTATGGCTATAGGTCTGAATGAGGTATGGCTATAGGTCTGAATGAGGTATGGCTATAGGTCTGAATGAGGTATGGCTATAGGTCTGAATGAGGTATGGCTATAGGTCTGAATGAGGTATGGTTATAGGTCTGAATGAGATATGGTTATAGGTCTGAATGAGCTACCATCCTGTAAATTCAATCCAACCCTGTTCCAGGAGAGCAACCTTCCTGTAGGTTCAATCCAACCCTGTTCCAGGAGAGCTACCCTCCTGTAGGTTCAATCCAATCCTGTTCCAGGAGAGCTACCCTCCTGTAGGTTCAATCCAATCCTGTTCCTGGAGAGCTACCCTCCTGTAGGTTCAATCCAACCCTGTTCCAGGAGAGCTACCCTCCTGTAGGTTCAAACCAACCCTGTTCCAGGAGAGCTACCCTCCTGTAGGTTCAATCCAATCCTGTTCCTGGAGAGCTACCCTCCTGTAGGTTCAATCCAATCCTGTTCCAGGAGAGCTACCCTCCTGTAGGTTCAATCCAACCCTGTTCCAGGAGAGCTACCCTCCTGTAGGTTCAATCCAATCCTGTTCCTGGAGAGCTACCCTCCTGTAGATTCACTCCAACCCTGTTCCTGGAGAACTACCGTCCTCTAGGTTCACTTCAACAATGTTCCTGGAAAACTACCGTCCTCTAGGTTCACTTCAACAATGTTCCTGGAAAACTACCGTCCTGTAGGTTCACTTCTACCCTGTTCCTGGAGGGCTACCGTCCTGTAGGTTTTTGCTCCAACCGTAATCAAGCTCACCTGATTCTATTAGCTAATTGATCAGCTAAATCAGGTTAGTTACAACTGGGGTTGGAGTAAAAACCTCCAGGAGGGTATCTCTCCAGGAACAGGGTCGGAGTGAACCTCCAGGAGGGTATCTCTCCAGGAACAGGGTCGGAGTGAACCTCCAGGAGGGTATCTCTCCAGGAACAGGGTCGGAGTGAACCTCCAGGAGGGTATCTCTCCAGGAACAGGGTCGGAGTGAACCTCCAGGAGGGTATCTCTCCAGGAACAGGGTCGGAGAGTCCTGGCCTAGGACAAGTGAAAAAGACGGGTGCATTCCTCCTGTTCAAAGGCCTTTGGAATGACACACACACACACACACACACACACACACACACACACACACACACACACACACACACACACACACACACACACACACACACACACTTTCTGGGAGGATTAACCGCTATTGAACTCTCCTCTCCCGACGACACTGTGTGTAGGTGTGTGTGTTATTGAGAGTCAAATGGAATCCTCGAGGAGCAGGACTTATCTCAGCGACAGCGGAGAATAACCTTTCAGAATAAAAGAGGGATTAGTGAACCACTTCAGCGTCTCCAGTACTAACCCTTCCTCCTGAAAACCCACCACACACAAACAGAGGCTGCGTCGTATATACCACCCTATTCATTTTATAGTGTATTGCTGTTTGTTTGTGGTGGGTTCTGGTCCAAATCAGTAAACTATATAGGGAGTAGGGTGGAATTAGGGACGCAGACAGAGCCTCTGGGGCCGGGGGCGTGGAGTGGGACGCAGGAGACAGTTTTAATCAAGGCCTTTATTTTTTTTACACACACAGACACACACTTTAATCAAAGGCCACTTTTTAACCGGAATGTAGCTAAGGTAATCCTGTAGGCTGCAAGCGGTTAGTATTGTTCAACTGTGATTGGAGAAAATTTATCTCGACTGCCGCTTGTCTCGACGGTTTTCTTGCATATCGACATTACCTTCTACACCTGGTGCCTTGTAAAGTAGGTAGTCTATTCAAACTCCAGACTTTACAATGGATATGCCGTGGAGGACAATTCACACACAACATGGTCTTCTGCATTCATATTTCAGAGGCAAACAAACAATTGGCCTGTGTCCTGTATTATTGTTGAAGGCAATATATAAAAGTTATTGTAGAAGTAAATGTACTTGGATGACTTTCTTTTAGTTTGACTGTAAAGTTTGAGTATAAAGGAGAGAAATAAGGCAGGAAATGAACCATGATTTGAAATGCAGGAGGGCTGGGTACCCCCATAAATTTAAATATCGATGTGCCCTCCAAAAAGTAGATTAGAAGATGTTGACGTTGGGAAACCCCAAGAGCCAATCTGTGCGTGCTCATTGGCACCCAAATTTCCTAGTGCACTACTTTTGACCACAGCCCTATGGGCCCTAGTCAGAAGTGTTACATTATATAGGGAATAGAATGCCACATCCAACCCTGACTTGAACCTCTCCTGGACCTGAGATGTCACCCACCTCCTTCATATTGCCGAGAGTGTTCTAAAACTGGCGGCTCGTTTCCTCCCACGCCAACCAATCAGAATCCGTATCTACGGCAGCGAGGGAAAAACTGTCTGCATCCTGACTCCCAAATGCCACCACAGGACCCATAGAGCACTATGTAGGGAATAGGGTGCCATTCCCTGTATAGTAGACAACTTTGGACCAGGACCCATAGAGCACTATGTAGGGAATAGGGTGCCATTTGGTACACGCCACTCTTCACAAATGTCTATTTGTATCCGTGGGGGCACAGGGGTTGAAACTTTACCCCGTCTGTCCCCCGTTGAGTACGTGACGATGACGGACGATGACATCTGTAGAACCGTACTTGTCAAGTTAACGGGGGGACGAGGGGGGGACGGACACGTCCACATACTATACTGTGACTTCCTCTGTGTCTCCAGATGCTGAGTTGAAATAACTGAACAGCTAGAGCTGGGCTGCATCCCAATACTCTATGGTAGGTAGATTCCTCAACTCGCCTCCTTTCACTACCATATGCTAACTCAATATACAATTTAGGACAGAGCCTTTGGTAATTGACCATACACATTTTTACTAATCAGTATCAAAACATACAAATGAATAGTTCCATGTGAAAGTGAATGACGACGGATATAAACTAGATACACTAGCACTACAAGGTTAAATACATGGTTCCCTTTGAGACAGATAATAACATGGTAGCATCTTCTTCACTGAAGGATGAGTCTTCCTCACTTAACAGATAGACAGAATTTGTCTGCAGATGATCAGATTGTTACGTCACGTTGCCGTGGTTACTGAGATGTTGAACACGTCCCTAGGTATGGTTTAGTTCTGGTAATCTATGCAGATGCCAGATGAACCCACATGATGATTTCGGTGTGTTTTTAGATCCATGATTTCCTCCAGAGACAGAGGTCATCTGACATGGAACAATACAAACAGAAACTTTGAGGAAGAAGCAGGTGAGCAGTGAGAAAGCTTGCATTGACCTTGTACCTGACCCTGTAAGAGAGAAACCCTTCCGGAGTCAAAAGGTCACACCATGTAAACAATGGACCTGCTTTGACCTGGCGACCCACCTTCTCACACAGTAGAGAGAGGTTTAGAAACTAATGATGGTGACCAGCGCCTGAAAATATATTTTTGGCATGCCAGCCAGTGTGACTCATGGATTTAAAAATTCACCAGTCACCCAGACTTTTTACCAGCATTTGTCTGGTGGCTAGTGTTCATTTGTCTGGTGGCTAGTGTTCATTTGTCTGGTGGCTAGTGTTCATTTGTCTGGTGGCTAGTGTTCATTTGTCTGGTGGCTAGTGTTCATTTTTTGTCCTGATGGTGACCGCAACATACGGACAATAGAATATATAAAAAACAAAAAACTCAAATTCTCAAAACAATTGTTGTTTAGTCAGTCCATAAAATAACACTGTAGACCAAAAATAATGACAAGAAAATCACAACAAAATAAAAAGGGTTTTCATGGCGTGATCTGACTTCATATAAAATACACTGTAACTGTCTGTATAGTACACTTGGTGTGAATCCCAAATGGCAGCCTATTTCCTTTATAGTGCACTACCTTTGACCCCTATTGGGGAGGGGAAGAATAGGGTACAATTTGGGACACTACCTTAGAAATGGCTTGACTAGGTACGCAAACTCCTTGCTCCTGTGAAAACGCTAGGCCACTAGCATTTCTTCTGCGCAACGACTCTGGCTCGGAGTACCCCGCCCCTGACGATTTTCCCGAACACAAACACATAAATGTTCCGATTGGTCCCAGAAACCAATGGGTTGGGCCAGAGCCAAAGCACACGTGAGTAAAGAGGCGTTTAAAAAAAATTAGTCATTGGCTTTGATGCTGATTGGTTCGAAAGGATCCAATCGCTGATGACTTTTGTACAACACCCCCTCATTATGACGTCACCAGAAACAACTTCAACGTGTGCAGAGAACAGAGCAGTGGGAAGAATTCAGTTCCAGTCATCAGGCAAAAAAAGCCATCACTGAAGCCATCTGTTGCCTGCTTCAGCTGCAGGGGAAACATTAAAAAGAAACGCTCAGAAAGAAATGAATTGCAAAGAACAGATTCTATGCATTCCTCTGTCATGCAGAATAAGGAATCATGTCAGCTCTATGCATTGCATTTCTATCTGAAATATTCACTGATGTTTTGGCCCATTGGGTCGTTACCACCACGGAGACACATATCCTCAGACAGACTGAAGACAAGGTGGACAGGCAGCATGTTGTACATGCATTTCTGTTCACGTGTGTGTACACGGACTCCCTGTCAGACCAAGGCTATGGGTCTGTGCAAGGTGAATTTCCACATTTTGTGAGTGTATGTGTGTCCATCCATCCGCTGTTCTTCTTGACAGGTCCTGGGGTTTCTACTGAGGCTGAGTCCTGGCGTTATAGGTGTTGTGTGTGTGTGTGTGTGTGTGTGTGTGTGTGTGTGTGTGTGTGTGTGTGTGTGTGTGTGTGTGTTGTCTCCATCTCAGTTGTTCTTCTTGACAGGTCCTGGGAGGTTTCTCCTGAGGCTGAGTCCTGGCTTGCCGTTGACCCCTGACCCCTGGCTGACCCCAGGCTGCTGCAGGACCTTGTCCAGGGTGGTCTTCTTAATGGCTGCCGGGGAGATGCGCTCCTGGTCCGCTAGGAACTGCAGCTCTCTGAGGAGGAGGGGAGGAGGTAAGTCAGCATGTCTGTGTGTGTCTGGTTTCAGGTGTGTGTGTGTGTGTGTCCCCCCCCTCACCGTGTCCTGATACAAGAAGCCTCCACGGCGTTGATGAGCAGACTGCGGAATCCGCCACTCTCCATCACGTGCAGGGCGTGGATGGTGGCTCCCCCAGGGGAACACACATTGTCCTTCAGCTGGCCAGGGTGCAGCTCAGAGTCCAACAACATCTTAGCTGCTCCCTGGGGGTGAAGGAGGAGAGAGAGACAGAGGGAGTCACCATCAGTCAACCATAAAACCAGCAAGGGCATCATATTGCCTCCTTTTAGATTGTAGAAATAAAATGGGAGGGGGGGGTAGTAAGCAAAAACAGTTCAACGGTCTCATTATTTAGAATCTGGGGTTAGCCCGGGGTTCAGCGAGTGTTCACACATTGTAAAGTGGGCTAGCATCAACCTTAGCGCAGGCTAGCGTTACCTCAGACTTCCCGGGACGAGCCCCAGAAACACGGTGCATAAATTGCCGGTGAGTGTGAATCAGGGTCAAGAACATCGCCTAGAATGCTCACTGTCCAATCACAATCACTTAATGTACATATGCTTGTGATGCCTGTAATGCGTTCTGCACGTTACTTTGAGAACTATTTCATCCTTCCATCTGACGACAAAACACTTTCATCCGTGCAAAAACATTGGTTGCTATGCCTAACAGAAGTGGTTGCTATGTAGCAGGCTGGCTAACGTCTTCTTACTCAGCCAAATAAAGCTAAAAACTCTACAGCTGGAAGGGCAGCAAACGCTCCATTTTCGTTTATTTCATAGATTCTCTAGTGACATTTACTGTAATTGGATATATCCATGATAATATTATTATTGTTGCAGGATTTTCGCCGGGATGAGAAAAGTTGCGGTATCGTTCGTGCACAGCATTCTAATGACAGGGGTGAGTTAGAATTTCAAAAGTGAAAAATTATTTTAGTTCAGGCAGGCAGACAGCAAGGTTCATACAAACTAGTAGTGCTGGAAATCAAATGCTAGTCTAGAAGCAATGTGAAATAATGTGTTAATAAACGTCGTATTGCTCATAACATTGGTCGCATGTCAGAGATGTTGGTTGCATGTTGCGTTTGTCCGTTAGCTAAGGTCTAAGGAATACAAGTGACTCCTTAGCCCAGGACTAAAACTTAGTCCAGGGTTAGCAAATGTTTGTGTGAACTCAGGCTAAGCTATCCCAGGACCAGTCTAGCCTGGGACTAAGAACAATGCAGTGTGAAAATGTGTTAAATGTGTTCTATACAGGCAACAGAAATTCCAACGTAAAAAAATATCATGTTGAATTCAGAAAAACGGTCCTTCATTCTACTACTGTTACTCTGGTCTGTCTGGTGTAATGATGGTTACTGTTAGTACAGTACTGACCAGTTAGGCCTGAGCTGTAATGATATGTTACAGTGTGATGATATGTTACAGTGTGATACTATGATGTTACTGACCAGTAGTGCCTGAGCTGTAATGATATGTTACAGTGTAATGATATGTTACAGTGTGATGATATGTTACAGTGTGATGATATGTTGTTACTGACCAGTAGTGCCTGAGCTGTAATGATATGTTACAGTGTGATGATATGTTACAGTGTAATGATATGTTACAGTGTAATGATATGTTACAGTGTGATGATATGTTACAGTGTAATGATATGTTACAGTGTGATGATATGTTACAGTGTGATGATATGTTACAGTGTAATGATATGTTACAGTGTAATGATATGTTACAGTGTAATGATATGTTACAGTGTGATGATATGTTACAGTGTGATACTATGATGTTACTGACCAGTAGTGCCTGAGCTCCCAGTCTGACCGCTAGTCTCCTGGGTAGACCCATCTTCACCCCTCCATCGGCTAGGGCATCCAGAGCTGTAAACGCCTGTCATAACACACACAACCACTTCTTTATTTAGGCCAGAAGTCACTCAGTAAGGTAAACACATTGTGAGTGGGTGCTTAGCAGTGTGTAATGTGTATGGAGGAAGGTCAACAGTGACTCACATAGGCATGGCCAGGCCCCTCTACCCCCCCTCTATGATAGGTCAGTGACTCACGTAGGCGGGGCCACTGCCACTGAGGCCGGTGACGGCATCGATAAGGTCCTCCTCCACCTCTGTACAGAACCCAACACTGGCCATCAGCTGTTCCAACAACTTGCCATCCTCCACCTGCCAGACAGGTGGGAGAAGAGATGGGTGGGGGGGAGAGAGAGAGAGAGAGATGGGGAGAGAAAGAGAACGGTATTAAGGTAAAAAAGATGGAGATTTTACCCTTATTTACTACACACTGTAGAAAAACTTTTTTGCAACGGAAACGGGTTCACCCGGTTTTCTTCTGTTTGGTGCCTAATGAATGTGTGTGTACCTCAGCTGGTGCCTAGTGAATGTGTGTGTACCTCAGCTGGTGCCTAGTGTGTGTGTGTGTGTGTGTGTGTGTGTGTGTGTGTGTGTGTGTACCTCAGCATGTGTTCCTGTAGCGTAGACTGTAGCTCCCTCTCTCACCACGACGGGGGTGTTGGTCATACACCTCATTACCTTAGGGAACGGACGGTACTGAAGCAGCTTCTGGGGGGGGGGGAGAGAGCGAGAGATGGGTTAGTGAAGGGGAGAGAGGTAAAGAGATAGAAACACTTGTAAGATTTGTCAAGATCAATTATTTGACAAGAGAACATGTGTGAGTGGATGGATGGGGGGGCGGGGTCAGACAGGATGATAACGTTGGTTAGAGGAGGTACATGAAGGAGCCTTCTACTAAGCGGAGGAGGTACATTTGGAAGACTTCTAAATGGAGGAAACGGGGATCTATTATGTAAATAACAACAAAAGGTGATGAGGACAGTGTCATGAAAGGAGATTATAGGAGGAATTCTTGGGTCCTGGTAGCAGTGGTGTTTAAAAGAGACACCTGGTCCATTGACCATTCTTTAGGTTCTTCAATATTGGGCCAGTTACTGAATGGTTGCTAGTTCAAATCCCAGAGCCAATGATGATAATAATAACAACAACAACTCGGTCCATGTGCCCTTGAGCAAGGCACTTAATCCTAATTTTCTCTACTATGGCTGACCCTGTAAAACATAACATTTCACTGTACCTATGTGACCATAAAACATTTTATTATGTTTTTCTCTGACATTGAGGACAGAACTAAATAGGCACTACCTAATAACTCTTTTTCAATTGATCCATTGACTCTACCAGACCGGTCCAGGACAGGTTCTGACCTTCTCTATAGAGCTGATGGTGACTCCTGCAGCACAGGACACTATAAGGTGTCTGTCCTCTATGTCTGGTCCAATCTCATCCAGCACAAAGGGGATGATGTGGGGTTTGACTGCCAGGAACAGGACATCACTCTTGTTCACCACCTCCTTGTTACTGGTGGTGAGGATAGCACCCATTTTCTAGAGCAGGAGGGAGGAAGAGACAGAAAGATGGGAAGACAGAGGAAGATGCAGGTTAAGAGTGAAGATGCAAGGCCTTCTAGGATGTGTACCCCCACACACACACAATGCAGAGCCCTCATACAATCGTTGAAGCATTACCTACCTATACACTCAGACACAGACAGACACCCTCCAGGCCACGCAAACACCCCCCACCCCCTCCAGGCCACGCAAACACACCCACCCCCTCCAGGCCACGCAAACACACCCACCCCCTCCAGGCCACGCAAACACACCCACCCCCTCCAGGCCACGCAAACACACCCACCCCCTCCAGGCCACGCAAACACACCCACCCCCTCCAGGCCACGCAAACACACCCACCCCCTCCAGGCCACGCAAACACACCCACCCCCTCCAGGCCACGCAAACACACCCACCCCCTCCAGGCCACGCAAACACACCCACCCCCTCCAGGCCACGCAAACACCCCCACCCCCTCCAGGCCACGCAAACACACCCACCCCCTCCAGGCCACGCAAACACACCCACCCCCTCCAGGCCATGCAAATACACCCACCCCCTCCAGGCCACGCAAACACACCCACCCCCTCCAGGCCACACAAACACACCCATACTAGAGGTCGACCGATTAATCGGCATGGCCGATGACATAACATTGAAGGTTGTGCAATGTAACAGCAATATTTAGACTTAGGGTTGACACCCTAAGTCCGTATTTTTCCGTATTTGACCATATTAATGACCAAAGGCTGTGTGTTTATTAGAATTAAGTCCATGATTTGATAGAGCAGTCTGCTTGAGCGGTGGTAGGCAGCAGCAGGCTCGTAAGCATTCATTCAAACAGCACTTTACTGCGTTTTCCAGCAGCTTTTAGCAATGCTTGATGCACAGCACTGTTTATGACTTCAAGCCTATCAATTCCCGAGATTAGCCTGGCAATACTAAAGTGCCTATAAGAACATCCAATAGTCAAAGGTATATCAAATACAAATGGTAGAGAGAAATAGTCGACTCGTCATAATTCCTATAATAACTACAACCTAAAACGTCTTAGGGGTAGGGGGCAGTATTTTCACGTCCGGATGAAAAGCGTGCCCAGAGTAAACTGCCTGCTACTCAGGCCCAGAAGCTAGGATATGCATATTATCAGTAGATGTGGATAGAAAACACTCTGAAGTTTCTAAAACTGTTTGAATGATGTCTGTGAGTATAACATAACTCATATGGCAGGCGAAAACCTGAGAAAAATCCAACCAGGAAGTGGGAAATCTGAGGTTTGTAGTTTTTCAAGTGATTGCCTATCCAATATACAGTGTCTGTGGGGTCATATTGCACTTAGAACCTTGTTTCATGCTTCTACTGTGAATGGGGAGAGAATAAGAGCTATTGGAATCAGGTGTCTGGAAAAATGCCATGAGCTCAGTCATGCACGCGGCCGTGAGAGCGAGCTGAGTTCCTTTTCATTTCTGAAGACAAAGGAATTGTCCGGTTGGAATATTATTAAAGATTTATGATAAAAACATCCTAAAGATTGATTCTATACATCGTTTGACATGTTTCTACAAACTGTAATGCAACTTTTTTGACTTTTCGTATTGACTTTTCATCTGGCGTGCATGCGCCTAGTGCATTTGGAATAGTGAACTGAACGCGAACAAAAAGGAGATATTTGGACATAAATATGGACTTTATCGAAACAAAACAAACATTTATTGTGGAACTGGGATTCCTGGGAGTGCATTCCGATGAAGATCAAAAGGTAAGTGAATATTTATAATGCTATTTCTGACTTTTGTTGACTCCACAACATGTCGGGTATCTGTATGGCTTGTTTTGGTGACTGAGCGCTCAGATTATTGCAAAGTGTACTTTCGCCATAAAGCTTTTTTGAAATCTGACACAGCGGTTGCATTAAGGAGAAGTTTCTTTAATTCTATGCATAACAGTTGTATATTTTATCAACGTTTATGATGAGTATTTCTGTAAATTGATGTGCTCATTCACTGGAAGTTTTGGAGGCAAAACATTTCTGAACATTACATGCCAAATATGAACTTTATCGAGCAAAACATACATAAATATGAACTTTATCGAGCAAAACATACATGTATTGTGTAACATGAAATCCTATGAGTGCCATCTGATGAAGATCATCAAAGGTTAGTGATTCATTTTAGCTGCATTTCTGGTTTTTGTGACGGCTCTCCTTGCTTGGAAAATGGCTGTGTGGTTTTTCTTGTCTAGGTGCTGTCCTAACATAATCTAATGGTATGCTTTCGCCATAAAGCCTTTTTGAAATCGGACAATGTGGTTGGATTAACAAGAAGTTTCTTTAAAATGGTGTATAATACTTGTATGTGTGAGAAATTTGAATTATGAGATTTTTGTTGTTTTGAATTTGGTGCTCTGCGATTTCACTGGCTGTTGGCGATCCCACATACCCCAGAGAGGTTAACAGGGAATAATGAAGAACTGGGAATATTGAACCACCAGCTTTCATATGTTCTCATGTTCTGAGCAAGGAACTTAAACGTTAGCTTTTTTACATGGCACATATTGCACTTTTACTTTCTTCTCCGACACTGTGTTTTTGCATTATTTAAACCAAATTGAACATGTTTCATTATTTATTTGAGACTAAATAGATTTTAGTTATGTATTATATTAAGTTAAAATAAAAGGGTTCATTGTTCATTCAGTATTGTTGTAATTGCCATTATTACAGACACACATACAGTGCCTTGTGAAAGTATTCGGCCCCCTTGAACTTTTCGACCTTTTGCCACATTTCAGGCTTCAAAACATAAAGATATAAAACTGTAATTTTTTGTGAAGAATCAACAACAAGTGGGACACAATCATGAAGTGGAACGAAATTTATTGGATATTTCAAACTTTTTTAACAAATAAAAAACTGAAAAATTGGGCGTGCAAAATTATTCAGCCCCTTTACTTTAAGTGCAGCAAACTCTCTCCAGAAGTTCAGTGAGGATCTCTGAATGATCCAATGTTGACCTAAATGACTAATGATGATAAATAGAATCCACCTGTGTGTAATCAAGTCTCTGTATAAATGCACCTGCTCTGTGATAGTCTCAGAGGTCCGTTTAAAGCGCAGAGAGCATCATGAAGAACAAGGAACACACCAGGCAGGTCCGAGATACTGTTGTGGAGAAGTTTAAAGCCGGATTTGGATACAAAAAGATTTCCCAAGCTTTAAACATCCCAAGGAGCACTGTGCAAGCGATAATATTGAAATGGAAGGAGTATCAGACCACTGCAAATCTACGAAGACCCGGCCGTCCCTCTAAACTTTCAGCTCATACAAGGAGAAGACTGATCAGAGATGCAGCCAAGAGGCCCATGATCACTCTGGATGAACTGCAGAGATCTACAGCTGAGGTGGGAGACTCTGTCCATAGGACAACAATCAGTCGTATACTGCACAAATCTGGCCTTTATGGAAGAGTGGCAAGAAGAAAGCCATTTCATAAAGATATCCATAAAGTGTCGTTTAAAGTTTGCCACTAGCCACCTGGGAGACACACCAAACATGTGGAAGAAGGTGCTCTGGTCAGATGAAACCAAAATCGAACTTTTTGGCAACAATGCAAAACGTTATGTTTGGCGTAAAAGCAACACAGCTCATCACCCTGAACACACCATCCCCACTGTCAAACATGGTGGTGGCAGCATCATGGTTTGGGCCTGCTTTTCTTCAGCAGGGGCAGGGAAGATGGTTAAAATTGATGGGAAGATGGATGGAGCCAAATACAGGACCATTCTGGAAGAAAACCTGATGGAGTCTGCAAAAGACCTGAGACTGGGACGGAGATTTGTCTTCCAACAAGACAATGATCCAAAACATAAAGCAAAATCTACAATGGAATGGTTCACAAATAAACATATCCAGGTGTTAGAATGGCCAAGTCAAAGTCCAGACCTGAATCCAATCGAGAATCTGTGGAAAGAACTGAAAACTGCTGTTCACAAACGCTCGACATCCAACCTCACTGAGCTCGAGCTGTTTTGCAAGGAGGAATGGGCAAAAATTTCAGTCTCTCGATGTGCAAAACTGATAGAGACATACCCCAAGCGACTTACAGCTGTAATCGCAGCAAAAGGTGGCGCTACAAAGTATTAACTTAAGGGGGCTGAATAATTTTGCACGGCCAATTTTCCAGTTTTTTATTTGTTAAAAAAGTTTGAAATATCCAGTAAATTTCGTTCCACTTCATGATTGTGTCACTTGTTGTTGATTCTTCACAAAAAATTACAGTTTTATATCTTTATGTTTGAAGCCTGAAATGTGGCAAAAGGTCGAAAAGTTCAAGGGGGCCAAATACTTTCGCAAGGCACTGTATATACACATACATACATACACATATCTATCTATACATACATATCTATATATAAAAAATTATAATAAATAAAAAATATATATATATAAAAAATAAAAATAAATCGGCAGGTTAATCGGTATGGCCTTTTTTGGTCGTCCAATAATCGGTATCGGCGGTGAAAAATCATAATCGGTCAACCTCTAATCCACACCCTCCAGGACATGTAAACACATCCACACCTTCCAGGCAAGGCAATTTAAACAACGCACATACACACACACACACACACTCAACACACACTTCCTCGCATCCTCAGACAGACAAAACAGGTCAGCCTGTACAGGCCTGTCCCTCTCTCGCACACAAACACACACAGAACAAACACACATCCCTGCCTCTTACCCTCAGGCCAGCAACAGTAGGCAGATCAGTGTCTGGAGAACTGGCTATGATTCTCTGAGTAGCTATTACACCTGGGGGAGAGAGAGAGGATGGGGGACAGAAAGGGTTAAAGAGAGAAAGAGAGAGGATGGATGGGGACAGAAAGAGTTAAAGAGAGAGATGAGGTCAATGCACAACACAGATTTGAGTCACTGGAACTGCAACTGATAACAGCTACCGTTTGTTGACATTTCAGGGCCCAGTCTTGTGTACACGAGCTGCCAGAGTGACCTGCCCTGGCCAGACAGATTTTAAAAAATGGGTCACGGCCCTGTCGGTCATCATAACCGGTTGGCGGTTTCTTACCCGCAGCTGTGAACCCTTTCACCAGTGCGTGAGCCAGCTGGCCCGCTCCGATGAATCCTACACTCATCTTTCTGGTGAAGTGGCTTGCCCTGCAAAGCCCAGATCTTACAGTTAGCACAAAAACATGAAATATTACAGTCAGCACAAAGGCACAATAACTTTAACTAAACAGTTACACGCACAAAAAGCTTAGGTGTGACATACCAAGAAGCCGATTAAACCGCATGATCATTACACAGGTGCACCTTGTGCTGGGAACAAAAGGCCACTCTAAAAATGTGCCGTTTTGTCACACCACAATGCCACAGATCTCAAGTTGAGGGAGCGTGCAATAGGCATGCTAAATAAAGGAATGTCCACCAGAGCTGTTGCCAGATAATTGAATGTTTATTTCTCTACCATAAGCCATCCGTCATTTTAGAGAATTTGGCAGTATGTCCAACCAGCCTCACAACCGCAGACTACATGTATGGAGTCATGTGTGCGAGCGGTTTGCTGATGTCAACGTTGTAAACAGAGTGCCCCATGGTGGCGGTGGGGTTATAGTATGGGCCCAGCATAAACTATGGACAACAAACACAATTGCATTTTATCGATGGCAATTTGAATGCAACGAAATACCGTGACGAGATCCTGAGGCCCATTTCTTTTAAGGCATCTGTGACCAACAGATGCATATCTGCATTCCCAGTCATCTGAAATCCATAGATTCTGGCCTAATTCATTTATTTCAATTGACTGATTTCCTCATTAACTGTAAAATTGTTGTATGTTGCGTTTATATTTTTGTTCAGTATACTTCCGTTGGGAATATTTAGCGTAACGTTTAGTTAGGTAGGTTAACAGTAGGCAGCTTGCATGATCTCGTTTGAGGTTCAAGCCATCAATCAGTACATTGTGATGCATAACTAGCCAGCTATAACCTGATAATTTTACACTTACTGTAGCTGTTTAGCAATTTGTATTCGTTCTTGCAGCAGCAAATATAGCTAGCAGGACTTGTAACATTAGCAAAGGCTATTTACAGTAACTTAGTGGTGCAGTAACGTTACTATTTTGGTCCTTGATGCTTTCCCACTAGCTAGCTTGTCTGACTGATCAATAATTGAACTAATGAACAACAGAACATACATTGCTTAAATTGTTATTTTCAAAATAGGTAATCTTACCTTCTGTACGATTTTCAAACCCTTTGGCCGCTGGACAGACACACCGGTGCAGTTACTGTTATTTCACCGGTTTTGGAATGAAACAAAACACCACTTCGTTGTCAACGTGGCTTTCAAACTCTATGTGTTCCGGGTAGACGTCATGACGCGCATGAGAATGGACCAATGAATGGAGACTCATTACCAATCCGCGTAAAGATTAGACTCGTTGATTCACTTATGGGCGGGGTTTGTGGTCTCCCGTGGCCAGTTGCATCATTTTCCATAGTAATAAGTGGAGCCAAAATATAGGTCAAGTTCAAGGCCATATGCACATTGTAGAAGTTGGTTATGTTTATTTTGTGTCAATATGTCAACCACTTGACTTCCAGTGCCACCATATATAACCAATAGAAAGTGTGGGACTGAATGAAATCAGTTGAAAGAGCTGTTGAGTAGAAGAGGGCTATGAGTGCACTGTGAATGTGTTATAAATTAATAAAGTAGGTTATAGTAAAGTTGTTCAATGAGTTGGGCCCACCTCTCTTCTTTTCTTCTTAATCTGCATTAATCTCAAAACATGGATAGTCGGTGAAAACAATATGGCGGATGGGGAAAGAAAGCTTTGTTAGACTACTGAGACACACTCATAGACGGAAGCTACATCTGTAGGACCATACGTAGCGACACAAAAAGGAACTAGCACATTCCGTGCATAACAGACTCCCCAACCCAACCCTGTCACCTGAGCTTCCCCCCAGCAACCTCTCCCCTCTTCCCCTCAACCCAGGTCAACAGCTTGATGATGCCCCCCCTTCCCCGTCTTTTCCATACTGCATCCATTCAGACCATGTGTGGGTCTAGACTAGCCTTCCATTCTCTATTCAGCTATTACATTCCACTCCTTGTACCACTGGAGTGGCAATGAGATTAATGTTAGCTACAAAGACTGGTACCCAGACTAGAGCTAGACTCCTGACGGAGCGGATTATCCAGGAATCTAAGAGATGCAGAATTCCCTGCCTGCCAGACATTCTCGGAATGCTGGACACTCCGAAGTTCCATGAAGGTGACTTAGTTCACCGGAATCATAGGACAGGAAAGTCTCAAAAAGCCTCAAAAAGCCAAATATTACCAATCGAATTAACATAATATATTTCCTTTTTTTTCTGTCTGATCTGCTCTGCTCTGCTCCCCAGATAACTCATCTGGCATTAATATGAGAAGACACAGACATATCTGTCTATCGTCAGAGTCAGCTCCGTTTCATTTCAAGTCTTTTGCGTTTGATTTAAAAAAATAAAATAATCGGTGACAATGTTTTTTTTACGACTAAAACTTCTGTCTGAGGGGCCTCACTAGGAGCTTCACTAGGGGCCTCACTAGGGGCCTCACTAGGAGCTTCACTAGGGACCTCACTAGGAGCTTCACTAGAGGCCTCACTAGGGGCCTTTCTAGGATCTTCACATGGGCTTCACTAGGGGCCTCACTAGGGCTTCCCTAGGGCTTCACTAGGGGCCTCACTAGGGGCCTCACTAGGGACCTCACTAGGGGACTCACTAGGGGCCTCACTAGGGCTTCACTAGGGGCTTCACTAGGGACTCACTAGGGGCCTTACTAGGAGATTCACTAGGGACCTCACTAGGGGCCTTACTAGGAGATTCACTAGGGACCTCACCAGGGCTTCACTCGGAGCTTCACTGGGGCTTCACTAGGAGCCTCACTAGGGCTTCCCTATGGTTTCACTAGGGGCCTCACTAGGGGCCTCACTAGGGGCTTCACTAGGGGCCTCACTAGGGGCCTTACTAGGAGGTTCACTAGGGACCTCACTAGGGCTTCACTAGGGCTTCACTAGGGGCCTTACTAGGAGCTTCACTAGGGCTTCACTAGGGGCCTCACTAGGGGCCTCACTAGGAGACTCACTAGGGGCCTCACTAGGGGACTCACTAGGGGACTCACTAGGGGCCTCACTAGGGGACTCACTAGGGGCCTCACTACGGGCCTCACTAGGGGCCTCACTAGGGGCCTCACTAGGGGACTCACTAGGGGCCTCACTAGGGGCACTCACTAAGGGACTCACTAGGGGCCTCACTAGGGGACTCACTAGGGGACTCACTAGGGGCCTCACTAAGGGACTCACTAGAAGACTCACTAGGGGCCTCACTAAGGGACTCACTAGGGGACTCACTTGGTCTCGTGTAGCTCAGTTGGTAGAGCATGGTGTTTGCAACGCCAGGGTTGTGGGTTCGATTCCCACGTGGGACCAGTACGGAAAAAATGTATGAAATGTAAGCATTCACTACTGTAAGTCGCTCTGGATAAGAGCGTCTGCTAAATGACTAAAATGTAAAAAATGGGACTTACTATGGGCTTCACTAGGGGCCTCACTAGGGGACTCACTAGGGGACTCACTATGGGCTTCACTAGGGGACTCACTAGGGGACTCACTAGGGGACTTACTAGGGGCTTCACTAGGGGCCCTATACATGTATATGGGAAGCATCCCAAATGCCACCCTACTATTCCCTCCCTATGTAGGGCGCTTCTTTTGATCAGGATAGGGAGCCATTTGGGACGTAGCCATGTCTTCATACAGCAATCTGTTTCTTATCAGAACATGCTCTCTGCTATTAAATCAATTTAAATACAAATTCAGTGATCAAACTATACAAAAGGTTCATAACACTTAGTTTTGTAAGACCTAACTAGACACAGAGGGGATTGTATTTAAATCAAAAGTTGAGGTCAAATCTAAGTTTTCCTAATTGATTTGAACAGAATTGCAAATCAAGAACCACACAGCCACCATTCGATAGTGAGCCAGTAGAATATTAAAAGGGATTTGTGATTGGTCGGCTTTGAAGTTTTCCCTTCCTGGTTCCCTGGGTACTTGCTGTCTTTCTGGGTAATTTGACGAAGACCCTTAAAATTAGACATAGGCTCAACCACTGTCTGTCCCCACTTTAATGAGTGCTATGTCCCCTGTCTGTCTGAATACATTCATTAACGGTATTCTGTCTTTCTTGTGTTCATTCTAAAATGACTCCAAAGTCCCTTGTAGATAAAAACTGTGCTTCCATTGTTCCTAGTCCAGTGTGTTTGGGGCTCCAGATACCTGCAGGTAGAACCACATTCTGTTTTGCACTGTGCTGAACTATGGAGCAGACCTGGGTTCAATTAGTATTTTAAATCTTTGCTCTAGCCTGCCGGGAGTGCCAGATAGGTGGGGTTTACAGTGTTGTAAACTATTCTATTTGTCCATTAAGCCAGGCAAGCTCAATCAAGCACAGATCAAGTATTTGAAAGGATTTCAAATAGTATTTGAACCCAGGCTTCGGAAAGGGTGAGAAAAGAAGAATGCCTTGCAGTGGAATACCGTTCATACCAGCAGAAGCTATATATACACATCAGAATGCACGGCTAAGGGGGGTTCCGTTCCAACTACGCCAGCTGTTACCCTCTCTGTCAGATGGAAAAGGATAAGAATGACGTCAGCTATACCCTAGGTACAGTGAGGGAAAAAAGTATTTGATCCCCTGCTGATTTTGTACGTTTGCCCACTGACAAAAAAAAAGATCAGTCTATAATTTTAATGGTAGGTTTATTTGAACAGTGAGAGACAGAACAACAACAAAAAAATCCAGAAAAACGCATGTCAAAAATGTTATAAAATGATTTGCATTTTAATGAGGGAAATAAGTATTTGACCCCTCTGCAAAACATGACTTAGTACTTCAGACGGGCATGTATATGCATGTGAAGGATTGAAATCCTGCAGCGTAAGAAAGCTCAAGAAAGCACATATACATGCCCGTCTGAAGTTTGTCAATGAACATCTGAATGATTCAGAGGACAACTGGGTGAAAGTGTTGTGGTCAGATGAGACCAAAATGGAGCTCTTTGGCATCAACTCAACTCGCTGTGTTTGGAGGAGGAGGAATGCTGCCTATGACCCCAAGAACACCATCCCCACCGTCAAACATGGAGGTGGAAACATTATGCTTTGGGGGTGTTTTTCTGCTAAGGGGACAGGACAACTTCACCGCATCAAAGGGACGATGGACGGGGCCATGTACCGTCAAATCTTGGGTGAGAACTTCCTTCCCTCAGCCAATGGGTCTTGGATGGGTATTCCAGCATGACAATGACCCAAAACACATGGCCAAGGCAACAAAGGAGTGGCTCAAGAAGAAGCACATTAAGGTCTTGGAGTGACCTAGCCAGTCTCCAGACCTTAATCCCATAGAAAATCTGTGGAGGGAGCTGAAGGTTCGAGTTGCCAAACGTCAGCCTCGAAACCTTAATGACTTGGAGAAGATCTGCAAAGAGGAGTGTGACAAAATCCCTCCTGAGATGTGTGCAAACCTGGTGGCCAACTACAAGAAACGTCTGACCTCTGTGATTGCCAACATGGGTTTTGCCACCAAGTACTAAGTCATGTTTTGCAGAGGGGTCAAATACTTATTTCCCTCATTAAAATGCAAATCATTTTATAACATTTTTGACATGCGTTTTTCTGGATTTTTGTTGTTGTTATTCTGTCTCTCACTGTTCAAATAAACCTACCATTAAAATTATAGACTGATCCTTTCTTTGTCAGTGGGAAAACGTACAAAATCAGCAGGGGATAAAATACTTTTTCCCCCCACTGTAGAGGTTCCCCTTAGGTACAGTGACTATATGAATCAAGCATCTCAGAGTAGGAGTGCTGATCTAGGATCAGTTTAGACTTTTAGATCACTATAATTTTGTTTATATGGACAGGGGGACTTGATCCTAGATCAGCACTCAATGCCCATTACCAAATCTACCCCTTGGCACTAGGATGGGGTCTGAAACCTGTGGCCCAGGGCCATTTTCGTCCCGTCACCTGATTTATTGCGGTCCCACTGGTGGTGTCAAAACTAGCCTGTCTCTCTCTCAGAGTATTTGAATATATTTGATATATATATTTTAGGGAGCCAAGAAGAGATTGTAGCTGGCAGAAAGAACATCTGTGGCAAAATTAATGGTTCAAAATCACTCAATGTGATCTCTCAAACACTCAAACATAGTTGTTTTTTCCTTCCACCTAATCTTGAAAAGTGTCTGAATGAAAAACATATTGATTTGTGCCTTCCACCCCCCCCCCCTCTCTCTCTGTGCTCTCTCTCTCTCTTTCTCTCTTCCCCTGCTCTCTCTCTCTCCTCTCACAAGTCAATTTAACACTGACTGCCTTGGCACTATCTATTCCCCTGTGTGAGTACTGAGGCGTGACAACACTCATTCGCTCTTTTTCTGAAAAAGAAATCCCCAGAGGTTTATTAAAAATACCACAGACTGCCTGAATCAGTTTTGGTTTGCAGAGAGGAGAGGGGGCATCTAGGCGAGGCGTGGACCACAACACACACACACACACACACACACACACACACACACACACACACACACACACACACACACACACACACACACACACACACACACACACTGCTTGTCGGGTGTAGAGATACGCATAGCTAATAACACAGGCAGACAAGTTCTCTCCAGGGCGCTCATCTGTCTCTCTCTCTCAGACAGAGGAGCGCAGAATGGAGAGAGAGAGAGAGAGATGGAGGGAGGAGAGGGGGAGAAGAGGGCAGGAGGGAGCGCAGAATGGAGAGAGAGTTGAAGGAGGGAGGAGAGTGGAAGAAGAGGGCAGGAGGGAGCACAGAATGGAGAGAGAGATGAAGGAGGGAGGAGAGTGGGAGAAGAGGGCAGGAGGGAGCGCAGAATGGAGAGAGAGAGAGATGGAGGGAGGAGAAGGGGAGAAGAGGGCAGGAGGGAGCGCAGAATGGAGAGTGAGAGAGATGAAGGAGGGAGGAGAGTGGGAGAAGAGGGCAGGAGGGAGCACAGAATGGAGAGAGAGATGAAGGAGGGAGGAGAGGGGGAGAAGAGGGCAGGAGGGAGCGCAGAATGGAGAGAGAGATGAAGGAGGGAGGAGAGGGGGAGAAGAGGGCAGGAGGGAGCGCAGAATGGAGAGAGAGATGAAGGAGGGAGGAGAGTGGGAGAAGAGGGCAGGAGGGAGCACAGAATGGGGAGAGAGAGATGAAGGAGGGAGGAGAGGGGGAGAAGAGGGCAGGAGGGAGCGCAGAATGGAGAGAGAGATGAAGGAGGGAGGAGAGGGGGAGAAGAGGGCAGGAGGGAGCGCAGAATGGAGAGAGAGATGAGAGGAGGGAGGAGAGGGGGAGAAGAGGGCAGGAGGGAGCACAGAATGGAGAGAGAGATGAAGGAGGGAGGAGAGTGGGAGAAGAGGGCAGGAGGGAGCGCAGAATGCAGAGAGAGAGAGATGGAGGGAGGAGAGGGGGAGAAGAGGGCAGGAGGGAGCGCAGAATGGAGAGAGAGATGAAGGAGGGAGGAGAGGGGGAGAAGAGGGCAGGAGGGAGCGCAGAATGGAGAGAGAGATGAAGGAGGGAGGAGAGGGGGAGAAGAGGGCAGGAGGGAGCACAGAATGGAGAGAGATGAAGGAGGGAGGAGAGTGGGAGAAGAGGGCAGGAGGGAGCGCAGAATGCAGAGAGAGAGAGATGAAGGAGGGAGGAGAGGGGGAGAAGAGGGCAGGAGGGAGCGCAGAATGGAGAGAGAGATGAAGGAGGGAGGAGACGGGGAGAAGAGGGCAGGAGGGAGCGCAGAATGGAGAGAGAGATGAGATGGAGGGAGGAGACGGGGAGAAGAGGGCAGGAGGGAGCGCAGAATGGAGAGAGAGATGAAGGAGGGAGGAGAGGGGGAGAAGAGGGCAGGAGGGAGCACAGAATGGAGAGAGAGATGAAGGAGGGAGGAGACTGGGAGAAGAGGGCAGGAGGGAGCGCAGAATGGAGAGAGAGAGAGATGAAGGAGGGAGGAGAGGGGGAGAAGAGGGCAGGAGGGAGCACAGAATGGAGAGAGAGAGAGATGGAGGGAGGAGAGGGGGAGAAGAGGGCAGGAGGGAGCGCAGAATGGAGAGAGAGACAGATGAAGGAAGGAGGAGAGGGGGAGAAGAGGGCAGGAGGGAGCGCAGAATGGAGAGAGAGAGAGAGATGAAGGAAGGAGGAGAGGGGGAGAAGAGGGCAGGAGGGAGCGCAGAATGGAGAGAGAGAGAGAGATGAAGGAAGGAGGAGAGGGGGAGAAGAGGGCAGGAGGGAGCGCAGAATGGAGAGAGAGAGAGATGAAGGAGGGAGGAGAGGGGGAGAAGAGGGCAGGAGGGAGCACAGAATGGAGAGAGAGAGAGAGATGAAGGAAGGAGGAGAGGGGGAGAAGAGGGCAGGAGGGAGCGCAGAATGGAGAGAGAGAGAGATGGAGGGAGGAGAGGGGGAGAAGAGGGCAGGAGGGAGCACAGAATGGAGAGAGAGAGAGATGGAGGGAGGAGAGGGGGAGAAGAGGGCACAAGCCACAAGATGTTCTGTAAAATGTAAATTTCTCAGTCTATGGTTCTTGTTCCACCGTAGGGCTATCTCTCTCCCTGCACGGTGAAATTACAAATGGTGGCCTCCGGATTAAAAACTACAACACAAAAGAGAGAGGCAGCCAACAGGTTGTGTAATACTTGTCATTCAGAGCACAGCCATGTTAGAAAGGACTTGTGCAATCTGGTATCCTTGGGACGTCCCTACCCCATTGAAGTTGACATTTAAAATGGTTAAGGTAAAGGTTACGAGTAGGTTTAGGGTTTGGTTAGGGTTAAGGTTAGGGTAGGGGGTAAGGGTAGGGGGTAAGGTTAGGGTTTAGGGTAGGGACATCAACAAGAATTCCTGATAGCACCGACCATGTAAGAAAGGCCTTGGGTTCGTCAGTTGTCCCTTTGACGTTTTTAACCATAGATTTCCAACAAAGGTGCCTAGGCTTTAGGTCAGCAGACAAACACAGTCTTGTAGCACGCAGAGGGTAGATCTGGGTTTGGAACGCCGGTTGGTCAGGGATAAAGGCCTAATAATAAACCCACAACCAATCACCACGCAGTGCTGAGTGACTGACAGTTAGGACAGTGAGTGACATCATCATTGTGGGCCCAGGGTCCGTGACAGATTTGTCATGACAACTAGCCAGGCTGCGTCCCTAATGTTACCCTATCCTGGTCAAAAGTAGTGCACTAAATAGGGAATAGGGTCCCATTTAGGCTGCAGCCCCAGTATGAATACATACCCTCTATAGTCCCTCTGGCAGGAGAGGCAGGAACCTCATGATGGTTAGATGGACACCTGTCCACACAGATCACTCTCACCGTGTGTGTGTGTGTGTGTGTGTGTGTGATGGGCGGATTTGATCTGCTTAACCTGAGTCCCCCCAAACCTCCCACCCTCCCTTACCTCATCCCCCTCTCTCCCTCCATCCTTCTTCAAACTCCATCTGTCTGTAGTAGATTCCCTAGCAGAAGGAGGGGAGAGGAGAATGCACAGAGAGAGAGCCGAGCAAAGCAACAGCAGAGGAAAGGGAGAAGGGGTGGTAGAAGAGAGGGGGAGGAAGAGGAGAGAGGGGCGAGAGGGAGAAGGGGGGTAAAGGAGAGGGAGAAGGGGGGTAGAGGAGAGGGAGAAGAGGGGAGAGGAGAGGGAGAAGGGGGGGTAGAGGAGAGGGAGAAGGGGGGGTAGAAGAGAGGGGGAGGAAGAGGAGAGAGGGGCGAGAGGGAGAAGGGGGGTAGAGGAGAGGGAGAAGGGGGATAGAGGAGAGGGAGAAGAGGGGTAGAGGAGAGAGAGAAGAGGAGAGGAGAGGGAGAGGAAGAGGAGAGAGGGGCGAGAGGGAGAAGGGGGGTAGAGGATAGGGAGAAGGGGGGTAGAGGAGAGGGAGGAGGGGGGTAGAGGAGAGGGAGAAGGGGGGCGTAGAGGAGAGGGAGAGGAAGAGGAGAGAGGGGCGAGAGGGAGAAGGGGGGTAGAGGATAGGGAGAAGGGGGATAGAGGAGAGGGAGAAGAGGGGTAGAGGAGAGGGAGAAGAGGAGAGGAGAGGGAGAGGAAGAGGAGAGAGGGGCGAGAGGGAGAAGGGGGGTAGAGGATCGGGAGAAGGGGGGTAGAGGAGAGGGAGGAGGGGGGTAGAGGAGAGGGAGAAGGGGGGCGTAGAGGAGAGGGAGAGGAAGAGGAGAGAGGGGCGAGAGGGAGAAGGGGGGTAGAGGAGAGGGACAAGGGGGGTAGAGGAGAGGGAGAAGGGGGGAGTAGAGGAGAGGGAGAGGAAGATGAGAGAGGGGCGAGAGGGAGAAGGAGGGGTAGAGGAGAGAGAGGGGGGTAGAGGAGAGAGAGAAGGGGGGTAGAGGAGAGAGAGAAGGGGGGTAGAGGAGAGGGAGAAGGGGGGTAGAGGAGAGGGAGAAGGGGGGAGTAGGAGAGGAGAGGAAGAGGAGAGAGGGGCAAGAGGGAGAAGGGGGGTAGATGAGAGGGAGAAGGGGGGTAGAGGAGAGAGAGAAGGGGGAAGTAGAGGAGAGGGAGAGGAAGAGGAGAGAGGGGCGAGAGGGAGAAGGGGGTAGAGGAGAGAGAGAAGGGGGAGTAGAGGAGAGGGAGAAGGGGGGTAGAGGAGAGGGAGAAGGGGGGTAGAGGAGAGGGAGAGGGGGGTAGAGGAGAGGGAGAAGGGGGTAGAGGAGAGGGAGAAGGGGGGGTAGAGGAGAGGGAGAAGGGGGGTAGAGGAGAGGGAGAAGGGGGGGTAGAGGAGAGGGAGAAGGGGGGTAGAGGAGAGGGAGAAGGGGGGTAGAGGAGAGGGAGAAGGGGGTAGAGGAGAGGGAGAAGGGGGGTAGAGGAGAGGGAGAAGGGGGGTAGAGGAGAGGGAGAAGGGGGTAGAGGAGAGGGAGAAGGGGGGTAGAGGAGAGAGAGGGGGTAGAGGAGAGGGAGAAGGGGTAGAGGAGAGGGAGAAGGGGGGTAGAGGAGAGGGAGAAGGGGGGTAGAGGAGAGAGAGAGGGGGTAGAGGAGAGGGAGAAGAGACGGAAAAAAGATTATCTGCACCACAGAGTGTTTGTGCACTGTTTGAGGCTGTTATCACACACACACCACACATACACACACCACACACATACACACCACACACATACACACCACACACATACACACCACACACACACACCACACATACACACACACACACCACACACACACACCACACACACACACACCACACACATACACACCACACACATACACACTACACACATACACACACACACCACACATACACACACACACCACACACATACACACACACCACACACACCCACACACACACACCACACACACACGTTTAGTACTGTACAATACAAGATATCTACAAAGTCTTAGAGTGATGGTATCAATCCCAAATTATAGAACTTTATTTATAGCTGCAAAATCAACACAAAGATGTATCACAAAAATCCTGGATTTTTCCATGTTAATCCATTTATCATTTATTTAATTTACAAAATTTGATAATATAACTTCTTAATAGCACTCACTTTAAGACACAAGCAAATAAACAGACAGTAGTCTGACACAACACAATGGAACTGCAAACTGAGTTCTGAAATCGTCATGGAGATGGTCGGTAGGGTGTTTATGGGATTGATAACTTCCTGTCGTGCCTGACAACGGGACTAAGACACCCTGAGCCTGGATTAGACAATGCAGAAGAGGAGGATGAGACACAGTTAGAGAGGAGAGGTGAGGAGGAAGAAAGGAGAGGAGGAAGAAAGGAGAGGAGGTGAGGAGGAAGAAAGGAGAGGAGGAGAGGAGGAAGAAAGGAGAGGAGGAGAGGAGGAAGAAAGGAGAGGAGGAAGAAAGGAGAGGAGGTGAGGAGGAAGAAAGGAGAGGAGGAAGAAAGGAGAGGAGGAGAGGAGGAAGAAAGGAGAGGAGGAGAGGAGGAAGAAAGGAGAGGAGGAAGAAAGGAGAGGAGAGGAGAGGAGGACGAAAGAAGAGGGAGAGAGACAGAGAGAGAGAGAGGGAGACAGTAAGAGACAGAGACAGAGAGAGAGAGACAGAGAGAGAGAGACAGAGAGAGGGTGGGGGACTCAACGTAAATGTGCAGACCCCAGTGAGAGTGTGCTGAGCTGGTCAGATTCCATGCTGTTCCTCTCCTGGTTCTGCTGACAGGCTGCTACAGAGGCCACACTCTCCCCTCACACCCCCGGGAGAGAGGGGGTTTCTGGGAGTAGAGGGGCAGGGGAGGTGGCTGGTACTGGGGAAAGGGAGAGTGGAGTGTGTCATGGGTTGGAGAAGTAGAGCTCCTCTCTCCCATCTTCCACCCCAGGGTGTGGTGGTAGTCTGGGCTGGAGGGGCAGGGAGTTGGGGAGGAGGCCAGCATAATAGGGATTTAGCTAGAGATGCCAATGATGTGGTCTGGTAGAGTGTGTCAGGCTAGTCAGAGGATGGGACAAGGAGAGGAGAGGGATTGTGTTAGTCAGTGATGTCATGTTTAGTGATGTCATCCATCCCCCATCATATCTAGAGTGGTGTGAGAGGGGTCAGTTACTGAGTGTCACCCTAATGGGGTGTCGTAGCAGGGTTAGCTGGCTGTTATGTGCATAAAGACTGAATAAGAATACTTTATATCTCAATGGTTACATGGTTGTGAGATATAAGCCCTTCATTAAAAGAGGGTGACACATTCATACAAGTAGGTGATGTACACTCAATCAAAAGCCTTAATGGCCTTGCACTGTTATAATCTCCACCCGGTACAGCCAGAAGAGGACTGGCCACACCTCAGAGCCTGGTTCCTCTCTAGGTTTCTTCCTAGGTTCCTGCCTTTCTAGGGAGTTTTTCCTAGCCACCGTGCTTCTACATCTGCATTGCTTGCTGTTTGGGGTTTTAGGCTGAGTTTCTGTACAGCACTTTGTGACATCTGCTGATGTAAAAATGGCTCTATAAATACATTTGATTGATTGATTGATTGATGAAAAGTCGACGTCGCTTACTCTTTGACTCAACAGTTAGCTCTACCTACTCTCCTATTCTAGTCCTCACCAGTGTTTGGTGGTGGAAGACAAAGCATATTGTCTTTGTGTGAATGTTCACTTCTGGGTGTACAATAAAGTTTTATCCCATTCTATTCTGTTCCGTATCATTTGGTTCCGCTTCGTTCCGTTCCGTTCTGTTCTACACCCGTGGTTGCTGGGTTACGAAACGTATCCGTTGTGAGTACACCAGGTCGGCGACGTACAGCGCCAGGTTGACGAAGCTAAACACCGCCACGACCACCTTACTATCCCACGGACACCGGCCCCGCGGGCATGACGACGGGCGCTCTGGCGATCCGTACTTCCTGTCGAAGCAGAACACGGGCCAGACGACGGAGGCGCTGAGGTAGAGAAGAACCGCCAAGAGCGTGTAAACAACAACAAACCGGTCGAACGGTAACTTCAAACACCCGGTGCGACCGGACACGGTCAATATAACCACGACGGTCGTCATGGCGAAGCAGACGGCGTAGACGACCACGCAGTAAATCGTCGCTACGTGACGAGAATACTCGGTCCCGTTCGCCAGCGCTCCGAAGATAATGCACGCCACGAAGCCCTGGACGACCTTGAGGAGGCCGGAGACGGTTGCCATGTAGCCCACGACCCGGCCTGGTTTGGCCCGTGAGAGGATCACCTCGGCGCCGTAGGCCAGGGAGCCGGCGATGGAGCAGACAGTGACGGCGATGCGGAAGTTCCGGACCTCACAGCCTGCGTAGGGGCACTCCGCTCTGACAAAGTAGACTGGGTAAACCACCGAGGCTGTCACATACCTGGAGGAAGAGGAGCAGAAGAGGAGAGGAGAAGGAGAGGAGAGGGATTGTGTTAGTCAGCGATGTCATGTTTAGTGATGTCATGTCAGTGATGTCACGGTTAGTCAGTGATGTCATGGTTAGACTTCCTGTTTCCGGTCACAACTTGCAGACGTGCTGCTGTGCGTTTTGTTGCCGATCTTACTTTGCTACCTGACTACCTCACGGTTTTTACTTTTTCATTACTGTATATTTTTAGTTTTTCCCTCACTCAACTTTTTTCATTCAACTTTTTCACCCCGGAGGTTTTATCTGGACATGGTTCGTCAGGACTTCAAACAGCCGAAGCTAAGTAACATTAACATGATGCCTTCTAATTGCAGTCGCTGTACTCATAAAATACAGGAGAACGATCGCCTTACGGCAAGGATAGCTGTGCTGCAAGCCCAGCTTCAGACGCGATCGTTAGGCAAGGGTAATTTCAGTGTAGGAAAGGATGAAACAGCGTCTGTGCCACCAGTAACTACAGATAGTAACGTTAGTATAAACCCCCTCGCACGGTCCCCGCAGCCGGACAACTTTCTCATGGCTTCTGGAGGGAAACGCTGTAGGAATGCTCAACCGGTGTTGCTTATTCAGCCAACAGAAACTTTCAACTGGTTCTCCCCACTAAGCGAGTCGGAGGCCGAAACTTCTCTGGTCTCTGCTCCTCCCGTTGTGGGGTCTGAGACGCCGAAGGCTCCCACCATTAGCTCTGACAAATTGAAAACCCTAGTCATTGGCGACTCCATTACCCGCAGTATTAGACTTAAAACGAATCATCCAGCGATCATACACTGTTTACCAGGGGGCAGGGCTACCGACGTTAAGGCTAATCTAAAGACGGTGCTGGCTAAAGCTAAAACTGGCGAGTGTAGAGAGTATAGAGATATTGTTATCCACGTCGGCACCAACGATGTTAGGATGAAACAGTCAGAGGTCACCAAGCGCAACATAGCTTCAGCGTGTAAATCAGCTAGAAAGATGTGTCGGCATCGATTAATTGTCTCTGGCCCCCTCCCAGTTAGGGGGAGTGATGAGCTCTACAGCAGAGTCTCACAACTCAATCGCTGGTTGAAAACTGTGTTCTGCCCCTCCCAAAAGATAGAATTTGTAGATAATTGGCCCTCTTTCTGGGACTCACCCACAAACAGGACCAAGCCTGGCCTGTTGAGGAGTGACGGACTTCATCCTAGCTGGAGGGGTGCTCTCATCTTATCTACGAACATAGACAGGGCTCTAACTCCTCTAGCTCCACAATGAAATAGGGTGCAGGCCAGGCAGCAGGCTGTTAGCCAGCCTGCTAGTTTAGTGGAGTCTGCCACTAGCACAGTCAGTGTAGTCAGCTCAGCTTTCCCCATTGAGACCATGTCTGTGCCTCGATCTAGGTTGGGCAAAATAAGAAATGGCGGTGTTCGCTTTAGCAATCTCACTAGTATAAAGACCTCCTCCATTCCTGCCATTATTGAAAGAGATTGTGATACCTCACATCTCAAAATTGGGTTACTTAATGTTAGATCGCTCACTTCCAAGGCAGTTATAGTCAATGAACTAATCACTGATCATAATCTTGATGTGATTGGCCTGACTGAAACATGGCTTAAGCCTGAATGATGAATTTACTGTGTTAAATGAGGCCTCACCCCCTGGTTACACTAGTGACCATACCCCCCGTGCATCCGGCAAAGGCGGAGGTGTTGCTAACATTTATGATAGTACATTTCAATTTACAAAAAAAAAAACAATTACGTATTCGTCTTTTGAGCTTCTAGTCATGAAATCTATGCAGCCTACTCAATCACTTTTTATAGCTACTGTTTACAGGCCTCCTGGGCCATATGCAGTGTTCCTCACTGAGTTCCCTGAATTCCTATCGGATCTTGTAGTCATAGCAGATAATATTCAAATTTTTGGTGACTTTAACATTCACATAGAAAAGTCCACAGACCCACTCCAAAAGGCTTTCGGAGCCATCATCGACTCAGTGGGTTTTGTCCAACATGTCTCTGGACCTACTCACTGCCACAGTCATACTCTGGACCTAGTTTTGTCCCATGGAATAAATGTTGTGGATCTTAATATTTTTCCTCATAATCCTGGATTATCGGACCACCATTTTATTGCGTTTGCAATTGCAACAAATAATCTGCTCAGACCCCAACCAAGGAGCAGTAAAAGTCGTCCTATATATTCCCAGACAACCCAAAGATTCCTTGATGCCCTTCCAGACTCCCTCTGCCTACCCAAGGACGTCAGAGGACAAAAATCAGTTAACCACCTAACCGAGGAACTCAATTTAACCTTGCGCAATACCCTAGATGCAGTTGCACCCCTAAAAACTAAAAACATCTGTCATAAGAAACTAGCTCCCTGGTATACAGAAAATACACGAGCTCTGAAGCAAGCTTCCAGAAAATTGGAACGGAAATGGCACCACACCAAACTGGAAGTCTTCCGACTAGCTTGGAAAGACAGTACCGTGCAGTATCGAAGAGCCCTCACTGCTGCTCGATCATCCTATTTTTCCAACTTAATTGAGGAAAATAAGAACAATCCAAAATTTCTTTTTGATACTGTCGCAAAGCTAACTAAAAAGCAGCATTCGCAAATGGAGGATGGCTTTCACTTCAGCAGTAATAAATGTATGAACTTCTTTGAGGAAAAGATCATGATCATTAGAAAGCAAATTACGGACTCCTCTTTAAATCTGCGTATTCCTCCAAAGCTCCATTGTCCTGAGTCTGCACAACTGCCAGGACCTAGGATCAAGGGAGACACTAAAGTGTTTTAGTACTATATCTCTTGACACAATGATGAAAATAATCATGGCCTCTAAACCCTCAAGCTGCATACTGGACCCTATTCCAACTAAACTACTGAAAGAGCTGCTTCCTGTGCTTGGCCCTCCTATGTTGAACATAATAAACGGCTCTCTATCCACCGGATGTGTACCAAGCTCACTAAAAGTGGGAGTAATAAAGCCTCTCTTGAAAAAGCCGAATCTTGACCCAGAAATTATAAAAAACTATCGGCCTATATCGAATCTTCCATTCCTCTCAAAAAAATTTGAAAAAGCTGTTGCGCAGCAACTCACTGCCGTCCTGAAGACAAACAATGTATACGAAACGCTTCAGTCTGGTTTTAGACCCCATCATAGCACTGAGACTGCACTTGTGAAGGTGGTAAATGACCTTTTAATGACGTCAGACCGAGGCTCTGCATCTGTCCTCGTGCTCCTAGATCTTAGTGCTGCTTTTGATACCATCGATCACCACATTCTTTTGGAGAGATTGGAAACCCAAATTGGTCTACATGGACAAGTTCTGGCCTGGTTTAGATCTTATCTGTCGGAAAGATATCAGTTTGTTTCTGTGAATGGTTTGTCCTCTGACAAATCAATTGTACATTTCGGTGTTCCTCAAGGTTCCGTTTTAGGACCACTATTATTTTCACTATATATTTTACCTCTTGGGGATGTCATTCAAAAACATAATGTTAAATTTCACTGCTATGCGGACGACACACTGTACATTTCAATGAAACATGGTGAAGCCCCAAAATTGCCCTCGCTAGAAGCCTGTGTTTCAGACATAAAGAAGTGGATGGCTGCAACCTTTCTACTTTTAAACTCGGACAAAACAGAGATGCTTGTTCTAGGTCCCAAGAAACAAAGAGATCTTCTGTTGAATCTGACAATTAATCTGGATGGTTGTACAGTCGTCTCAAATAAAACTGTGAAGGACCTCGGCGTTACTCTGGACCCTGATCTCTCTTTTGAAGAACATATCAAGACTGTTTCAAGGACAGCTTTTTTCCATCTACGTAACATTGCAAAAATCAGAAACTTTCTGTCCAAAAATGATGCAGAAAAATTAATCCATGCTTTTGTTACTTCTAGGCTGGACTACTGCAATGCTCTACTTTCCGGCTACCCGGATAAAGCACTAAACAAACTTCAGTTAGTGCTAAATATGGCTGCTAGAATCCTGACTAGAACCTAAAAATTTGATCATATTACTCCAGTGCTAGCCTCCCTACATTGGCTTCCTGTTAAGGCAAGGGCTGATTTCAGGGTTTTACTGCTAACCTACAAAGCATTACATGGGCTTGCTCCTACCTATCTTTCCGATTTGGTCCTGCCGTACATACCTACACGTACGCTACGGTCACAAGACGCAGGCCTCCTAATTGTCCCTAGAATTTCTAAGCAAACGGCTGGAGGTAGGGCTTTCTCCTATAGAGCTCCATTTTTATGGAATGGTCTGCCTACCCATGTGAGAGACGCAGACTCAGTCTCAACCTTTAAGTCTTTACTGAAGACTTATCTCTTCAGTAGGTCCTATGATTAAGTATAGTCTGGCCCAGGAGTGTGAAGGTGAACGGAAAGGCTGGAGCAACGAACCGCCCTTGCTGTCTCTGCCTTGCCGGTTCCCCTCTCTCCACTGGGATTCTCTGCCTCTAACCCTATTACAGGGCTGAGTCACTGGCTTACTGGTGTTCTTCCATGCCGTCCATGGGAGGGGTGCGTCACTTGAGTGGGTTGAGTCACTTGAGTGGTCTTCCTGTCTGGGTTGGCCCCCCCCCCCCCCCCCCTTGGGTTGTGCCGTGGCGGAGATCTTTGTGGGCTATACTCGGCCTTGTCTTAGGACGGTAAGTTGGTGGTTGGAGACATCCCTCTAGTGGTGTGGGGGCTGTGCTTTGGCAAAGTGGGTGGGGTTATATCCTGCCTGTTTGGCCCTGTCCGGGGGTATCATCGGATGGGGCCACAGTGTCTCCTGACCCCTCCTGTCTCAGCCTCCAGTATTTATGCTGCAGTAGTTTATGTGTCGGGGGGCTAGGGTCAGTCTGTTACATCTGGAGTATTTCTCTTGTCTTATCCGGTGTCCTGTGTGAATTTAAATATGCTCTCTCTAATTCTCTCTTTCTCTCTTTCTTTCTTTCTTTCTCTCGGAGGACCTGAGCCCTAGGACCATGCCTCAGGACTACCTGGCATGATGACTCCTTGCTGTCCCCAGCCCACCTGGCCGTGCTGCTGCTCCAGTTTCAACTGTTCTGCCTGCGGCTATGGAACCCTGACCTGTTCACCGGATGTGCTTGTTGCACCCTCGACAACTACTATGATTATTATTATTTGACCATGCTGGTCATTTATGAACATTTTAACATCTTGACCATGTTCTGTTATAATATCCACCCGGCACAGCCAGAAGAGGACTGGCCACCCCTCATAGCCTGGTTCCTCTCTAGGTTTCTTCCTAGGTTTTTGGCCTTTCTAGGGAGTTTTTCCTAGGGAGTTTTTCCGAGCCACCGTGCTTCTTTCACATGCATTGCTTGCTGTTTGGGGTTTTAGGCTGGGTTTCTGTACAGCACTTTGAGATATCAGCTGATGGACGAAGGGCTATATAAATACATTTGATTTGATTTTGATTTGATGGTTAGTCAGTGAAAGGCTATCCCATGTCTACTTCATGACATAATAATGTATGTCTAACACTTGTTTGTCTCATTTTGATGATGTTATGCATACATGATGACGTGTAACAATGATTATGGTGAGGTCATACGTACATGAGGGTCGCCAGGGCGGCGAATGCCACCGTCAGGTTATCCCAGGAGATGGGCAGACAGGCGTGGAGACGGGTGGCGTCCAGGAAGAACATCACAGTCGTCATGCCGAAGCACGCGCACCACACCGCCATGCAGAACACGCCGTACGACCCACCGCTGTAGCCCGCACTGTGGCTCACCATGGCAACCACCGAGCAGCCCAGGGCCAGCTGGGAGAGGCGGGCGGCGCCAAGCGAGGAGAAGACCGCCGTCTTGTTGAGGTACTGACCCCCCTGAGGGTTCATAGTCAGGAGTCAGGGTTCAGAGGTCAGAGGTCAGAGGTCAAGGGTTAGAGGTCAGAGGTGAGAGTTTGTGGGGTAAGGGGGTGTCTGTCCAATACTGGAGTAGGATGAAGTGGAAAACGTGACAACACAAAGCAAGTCTTGAATGTATCGACTCGTGAACCTGGTGTGTTTGTGCGTGAGCATGCGTGGTTGCTTCTCGCTCTGCTGTTTGTGCCGGGACGCTAGGGACTCTGGGTATTTTCTGGGTCTCTATTTATGTGTCGGTGACTCACGGTATGTCACAAAGAAAACACGTCAAAACGCAGCCGTCCCTCGTGGGTGAAACTCTCTGGATCACACATGTATAGAGAAGCTTGGTCCACTGTGCATACACATCATAAGGACACACTCTTGTGTAGGCAGAATATCTTCCTGAGTCCATATATTTCTTGTGTCCATATATATTTCTTCAGTCCTCTGATATATATTTGAATCCTTACAAGATTGACACATAATAAATGTATTTCTTGAGTCTTTGAATGCTGGATATTCATAAAATCCAGTATTTACATCCAACTGCTGAATTCAAAAGAGCCGGCCAACCTTTTCCTCTTTTGAGGACACTTTCAGTCTCTGTCAGAGCTTTTCTTCACTTGGACGGTACAGTACAGTATAAATTCTCAATCCCAGTATGTGATATCATGTAATAATCCAATATAATCCGGTTCAGTCAATTTGTCTGTCTTCCGATGGTCAAGCTTGAAGTTCTTAGGTACACGACCACACTTTGGCTCTCTGTGTGTCTGTCTGTTGCAGTACACACTCTCACTGACAACCAAGCCATGTGGCCCAAAAACCACCTCTCTCTCTCTCTCTCTCTCTCTCTTTGAGGAGACATGGAGGTGGTCAGTCAGTCAGTCAGTCAGTCAGAGAAAGTTATTTAAATACAAGGGTTGGGCCGATGGATGTGAGGGTGTGTGTGTGTGTGTGTGTGGTAAAGCATGCAGACACGTTCCAGACTCCAAGGAATGGAGAGAGATGACCAAGCTGGATATAAATAGAGAGACACATTCTACAAAGACCTGAGGAGGGAGAGGGAGAGGGAGAGGGAGAGGGAGAGGGAGAGAGAGAGGGAGAGGGGAGAGAGAGAGAGAGAGAGAGAGATCACATGAACTTCATAGAATATTGTTACTTTTTCTTAGTAGGTATTCTAATGACTGATCCCCAGCTTGATATTGACCTATTCATTATTACTATTCATTATTACTATTCATTATTACTATTCATTATTACTATTCATTATTACTATCTATTATCACTATTCATTATTACTATTCATTATTACTATCCATTAACACTATCCATTATCACTATCCATTATTACTATTCATTATTACTATCTATTATTTCTATTCATTATTACTATTCATTATTACTATCTCATTATTACTATTCATTATTACTATTCATTATCACTATTCATTATTACTATCTATTATTACTATTCATTATCACTATTCATTATTACTATCCATTATTACTATTCATTATTACTATCCATTATTACTATTCATTATTACATCTATTATTACTATTCATTATTACTATTCATTATCACTATTCATTATTACTATTCATTATAACTATTCATTATTACTATCCATTATCACTATTCAGTATTACTATCTATTACTACTATTCATTATTACTATTCATTATCACTATTCATTACTACTATCCATTATTACTATCTATTATCACTATCCATTATCACTATTCATTATTACTATCCATTATTACTATTCATTATTACTATTCATTATTACTATCTATTATTACTATTCATTATTACTATTCATTATTACTATTCATTATCACTATCTATTATTTCTATTCATTATTACTATTCATTATTACTATCTATTATTACTATTCATTATTACTATTCATTATTACTATTCATTATCACTATTCATGATCACTATCCATTATTACTATTCATGATCACTATCCATTATTACTATTCATTATTACTATTCATTATTACTATTCATTATTACTATCCATAGTGAAACATGAATGACATATCCTCTCATTCACTGGTAAACACTGCCACCTAGAGGAGATCAGTCTAACTGCAGTCACGTTGTAGTCACATTGCAGTCGTGTCCCAAATGGAACCATACTCCTTTTGACCAGAACACTATGAAACCCTGTGACCGTCTGTCACCAGAACCAAGGAGGTTTCTACTGAGTGACCCCATCGTGACAACAGCTCTTCACTCTCATGCCAGGGTGTGTGTGTGTGTGTGTGTGTGTGTGTGTGTGTGTGTGTGTGTGTGTGTGTGTGTGTGTGTGTGTGTGTGTGTGTGTGTGTGTGTGTGTGTGTGTGTGTCAGAGAAGGTGTTGAGGCTGGAGTAGTTTGGACAGTGGAATGGGGTTTCCTTCGGAAAAACCTCATCCCTTTACCCCCCAGTAGACTGACTGACTAGCCCAGTAGACTGCCTGACTAGCCCAGTAGACTGCCTGACTAGCCCAGTAGACTGCCTGACTAGCCCAGTAGACTGCCTGACTAGCCCAGTAGACTGCCTGACTAGCCCAGTAGACTGCCTGACTAGCCCAGTAGATTGCCTGACTAGCCCAGTAGACTGCCTGACTAGCCCAGTAGACTGCCTGACTAGCCCAGTAGACTGCCTGACTAGCCCAGTAGACTGCCTGACTAGCCCAGTAGAATGCCTGACTAGCCCAGTAGACTGACTGACTAGCCCAGTAGACTGCCTGACTAGCCCAGTAGATTGCCTGACTAGCCCAGTAGATTGCCTGACTAGCCCAGTAGACTGCCTGACTAGCCCAGTAGATTGCCTGACTAGCCCAGTAGATTGCCTGACTAGCCCAGTAGAATGCCTGACTAGCCCAGTAGACTGCCTGACTAGCCCAGTAGACTGACTGACTAGCCCAGTAGACTGACTGACTAGCCCAGTAGACTGACTGACTAGCCCAGTAGACTGCCTGACTAGCCCAGTAGACTGCCTGACTAGCCCAGTAGACTGACTGACTAGCCCAGTAGACTGCCTGACTAGCCCAGTAGACTGACCCTCCTTCAGAAACAACAGGTCCAACATGGTTAGTTGTTATTCACCTCCCTGTGAAAGGTCCTATCTGGGGCCTGTTCATTAGACACCAAACAGAAGAAAATGGACTGAAACAAGGAGTGACTTCCTGGACTTGCCCAATAAGACATCCATTTGAGTTAATCGGTTGAAGAGCATTTAAAAACATGGTCCGTTGCCATAATGAACAAGACCAATACAGGTGTTTGAAGCAGAAGCGGGCCAGACAGGAAGGGTTTCCTCGCAGGGGTTTCCTCCAGGAACTCACAGCAGCAGGTTCTATACCTGGAACATACCCTAACAGGGTCGTATTCACTAGGAAGCAAATAGGCTGAAACAGGGAGTAATGACCTGAGCTTGTCCAATAAGAAACGCATGTTTTCATTTTCTGTTGCAAAACATCTTACTAGAGTGTGCACTAATGAATGTGACCCAGGGTCCTACATGTACCGAAAGCCAATTTAGCTGTTTGAAGTTAATCCAACCTGAACAGGAGTTCTCTGGGACACGTGACCCTCTGAAACACCCCCAATCATCCTACTGAAAAAACACTCCTCCCACCTGAATACTACTCGCCCTCCACAGCAGGTGTGTACAGACTGCAGACCTCCTACCCCTGCGCCCTCTCTCTCTCCTCCACACCTCTCTCTATCTTACCCCTCCTCCTCCTCCTCTCCTCCACACCTCTCCCCTGTTCTCTTACCCCGCCTCCTCCTTCTCTCCTCTCCCCTGTTCTCTCACCCCTCCTCCTCCTTCTCTCCTCCACACCCCTCCCCTGTTCTCTCACCTCTCCTCCTCCTTCTCTCCCCCATTAAAGACTGAGAGCAGTTGGAAGTAATTAGGACTCCTTGGGGGTGTGTGTGTGTGTGTGTGTGTGTGTGTGTGTGTGTGTGTGTGTGTGTGTGTGTGTGTGTGTGTGTGTGAAAGAGAGAGTGAGAGAGAGCATGAGATGAGTGTGTGTACCATACCAGAATGTCTAGATCAAAGCACCAGTCACCATGAGTCCATGAAGGCACCTGAAAAATGTTCAGCCCTCTTAAACCCTCCTCCCTCCCCCTCTCACCTGCCTCCCCCTGCCACCAACCTCTCTCCCCCTCTGCTACAGAGCAGACACGAATAGAATGGAACACACCATCACCACACGCTTGGTGTCCCCTTTAACACAATACCATATCACACACAGGTACAGACAGTCACATACACGCTGCTGCTACCACAGTGGGCCATAAAGACAATTGTGTCAATAAAGTTTATTCAAATAAACAACTGGACGTCACACCACAATGGCGGCCAGCACAACAGTGACAGTTCTGACTCCCAATGGAAGAAGACAAACCGTAAAAATATTGCCAAACACACCTTTGCTACAGGTAGGTAGTAATAAAGCTAATTTCCTGCTCTCCCAGTCTGCGTTTAAAATAACTGTCTCCCTTTTCTAGGTTATGAAAACGAGAGTGATCTTTCCATGTCGGTTGAACAATGACTGTTCAGTTGAGCCTGCTCGTTTTTCTCTCTTTGTCTGCACAAAGTTGCTTAGCTAGCTAACTTGTTTAGCTGATAGATAACCAATACTTTGTATTTAGGTCCTCGAAGACGTCTGCAAGAAACATGGAATTAATCCTGACGACCACGGTTTAAAGTGAGTTGAGAGCTTTGTTGTTAGCCTAGCTAGCTAACTTGGTCGCTAGACGTGCTAACGTTAGCTGGCTAGCTCTGTGAACTGAAAGACTAGCTAGATATCCTCTTTATTACAACATTTTCCGTGAATGTTTTGTAGTGGTACCCAAATCATCAAACTGGACTATGATGAAGCTGTGATTGAGAGAGGGAGGGGGAGGGATGGCTAGTCGTGTGCGCGCTCTGTCCATGTAATTTGTATACGGGGCTTGGGACACTGCCATTTCACTAAAGCCTCATCCCTCCCTCCCTCATCCCTCTCTCTCTCTCTATCATCCATCCCATTGACAGATTTCAGAGGAACGTTCTGGACCTGTCGCTCCAGTGGAGGTTTGCCAGCGTGCCAAACAATGCCAAGCTGGAGGTGGTGCCCAGCACCCGGAAACAGACAGGGACCGACAGCCCGGTGAGTGAAACAACTAGTGTGGGTTGTGTGCAGTATGACTTCACCATGACTATGTCCAGGAAACAACATCCACTTTGTTACCTCTGCTTCATTATGGTCATAACAACATTACTGTTGCATTTAATAAAATGTTCCATGTTGCCCCTTTGCCTGTCAGAGTACCTGTTTCTCCACCCCTCTCTCTTTATATACCTCTGTCTCTCTATCTACCCCTCTCTCTCCCCTTCTCTACCCCTCTCTCTTCCCTTCTCTACCCCTCTCTCTCCCCTTCTCTACCCCTCTCTCTCCCCTTCTCTACCCCTCTCTCTCCCCTTCTCTACCCCTCTCTCTCCCCTTCTCTACCCCTCTCTCTCCCCTTCTCTACCCCTCTCTCTCCCCTTCTCTACCCCTCTCTCTCTCCTTCTCTACCCCTCTCTCTCCCCTTCTCTACCCCTCTCTCTCCCCTTCTCTACCCCTCTCTCTCCCCTTCTCTACCCTTCTCTACTCCTCTCTCTCCCCTTCTCTACTCCTCTCTCTCTCCTTCTCTACTCCTCTCTCTCTCCTTCTCTACCCCTCTCTCTCCCCTTCTCTACCCCTCTCTCTCCCCTTCTCTACTCCTCTCTCTCTCCTTCTCTACCCCTCTCTCTCCTTCTCTACCCCTCTCTCTCCTTCTCTACCCCTCTCTCTCCTTCTCTACCCCTCTCTCTCCTTCTCTCTCTCCTTCTCTACCTCTCTCTTCATCTCTCTACCTCTCTCCTTCCTTCTCTCTCTCCTTCTCTACCTCTCTCCTATCATTCTCTACCTCTCTCCTTCTCTACCCCTCTCTATCATTCTCTACCCTCCTCTCCTTCTCTACCCCTCTCTCTCCTTCTCTACCCCTCTCCCCTTCTCTACCCCTCTCTCCCCTTCTCTACCCCTCTCTCCCCTTCTCTACCTCTCTCTCTCCTTCTCTACCTCTCTCTATCATTCTCTACCTCTCTCTATCCTTCTCTACCCCTCTCTATCCTTCTCTACCCCTCTCTCTCCTTCTCTACCCCTCTCTCCTTCTCTACCCCTCTCTCTCTCTCCTTCTCTACCCCTCTCTCTATCATTCTCTACCCCTCTCTCTCTATCATTCTCTACCTCTCTCTCCTTCTCTCTCCCTACTTCTTCAATGTGGTTTAACGGCGGTTGGCATCCAATATGTTGCATTACTGCCACCTACTAGACTGGAATACAACTCCCTTATACTTTGCGTGAAATTAACAAATACCCTACCATCGAACTTATTCTAACACTACACTCTCAAAAAATTTAAATAACACCACCCTACTCCACTATTTAAATCTCTTTAGTCCTACATGCCAACAGCCTGAAAGGATGGGACACCACCACTTAACACACCCTGTAACTCTTCTGATATCAAGTCTCACACACCCAAATACCTCTCTGCCACCACAACCTCAATTTTCTGCAACTTACGTTCCATCCCTGCAGTACAGTTGATAACCATTGCTTTAAATGCTAAAAATCCAATCTTAATGAAACATATATCACTTGTTGGCCTATCCCTCTGTACTGGTACAGATCTACTACTCACACCACTCCTCTCAGGATCCCTTCCCCTTGACCCATCTTCCTCTACTTTCTCACTGCCTCAGCATATGACAACTTCTGCACTACTCTAACCATGGAAACCTCAACCTGCCTTTCTCGCAAGGGACATCTGATCCCCAGCTCCATGGGCACCCCTACAATTAACACATACCACTACTTTCCCCAATGCTACATATTCCTTTGTGTCATGCCCTTCTGCACACTTCTCACACCTAGGAAGCTCCCTCCTACACACTGCTGCCACATGCCCATAACCTTGACACCTGTAACAACGTAATGTATTCGGCACAAAAGCTCGTACAGGATAACTTATATATTCTAACATTACTTTGTCGGGCAAAGACTCAACATCAAAACTCAAAAGAACAATGACTTTTATGTTTCCCCGCCCTGTCTGCGTTGCACCAAACGACGAGCATCACAAACACCGGGAATCTTCCCCTTCAGTTGGTCAACTTTTACATTTACTGCTACCCCAGTAATCACTCCTTTCAATGGCACCCTTTTCTTGAGAGAAACAATTCACATTTGTTTAACGCCGAGCGCCTTCTCTCCCTTTCTCTACCCCTCTCTCTTTGTATACCTCTCTCTATATACCCCTCTCTCTATATACCCCTCTCTCTATATACCCCTCTCTCTATATACCCCTCTCTCTATATACCCCTCTCTCTATATACCCCTCTCTCTATTGTCCCCTCTCTCTATATACCCCTCTCTCTATATACCCCTCTCTCTATATACCCCTCTCTCTATATACCCCTCTCTCTATATACCCCTCTCTCTATATACCCCTCTCTCTATATACCCCTCTCTCTATATACCCCTCTCTCTATATGCCCCTCTCTTGCTCTCTCCCTTTCTCTACCTGTTTCTCTTTATATACCCACTCTGTCTCTCTGTCCCTCGTTCTGACTCACAGTTCTCATCCAACATAGTTCCCCTGTTTCTATTTTTACAAATGGTTAGTTGTTAAAAACACATTTTTGGCATCTTTTTGAACTCTGCCGGTGTCCTGGGGGAAACATGTTTTCCGTGTTAGCTAGTCACCACAGTGAGTGATGGGTAAACAAGTGGCTGGGTCTGGATTAAGTTAATGTGTCATCATCCATCTGGGATGACGTCTGCTGTTTCCACTGGGGTTCTGAGAAGAGGTCAGGTCCTTTCTTAATGACATCATCAATCCTCTACCTGACAGCACCCGTGTCATCAACATGTGCCAAGTGACCTCCCACCCACTGAGAAAACGCATACAATACACTAACAGCATGCATGTAGTGTTTCTGTTCCACGCCACCATAGAGAGTCAGACATCATAATATGCATGTAGTGTTTCTGTTCCACGCCACCATAGAGAGTCAGACATCATAATATACATGTAGTGTTTCTGTTCCACACCACCATATACAGTCAGACATCATAATATACATGTAGTGTTTCTGTTCCACACCACCATAGACAGTCAGACATCATAATATACATGTAGTGTTTCTGTTCCACACCACCATAGACAGTCAGACATCATAATATACATGTAGTGTTTCTGTTCCACACCACCATAGACAGTCAGACATCATAATATACATGTAGTGTTTCTGTTCCACACCACCATAGACAGTCAGACATCATAATATACATGTAGTGTTTCTGTTCCACACCACCATAGACAGTCAGACATCATAATATACATGTAGTGTTTCTGTTCCACACCACCATAGACAGTCAGACATCATAATATACATGTAGTGTTTCTGTTCCACACCACCATAGACAGTCAGACATCATAATATACATGTAGTGTTTCTGTTCCACACCACCATAGACAGTCAGACATCATAATATACATGTAGTGTTTCTGTTCCACACCACCATAGACAGTCAGACATCATAATATACATGTAGTGTTTCTGTTCCACACCACCATAGACAGTCAGACATCATAATATACATGTAGTGTTTCTGTTCCACACCACCATAGACAGTCAGACATCATAATATACATGTAGTGTTTCTGTTCCACACCACCATAGACAGTCAGACATCATAATATACATGTAGTGTTTCTGTTCCACACCACCATAGACAGTCAGACATCATAATATACATGTAGTGTTTCTGTTCCACACCACCATAGACAGTCAGACATCATAATATACATGTAGTGTTTCTGTTCCACACCACCATAGACAGTCAGACATCATAATATACATGTAGTGTTTCTGTTCCACACCACCATAGACAGTCAGACATCATAATATACATGTAGTGTTTCTGTTCCACACCACCATAGACAGTCAGACATCATAATATACATGTAGTGTTTCTGTTCCACACCACCATAGACAGTCAGACATCATAATATACATGTAGTGTTTCTGTTCCACACCACCATAGACAGTCAGACATCATAATATACATGTAGTGTTTCTGTTCCACACCACCATAGACAGTCAGACATCATAATATACATGTAGTGTTTCTGTTCCACACCACCATAGACAGTCAGACATCATAATATACATGTAGTGTTTCTGTTCCACACCACCATAGACAGTCAGACATCATAATATACATGTAGTGTTTCTGTTCCACGACCACCATAGACAGTCAGACATCATAATATACATGTAGTGTTTCTGTTCCACACCACCATAGACAGTCAGACATCATAATATACATGTAGTGTTTCTGTTCCACACCACCATAGACAGTCAGACATCATAATATACATGTAGTGTTTCTGTTCCACACCACCATAGACAGTCAGACATCATAATATACATGTAGTGTTTCTGTTCCACACCACCATAGACAGTCAGACATCATAATATACATGTAGTGTTTCTGTTCCACACCACCATAGAGTCAGACATCATAATATACATGTAGTGTTTCTGTTCCACACCACCATAGACAGTCAGACATCATAATATACATGTAGTGTTTCTGTTCCACGCCACCATAGACAGTCAGACATCATAATATACATGTAGTGTTTCTGTTCCACGCCACCATAGACAGTCAGACATCATAATATACATGTAGTGTTTCTGTTCCACACCACCATAGACAGTCAGACATCATAATATACATGTAGTGTTTCTGTTCCACACCACCATAGACAGTCAGACATCATAATATACATGTAGTGTTTCTGTTCCACACCACCATAGAGTCAGACATCATAATATACATGTAGTGTTTCTGTTCCACACCACCATAGACAGTCAGACATCATAATATACATGTAGTGTTTCTGTTCCACACCACCATAGACAGTCAGACATCATAATATACATGTAGTGTTTCTGTTCCACACCACCATAGACAGTCAGACATCATAATATACATGTAGTGTTTCTGTTCCACACCACCATAGACAGTCAGACATCATAATATACATGTAGTGTTTCTGTTCCACACCACCATAGACAGTCAGACATCGTGACATAGTGAAGAGCAATCTGGCCTTAATGGCCATGTAGTGTTATAATCTCCACACGGCACACCCAGAAGAAGACTGGTCACACCTCAGAGCCTGGTTCCTCTCTAGGTTTCTTCCTAGGCTCCGGCCTTTCTAGGGAGTTTTTCCTATCCACCGTGCTTCTACATCTGCATTGCTTGCTGTTTGGGGTTTTAGGCTGAGTTTCTGTACAGCACTTTGACATCTGCTGATGTAAAAATGGATTTATATATAAAATGTGATGGATTGATTGACATCGGCTGTTTGTTTGTTACAATGCATTTAACAGCTGTGTGAATGTGGCTGGGTTCATGTCTGATCATTCTCTCAGAATGTGTTTATGTAATGTTGCTAGGTCTTTGTGTGTCTGTGTGTGTGGAGTATTTCCGTGTTGCAGGGAGTCTAGATGTTGCAGACGATGAAAGCGTTCTTGGTGTGGTAAACAGTAACAACATGACCGTGTGTGTCAGAGGGAGTGCAGGTAGAGGAGTGTTTGAAGCTGTGCCCGTGTTGTTATAAACTGTAGAGTATTCAGGATAATCATCTCTGTGATCATGGCTGGAGTTCTGGATGACTAATAGCTCTGAATAGGAATTCTGGCTCTGTGTGTGTTCCCTAGATGAGTGGGGGTGTGTTCCCTAGATGAGTGGGGGTGTGTTCCCTAGATGAGTGGGGGGGTGTTCCCTAGATGAGTGGGGGGGTTCCCTAGATGAGTGGGGGTGTGTTCCCTAGATGAGTGGGGGTGTGTTCCCTAGATGAGTGGGGGGGTGTTCCCTAGATGAGTGGGGGGGTGTTCCCTAGATGAGGGTGTGTGTGTTCCCTAGATGAGGGTGTGTGTGTTCCCTAGATGAGTGGGGGTGTGTTCCCTAGATGAGTGGGGGTGTGTTCCCTAGATGAGTGGGGGTGTGTTCCCTAGATGAGTGGGGGTGTGTTCCCTAGATGAGTGGGGGTGTTCCCTAGATGAGTGGGGGGGTTCCCTAGATGAGTGGGGGGGTTCCCTAGATGTGTGTGTGTGTGTGCTCCCTAGATGTGTGTGTGTGTGTGTGTGTGTGTGTGCTCCCTAGATGTGTGTGTGTGTGTGTGTGCTCCCTAGATGTGTGTGTGTGTGTGTGTGTGCTCCCTAGATGTGTGTGTGTGTGTGTGTGTGCTCCCTAGATGTGTGTGTGTGTGTGTGTGTGTGTGTGTGTGTGTGTGTGCTCCCTAGATGTGTGTGTGTGTGTGTGCTCCCTAGATGTGTGTGTGTGTGTGCTCCCTAGATGTGGGGTGTGTGTGTGTGTGTGTGTTCTCCCTAGATGAGTGTGTGTTCTCTCTAGATGTGTGTGTGTGTGTGCGCTCCCTAGATGTGTGTGTGTGCGTGCTCTCTAGATGTGTGTGTGTGCGTGCTCCCTAGATGTGAGTGTGTGTGTGTGTGTGTGTGTGTGTGTGTGTGTGTGTGTGTGTGCTCCCTAGATGTGTGTGTGTGCGTGCTCTCTAGATGTGTGTGTGTGCGTGCTCCCTAGATGTGAGTGTGTGTGTGTGTGTGTTCTCCCTAGATGTGAGTGTGTGAGTGTGTGTGTACTCCATAGATGTGAGTGTGTGTGTACTCCCTAGATGTGAGTGTGTGTGTACTCCCTAGATGTGAGTGTGTGTGTTCCATAGATGTGAGTGTGTGTGCTCCCTAGATGTTTGTATTAGATGTGTGTTTAGTGATAGGCTACCTCGGCACACACATCTAACACTCACATCTATGTAACACACACACTCACATCTATGGAACACACACACTCACATCTATGGAACACACACACTCACATCTAGGGAGTACACACACACTCACATCTAGGGAGTACACACACACTCACATCTATGGAGCACACACACTCACATCTATGGAGCACACACACTCACATCTATGGAGCACACACACTCACATCTATGGAGCACACACACTCACATCTATGGAACACACACACTCACATCTATGGAGCACACACACTCACATCTATGGAGCACACACCACATCTATGGAACACACACCACATCTATGGAACACACACATCTATGGAACACTCACATCTATGGAACACACACACTGACATCTAGGGAGTACACACACTCACATCTAGGGAGCACACACACATCTATGGAACACACACACTCACATCTATGGAACACACACACTCACATCTATGGAACACACACACTCACATCTATGGAACACACACACTCACAACTATGGAACACTCACATCTATGGAACACTCACATCTATGGAACACTCACACTCACATCTATGGAACACACACACTCACATCTAGGGAGTACACACACTCACATCTATGGAACACACACACATCTATGGAACACACACACACACATATAGGGAGCACACACACTCACATCTATGGAACACACACTCACATCTACACATGCTCTCACATCTACACACACTCTCACATCTAGGGAGTACACACACTCACATCTATGGAACACACACACATCTATGGAACACACACACACACATATAGGGAGCACACACACTCACATCTATGGAACACACACTCACATCTACACATGCTCTCACATCTACACACACTCTCACATCTAGGGAGTACACACACTCACATCTAGGGAGTACACACACACATCTAGGGAGCACACACACTCACATCTAGGGAGTACACACACTCACATCTAGGGAGTACACACACTAACATCTATGTAACACACACACTCACATCTAGGGAGCACACACACTCACATCTAGGGAGTACACACACTAACATCTATGTAACGTACACACACTAACATCTAGGGAGCACACACACTAACATCTAGGGAGCACACACACTCACATCTAGGGAGCACGCACACTCACATCTAGGGAGCACACACACTCACATCTAGGGAGCACACACACTCACATCTATGTAACACACACACTCACATCTATGTAACACACACACTCACATCTAGGGAGTACACACACTCACATCTAGGCAGCACACACACTCACATCTAGGGAGTACACACACTCAAATCTATGTAACACACACACTCACATCTATGTAACACACACTCACATCTAGGGAGCACACACACACTCACATCTATGGAACACACACTCATATCTACACACGCTCTCACATCTACACACGCTCTCACATCTACACACACTCTCACATCTACACACACTCTCACATCTATGGAACGCACTCTCACATCTAGGGAGTACACACACTCACATCTAGGGAGTACACACACTCACATCTAGGGAGTACACACACTCACATCTAGGGAGTACACACACTCACATCTATGTAACACACACACTCACATCTAGGGAGTACACACACTCACATCTAGGGAGTACACACACTCACATCTATGTAACACACACACTCACATCTATGTAACACACACACTCACATCTATGTAACACACACACTCACATCTATGTAACACACACACTCACATCTAGGGAGTACACACACTCACATCTAGGGAGTACACACACTCACATCTAGGGAGCACACACACTCACATCTAGGGAGTACACACACTCACATCTAGGGAGTACACACACTCACATCTAGGGAGTACACACACTCACATCTAGGGAGTACACACACTCACATCTAGGGAGTACACACACTCACATCTATGTAACACACACACTCACATCTAGGGAGCACACACACACTCACATCTAGGGAGCACACACACACTCACATCTAGGGAGCACACACACACTCACATCTAGGGAGCACACACACACACACACATCTAGGGAGTACACACACTCACATCTATGTAACACACACACTCACATCTAGGGTGTACACACACTCACATCTATGTAACACACACACTCACATCTAGGGAGTACACACACACTCACATCTAGGGAGTACACACACTCACATCTAGGGAGCACACACACTCACATCTATGGAACACTCACATCTATGGAACACTCACATCTATGGAACACACACACTCACATCTAGGGAGCACAAACACTCACATCTATGGAGCACACGCACTCACATCTATGGAGCACACACACTCACATCTATGGAGCACAAACTCTCACATCTATGGAGCACACACACTCACATCTATGGAGCACAAACACTCACATCTATGGAGCACACACACTCACATCTATGGAACACACACACCACATCTATGGAACACTCACATCTATGGAGCACACACACCACATCTATGGAACACACACACTACATCTATGGAACACACACACTCACATCTATGGAACACTCACATCTATGGAACACACACTCACATCTATGGAACACACACTCACATCTATGGAACACACACTCACATCTATGGAACGCACACACTCACATCTATGGGAGCACACACACCACATCTATGGAACACACACACTACATCTATGGAACACACACACTCACATCTATGGAACACTCACATCTATGGAACACACACTCACATCTATGGAACACACACTCACATCTATGGAACACACACTCACATCTATGGAACGCACACACTCACATCTAGGGAGCACACACACTCACATCTAGGGAGCACACACACTCACATCTATGGAGCACACACACTCACATCTATGGAGCACACACACTCACATCTATGGAGCACACACACTCACATCTATGGAGCACACACACTCACATCTAGGGAGCACACACACTCACATCTAGGGAACACACACACTCACATCTAGGGAACACACACACTCACATCTAGGGAACACACACTCACATCTAGGGAACACACTCACATCTATGCAGCAAACACACTCACATCTATGGAACACACACACTCACATCTATGGAACACACACACTCACATCTAGGGAGCACAAACTCACATCTAGGGAGCACACACACACATCTAGGGAGCACACACACACACATCTAGGGAGCACACACACTCACATCTATGGAACACACACTCACATCTATGGAACACACACACTCACATCTATGGAACACTAACATCTATGTAACACACACACTCACATCTATGGAACACACACACACTCACATCTATGGAACACTAACATCTATGGAACACTCACATCTATGGAACACACACACACTCACATCTATGGAACACACACACTCACATCTATGGAACACTAACATCTATGTAACACACACACTCACATCTATGGAACACACACACTCACATCTATGGAACACTAACATCTATGTAACACACACACTCACATCTATGGAACACTAACATCTATGTAACACACACACTCACATCTATGGAACACACACTCACATCTATGGAACACTCACATCTATGGAACACACACACTCACATCTAGGGAGCACACACACTCACATCTATGGAACACACACACTCACATCTATGGAACACACACACTCACATCTATGGAGCACACACACTCACATCTATGGAGCACACACACTCACATCTATGGAGCACACACACTCACATCTATGGAGCACACACACTCACATCTAGGGAACACACACACTCACATCTAGGGAACACACACACTCACATCTATGGAGCACACACACTCACATCTATGGAGCACACACACTCACATCTAGGGAGCACACACACTCACATCTAGGGAGCACACACACTCACATCTAGGGAACACACACACTCACATCTAGGGAACACACACACTCACATCTAGGGAACACACACACTCACATCTAGGGAACACACACTCACATCTAGGGAACACACTCACATCTGTGGAACACACACACTCACATCTATGGAACACACACACACACACACACACACACACACACACACATCTAGGGAGCACACACTCACATCTATGGAACACACACTCACATCTAGGGAGCACACACACATCTAGGGAGCACACACTCACATCTATGGAACACACACTCACATCTATGGAACACACACTCACATCTATGGAACACACACTCACATCTATGGAACACACACTCACATCTATGGAACACACACTCACATCTATGGAACACACACACTCACATCTAGGGAGCACACACACTCACATCTATGGAACACACACACTCACATCTATGGAACACTAACATCTATGTAACACACACACTCACATCTATGGAACACACACACACTCACATCTATGGAACACTCACATCTATGGAACACACACACTCACATCTAGGGAACACACACACTCACATCTATGGAACACACACACTCACATCTATGGAACACACACACATCTATGGAACACACACACACTCACATCTATGGAACACTAACATCTATGGAACACTCACATCTATGGAACACACAGACACTCACATCTATGGAACACACACACTCACATCTATGGAACACTAACATCTATGTAACACACACACTCACATCTATGGAACACACACACTCACATCTATGGAACACTAACATCTATGTAACACACACACTCACATCTATGGAACACTAACATCTATGTAACACACACACTCACATCTATGGAACACACACACTCACATCTATGGAACACTAACATCTATGGAACACACACACTCACATCTATGGAACACAGTGTGTTGTAAAACAGTGTGGTGTATTCTGGGTGTGTTGTAAAACAGTGTGTTGTATTCTGGGTGTGTTGTAAAACAGTGTGTTGTATTCTGGGTGTGTTGTAAAACAGTGTGGTGTATTCTGGGTGTGTTGTAAAACAGTGTGTTGTATTATGGGTGTGTTGTAAAACAGTGTGTTGTATTCTGGGTGTGTTGTAAAACAGTGTGTTGTATTCTGGGTGTGTTGTAAAACAGTGTGTTGTATTCTGGGTGTGTTGTAAAACAGTGTGGTGTATTCTGGGTGTGTTGTAAAACAGTGTGGTGTATTCTGGGTGTGTTGTAAAACAGTGTGTTGTCTTCTGGGTGTGTTGTAAAACAGTGTGTTGTCTTCTGGGTGTGTTGTAAAACAGTGTGTTGTCTTCTGGGTGTGTTGTAAAACAGTGTGTTGTATTCTGGGTGTGTTGTAAAACAGTGTGTTGTTTACTGGGTGTGTTGTAAAACAGTGTGTTGTATTCTGGGTGTGTTGTAAAACAGTGTGTTGTCTTCTGGGTGTATTGTATTATGGGTGTGTTGTAAAACAGTGTGTTGTATTCTGGGTGTGTTGTAAAACAGTGTGTTGTATTCTGGGTGTGTTGTAAAACAGTGTGTTGTATTCTGGGTGTGTTGTAAAACAGTGTGTTGTATTCTGGGTGTGTTGTAAAACAGTGTGTTGTATTCTGGGTGTGTTGTAAAACAGTGTGTTGTATTCTGGGTGTGTTGTAAAACAGTGTGGTGTATTCTGGGTGTGTTGTAAAACAGTGTGTTGTCTTCTGGGTGTGTTGTAAAACAGTGTTGTCGTCTTCTGGGTGTGTTGTAAAACAGTGTGTTGTCTTCTGGGTGTGTGTTGTAAAACAGTGTGTTGTTTACTGGGTGTGTGTTGTAAAACAGTGTGTTGTATTATGGGTGTGTTCCTCAGGTGCGTATTGCCCTGCAGATGGAAGATGGTACCAGACTCCAGGGTTCTTTCTCCAGTGGACAGACACTATGGGAGCTGCTCACACACTTTCCCCAGACCAGGTAGGTAGGTAGGTTTGTCACTGATTGCCCAAGTGCAGTGTGTGCGTGTGTCTGTGTGTGTGTGTGTGTGTGTGTGTGTGTGTGTGTGTGTGTGGGCTCGCCTGCCTGCCTGCCAAGACCAGAGGTTTATGTTATTTTTATGAGTGAGTGCTGAACACTGTGATCAAAGAGTAACAAACCAGGAGTGTGCCAAGTTACAACAAGCCCTCCTTTCCCCTCCTCCTCTCCTTTCTTCTGTCCCCTGTTTTTCTTTCTCCTCAGCCCCAACCTCTACTCTCTCCAAGCTCTCTACCATCTCTCTCCAGGCTCTCTACCATCTCTCTCCAGGCTCTCTACCATCTCTCTCCAGGCTCTCTACCATCTCTCTCCAGGCTCTCTACCATCTCTCTCCAGGCTCTCTACCATCTCTCTCCAGGCTCTCTACCATCTCTCTCCAGGCTCTCTACCATCTCTCTCCAGGCTCTCTACCATCTCTCTCCAGGCTCTCTACCATCTCTCTCCAGGCTCTCTACCATCTCTCTCCAGGCTCTCTACCATCTCTCTCCAGGCTCTCTACCATCTCTCTCCAGGCTCTCTACCATCTCTCTCCAGGCTCTCTACCATCTCTCTCCAGGCTCTCTACCATCTCTCTCCAGGCTCTCTACCATCTCTCTCCAGGCTCTCTACCATCTCTCTCCAGGCTCTCTACCATCTCTCTCCAGGCTCTCTACCATCTCTCTCCAGGCTCTCTACCATCTCTCTCCAGGCTCTCTACCCTCTCTCTCCAGGCTCTCTACCATCTCTCTCCAGGCTCTCAATCCCATGAGCACTACAGAAACATCACTAACCAAACATTTTACATTTCAGTAATTATCCAGAGTGACTTAGTTAGTATATTCATCTTCTGATAGCTAGGTGGAACAATCCCATGAGCACTACAGAAACATCACTAACCAAACATTTTACATTTCAGTAATTATCCAGAGTGACTTAGTTAGTATATTCATCTTCTGATAGCTAGGTGGAACAATCCCATCACAGTTAAAGTAAGACTCTGCTGTCAAAGCTGGGAAGCTGGTTCCACCATTGGGGTGCGAGGACAGAGAAGAGCTTGGACTGGAAGAGACCAGAGGTGGCAGAACGCAGTGCTGGGGTTGGGGTGTAGGGTTTGAGCACAGCCTAAAGGTAGGGAGGGGCAGTTCCTCTTGCTGCTCAATAGGCAAGCAGCATGGTCGTGTAGTGGACAACAGTCTCTTCCTGGTGCCCACTGGCATTAAAGGGTAACTACACCCAAAAATCTCCATTTCTTCTATTTTTCCCAGACCTTAAAAGTGGTCTTCTGATGTGGTTTAAGCATTGTTGTGGACTGAACATCCAATGTAGTTGTTTTTGAAATCGGAAACCTGGAAAAGGAACACGGAGAAAACAGAATTTAGGGGAAAAAAGTAAATGGAATTAGGCAAAAAATTTATAGTGCATTTTATAGGGTCTCTTTGAGACCAGCTATCCGTCCGTCACCCCTTTCGTCTTCTCTGTGATGACATCACCACTAAATCTTTGCCACGGAAGCTTCCAGAATGAATGTTAGCTCCGGTCCGCCCGGGAATCTGGGGGAAAAACAAGCTAGGGAAAAGTGAATGTGTTTATGAGACGATCTGCAATAATACATTTACGGTTCAGTGGTTTTATGTAGACAAACACATTTACGATACACACACACACACACACACACACACACACACACACACACACACACCCCGCTGCTCACACGTAGACTCATTTACTCCTTCACACCAGACAGGTGAGACCACCCAGGTGTGTTTGTTTTGAATCACAGAATCCCTCTTTTTTTTCTCTCTCATCCTCTCTCTCTCTTCTCTACAGAGCGTCTGAGTTGTCTGAATCAGGTTCCACTCCTGTCTGTGTTTACATGAGAGATGAGGTATGGTATCTCCTTCTCTCTGTCTGCCTGTGTGTGTTGATCAGAGTGTGATGAGGACACTGACAGGGGGGTGTGTTGATCACAGTGTGATGAGGACACTGACGGGGGGGTGTTGATCAGAGTGTGATGAGGACACTGACAGGGGAGGGTGTTGATCAGAGTGTGATGAGGACACTGACAAGGGGGGTGTGTTGATCTGAGTGTGATGAGGACACTGACAGGGGGGGTGTTGATCACAGTGTGATGAGGACACTGACGGGGGGGGGGGTGTTGATCTGAGTGTGATGAGGACACTGACAGGGGGGGTGTTGATCACAGTGTGATGAGGACACTGACGGGGGGGTGTTGATCAGAGTGTGATGAGGACACTGACGGAGGGGTGTGTTGATCACAGTGTGATGAGGACACTGACAAGGGGGGTGTGTTGATCTGAGTGTGATGAGGACACTGACAGGGGGGTGTTGATCACAGTGTGATGAGGACACTGACGGGGGGGTGTTGATCAGAGTGTGATGAGGACACTGACAGGGGAGGGTGTTGATCAGAGTGTGATGAGGACACTGACGGGGGGGGGGGTGTTGATCAGAGTGTGATGAGGACACTGACGGGGGGGGGGGTGTTGATCAGAGTGTGATGAGGACACTGACGGGGGGGGGGGGGGGGGGTGTTGATCAGAGTGTGATGAGGACACTGACAAGGGGGGTGTGTTGATCAGAGTGTGATGAGGACACTGACGGGGGGGGTGTTGATCAGAGTGTGATGAGGACACTGACAGGGGGGGGGTGTTGATCAGAGTGTGATGAGGACACTGACGGGGGGGGGTGTTGATCACAGTGTGATGAGGACACTGACAGGGGGGGTGTTGATCAGAGTGTGATGAGGACACTGACGGGGGGGGGGTGTTGATCACAGTGTGATGAGGACACTGACGGGGGAGGGTGTTGATCAGAGTGTGATGAGGACACTGACGGGGGGGGGGGTGTTGATCACAGTGTGATGAGGACACTGACAGGAGGGGTGTTGATCAGAGTGTGATGAGGACACTGACGGAGGGGTGTGTTGATCAGAGTGTGATGAGGACACTGACAGGGGGGTGTTGATCAGAGTGTGATGAGGACACTGACAGGGGGTGTGTTGATCAGAGTGTGATGAGGACACTGACAGGGGGGGTGTTGATCAGAGTGTGATGAGGACACTGACGGAGGGGTGTGTTTAGGTGAGTGGTGAGGCAGCTCTAAAGAAGGCCAGTCTGAAGTCTCTGGGACTCACAGGAGGAAGTGCCATAGTCAGGTTGGTTCCTCCACAACATATCCTCAACATATCTTCAACATTACAGCTACCAGCTGTGACTAATGCACTGCCACTGATTGGGAGCGGAAGGGTGGTGATGAGTATGTAGATGTCCTTCCTCTCTGCCGTTCTACAGGTTTTTACTGAAGAAGACCAAATCGCCAGGCAACGGAGACGATGAGGGCATGGAGGCGGCTTCCACGGCGACAGATCCCGTCGCCAAGGAAACCAAGCCCCGCCCTTTACCCTCCGTCGGACTGCCTCCCTCACAACCAGAACGTGCAGCGCTGCCTTCAATCAAAAAGGAGAGCCCTGATAGGCTGGTTGAGACTGCGGATGCCCCCGTCCCCTCAGCCGCTGACAGCACACTTCCTGGCAAACAGGAAGCGGAAGTGGTTTCAAACTCCCAAATTGTGGTGCGGCCTAAAAGCAGTCCCTTCGGGGGAGTGAAGAGGGAGGAAGAGGGGGATGGAGAGAGGGCAGGACCATCTGGTCAGTGCTCCGTCCATCCTTCCTCCTCCTCTTCCTCTCCTCCCTCTGCTCCCTTCATCCCTTTCTCTGGAGGGGGTCAGAGGCTGGGGGGGCCGGGGGCGAGCGGTGTAGGAGCATCATCATCATCACTACCATCAATGGTTGGCGGGCCGCCCAAAGCCAAGAAATCTAAACCCAGCAACACCAAGGTGAGACCTGTAGGTCCAACCCAACGTCTTCTCAATCTACTCTGTTGATAAGAGTGAATGTGAATAGATACATGAATGATAGATGGTATGTTCTAGATGTTCTGTTTCTATCTCTCAGACTGGGCCGTGGTAGAGGAGGTTCTGCAGGTAATGTTGATGGGGTTGATGTTGTTCTGATGGGCTGAACAGACCATGTCATGAATTTGAATGAAACACTTCCATGGAGAAATTCCAGTCTTTTACTCAGCCCTGTTGAGGGTCTCCACTATTGTTAATATAGAAACATAGTCAGTCAGACACATTTCTACTGTTGTCATGTCTGCAGCCGTTGAGGTGCCTCACCTCTCTCCCTCTCCTCTCCTCTCCTCTCCTCTCCTCTCTCTCTCCTCTCCTCTCTCCTCTCCTCTCCTCTCCTCTCCTCTCCTCTCCTCTCCTCCTCCTCTCCTCTCCTCTCCTCTCCTCTCCTCTCCTCTCCTCTCCTCTCCTCTCCTCTCTACAGCCAGTGGACAGGGAACCCCTGATCTACCACATGGACTCTGGGGCGCGTCGCTGCGGCAACCAACAGGACTTGCCAGACGAGTTCTTTGAGGTGACTGTGGACGACATCCGCAAACGCTTCGCTCAGCTGAAGAGTGAGAGGTGGGACTCATTTGGGAAGGAGAGAGAGTGGGGGAGAGACTGGGGTTGAGGTGGGGGAGAGACTGAGGGAGAGGTGGGGGAGAGACTGGAGGAGAGGTGGGGGAGAGACTGGGGTT